>NW_026571541.1:2999710-3162210 GCF_026225935.1 Boleophthalmus pectinirostris | reverse complement strand
TTCAGGTTCCTGTTGTAGGAAAAAATATATCTTATATTATATAATTATATATTTATTCAAAAGATATAATATTTTGTTTTAAATTGTCCGTTGTTATACCAACAGTCCTAATTTTTGATAGTTCTGAAACCTATGGATAGGCCTAGTTCATTCAGTGCCATCAGCAATGTGCAATAGCGTCTCTTTTTGTTGATCTGGTGTGAAGTGCGGATATATTTAAGGTCATTGGTGACATGTGAGATATTTTTATTACTTTTTTTTTTTTTTTTACTTGTACAAATACATTTATATAATTATGTCTTATTTGACACCCATCTCTCTCTATCTTTTTTGCTACTTATTAAGAATTTATTATTACAATTTATATTTTTACTTTGTTTTATAATATATTGTGATGTGTGAGCTACTGTGTCCAAGTAAATTTTGCCTGTGGATCAATAAAGTTTGTTTAAGTCTACGTCTAACTTTGCATTGGCAGCAGTGTACTCACTGAGTTTGCCCTGGCAGATATCCAGGCGGGACGCTCCGTTGACAGTGAACTGAGGAGACGCACAAAGCTCCTGAGCAAGCCAGGGAGGAGAGAGCACATGAGAGAGGCATGAAAGAGGCATTAGACAGAGAGGCATTAAAAACTCAGATATTTCTATAGGCAGACTCGTGTATGCTCGGGGATGCTGGAGTAGAGCAGAGGCGCACGTGCCAACCCGTGGAGGCTTACCACAGTAGTGCCTCCATTTTCCCTCACTGAAACTTCCTGACCAGTCCTCATGTCATTCATCTTTGACTGACACACAAAGGCGATTAAGAAGCGCAGTGGAAATATTGCTGCAGCAAAATTAGATTTTCCCTAGTGATCAAATATATGTATATATAGTAGTATATAGTAGTAAGTAGCAGTTGAACAAGCTTTCTTCACCTACAAACTGTAGGTGAAGAAAGAGGAGCTATGTCAGAATCAGAGGTGATGTTAATTATAATAAGGAAAAAGGCAAGAAGACGAGTTCTGCAGAAGAATGACTTTACTCTCGGTCGCTTCCACATGACTCCGGAGTGCATCTCCAACTCGCCCAGGGGGAAGTGGTGGTCAACAAAGAGGCCGTCCCGCCCCACGGTGTTCGGATCATCCGCCATGTCCATCGGTGACACGGCGCTCAGCAGGTCAGCAAGCCATCTACGGGACTGAGAGCCCAAGAGCTCATCCGAGTCCAGGTCGTCCTCCTGCGGCAGAGAGCAATCTGAGGACAGGCTCACAGACTTCCTCATGACGGCCTTGTCGGTGCTTGGCTCTAAAGCAGAACGGCTCATGGTGAGTTTTCTTCCTGCGCACACTGTACTGAGCAGTGCGCAGAGCAGAGCGCTTAAAACCAGAGCCACTCCTGTTGCCTCAGGTGTCCTCACCTGAGGGCGGCCCTTCACACAGATCCTGTTTACCAGAAATGGCTGCATGCCTATGCTTATCCGGTTCAATGCAGAAGATTATGAATGGTTTAGTTTAAACTGCACAATTATCTCTTATTCCCAAACGTGCGTCAAGAGCAAATCTTTCACTCAGTTAAATTTTCTTATGAAATATCAAACTTAAATCATAAACTTCATAAATCTGCCTCATCTGAGCAAACACATGGGGGACATGTGCCGGGGTTATTTTCAACATGAGGGAACCCAATCACTGGATTGTAGGGGGTGGGATGAGACATTAGATAGGGTCCATGACAACAACTGCTACTATATAATGAAATAATCTCTTCAATCCAGTTTTGTTCACATGATTTTTTTTTTTTAGTTTAGTCTCTTAAATATTGTGTTGTGACTGTATTTCTGTGTATTGATATTAAGTTATACAAATGACCAAATTTAGATCACTTAATAGCCTAAATGCATTTAGGCTTTCAGATTTCATGTTAAAGGTTGTATGGAGGATTTTTTTTGTTTTGTTTTTGTTTCAAGTTGTCAATGATAGCATTATAGAGGTGCAGTAGCCTTGTAATTATGATGACCAAAAAAAAGAGAATAAAAATTCATCAACTCTGGACGTGGTGGGGCCAGCTAAACATTTGCCAATAGATAACGACACTGCCTCGTTATCTGTTAGCTGACAGGCTGTCAATCAATCTCCCTAAGTTTCTAGCGTAACTGACTTGCCTGCGCGCCGCCGGTACGTGGTTTACGTACGCCTGTCACGCAGACGCAAGCCGCACAGACGCTGTTTACTCCACCAACGCAACAGTTCTTAGCGGCTTTTTTTGACCTATATCTTCCTCGCAGTTAGCACAAAGTTTGTTGCAATGGCGACAAGAATCCAGGAGCAGTTAGCCGCAAAAGAAAGTCCGTTTTTGAGGTCGCTGAAAGAAGAAGACAAGGGGAAAAGCAGCGAAGCCAAACTAAGGTGATTCTTGTAGATTCATTCCAGCGATGGCGCAACTGAAGCAGACGCATTGGTCGCCAAATTACTCCTGGACAGGTCACTTCTGCTTATTATGAAAACGTACTTTATTTCCAAGAGCTAGACAAACGTTTTTCAGGACACGAAAGCGATATCCTATGTCTGAAAACGTAATTTTCAAGGCAAAGAAAGAGTCCGCTTGCTGCTGCGTGTTGTAGCTAGTTCATTCGCACGGAATCTCCGCGCAACCTTCTCTGCTCCCCTTTCCTACTCCTGTCCCCGCTGCCCGTTCCGCTCTTCCCCCTGCTCCTCAGTTCTCCGGGCACGGAATCTCCGCGCACCGCTCCCCTCTCCTCTCTCCTCTCTCCTCTCCCTGCTCCGCTCTTCTCCCTGCTCCTCACTTCTCGTCCGTGAACGAAATGTCCGCGCACCCGCTCCCCCCGCTCCTCACTTCTCCACCTTGCCTAACCAACACTGTAGTTAGTTGTTTACAAGTCATGTGCAGCACCGGCTGTAAACAAACCTGTTTCTGGCGTAAAGAGGAGGCGGGAGAAGGCGTTTCTACGTAGGGAGCTGTAGGGGAGGGGGGGTGGTTTCACGCATGCGCAACATTTGAAAAAGGACAAACAGTCGCTGGATTTCTCGTTCCTTGGAAAATCCTCTATACAACCTTTAAGAGATCTCGTCCCCTCCCCACTGAAATGCATAAACTTGAATAATGTTGTGACACAGCCAACAATCTTCACTCCTTTTCAAACAAAAGAAATATGCTGCCACAAAGCTGCCACATACACAAGAGACAATGCAGTCAGACAGAGATGTTTATTCAAAAAACACAAGATGAAAACGTGATGATCCAGCGTAGTCTGTGCAGGCATCAGTATCACTGGGAGGTCGCCATAATACTGGATACACCTGCAACATGCAGTCATCATTAGTGCCCTGAAATCATCTTCAAGGATTGTTGTTTGATTGTATTGTTTTATGAGTTGGTGTTCTTAACAGTTGTCCTTAAAAATCTCAAAAGTGAGAGGGGACAAATATTTCTGTTTATTTTCCCCATAGACTTATAGAAAGAGAGCCAGCTCAACAGCCAATCATGTTGCAGTAAGAGTTTGTGGTGCAATTATTATGCCAGACTGTCGATAGAATAATTTTAGAAGTTAAACCAACCTTGCATTTGAAGGATTTATGTTTGAGCAGCAGTGAGTTTTACTTCCTGATCGAAAGCTTGGTAACAGCGGACTGATATCACCAAGCACCAGTTTTGTACCTGAACGCGTACATATTTTGGGCGAATGTGAACTGAACGTATTGTATTACAGTCTGACAAACAAACTGAAAGCGTTCATTCTGGTGTCAGTGAACGGCATGTGCTTTTATTTAACATTGTTCAATAGGGTACCAGAGTTCTTTAGTGTTCCAGGCGAAAATCCAGCTAAACACACTGTTAAGAGTCCTCACTATTTAGAGGAAAAACATTCAATCTGGCAACAGCTACCACTGTCGCATTGCCACATGCGTCATCGAAACAAGACAAAACACTGGCTCTCTTTTGCGCCTGTCTCCTGCAGATAGAGCTGCTGTCCTGTCTGGTACAAGGACCCGTTTCATTTCATCATATGAAACAATCCACTTTTGGAGACAGAACCAGTGGGACAGTGGATAGAGGAAACACTGTGCTTCCGTCCTCTGGAGAAGGTAAGAGGCTTGCTTTCGTTAGTTTGGGGCAAATCTGAGGGTGCAACAGCGCTGCTTGTTCTGCTGTTTGCTGTAGGAACGGCTGTTTGTGTTGTGACTGTAGCCTCTTATTGAAGGTTTGCTGACGTTGTTGTTGTGAGTGGTGGATCAGGTTGTGCTGCTGCGTAAAGTTTGCGCTTGGCTGTGTGTTGTGCTCTGATATAGTTCATCCAATAGTGGCCAAAATGACTGTGTTTCTGGCATTCATTACGATATTACACAGCCTATATATAATACATATATTCATAATATATATTTATGATTTTGGCCTACAACATATTGAAAAAAAAAACTACTGAACTAGTTCATTTTTGAAACTATGAACAAACTCTTAACTATAAACAATGATGAACTAAGAACAAACTAGTTTATTTTGACATTTGTGAACTGAACTTTGAAATAGTTCATGTAGAAAATTAACTTTTCCAACACTGCCTAGCACCGATCTTACCGGCAAAGTAAAATTCTACTGCTGCTGAGAAAATAGTCCCTCAACATGTGACAATTCATGTGATGCAAGGATAGTTTTATTTCAAACATTATTCTATCAACACAGACATTCACATCGATAGTGGGTTGTGATTATAGATTTGCTTCGGGTGCTCTGTGGAGTGAGTAAGACTTTTTTTAATGGCAGGATAACTACGGCCGACATGCACTAGCCTAGCACCGCTGACCGCTCCAAATACAAGGACTGGATAGAATATTTAAAAAGTGTCTCCACACATCTCAAACACTGTGGCTCACTAGGAAATGAGGTCCTATGTCCAAAATTCCAGACTGTCCCTTTAATGTTTATTTAGACATACAATAAGCCAAGAAAACCGCACTACACTTAACCACTCTGCTCCCATTTTTTGGACTCACACCCAGAGTTTGGGAAGCCCTTCTTTAATCCCACTTCCACTGGCACTTTACAGAAAACTGCTTCAAAGTGAAGAAAGTGGGTAGGATTTTTGGCCCACGCCACTAACAACGTTAGAGGCGAGGGGTATTGTTCTTCGCTGGTTTCTTACGTTTGTTTATTATTATTTTTCCTTGCAAACGATCGCGATTTTGACCCCCTGAACATCGACGAAAAGTCCCCAAACCGGGTATCAGATCGACCGGTCCGGTGAAAAATTTGATAAAATGGGCATCGTGACAATGCCCAAAGCCCCCCCACTCAACAGCGCCCCCTTGAAATGTCAAATTTTGAAAATGAATTGGAGGCTCAGACATATATTTTGGCGTAGGCTCACGAAATTCGGGGCAGTGATAGAACTCAAGGAGAAACAAAAAAGTCAATCATTGTGCACCCCTATGACCAACAGGAAGTCAGCCATATTGGATCAAAAATTCGCCGCCGTTTTGACTTGGGTGTCTACAAAAAGATTCAAGTCCCCAGGGTTTGGTCCAAATGAGCTCAAATTTCACATGTCACATCTAGAGACATAAACTCACAAAAATCATAAATTTTTTTATTGATACTCCTTACGGTTCGCCCGTAGCACGCCGCCGAAAAATGCTTTCATTTCCAGTTTTTTCGGTGACCTGTCACGGCCACAGGCATTGTCCTAGACAACTCAAATTCACAACACAATGGCGTGATCCAGGTCTGAATGCAATGAAATATGAAATTTAATAAAAGTGAACTCTATAGCGCCCCCTAGCATAGACGTGAAATGTCAACATTATCGGATTAGTACCAAATTCGGGGATTAAATTCTATGCATGATGACAAGCAAAAAAGTTTATTATGGACATGATGCATTTTCCACCATTGGCCAGCAGGGGCGCAAAGACTCCACCAAAAAATAGTTAAAAAATTATTACACCCACAGGCTTAGTCCGATCGTGCTGAAATTTAAATCATTAATGCCTGATCACGGCCTGAATATAATAAACTATAAAACATATGAAAAGTGAGCTCTATAGCGCCCCCTAGCATATACATGAAACATCAACATTATCGGATTAGTACCAAATTCGGAGATTAAATTCTATGCATGATGACAAGCAAAAAAGTCTATTACGGACATGATACATTTTTCACGGTTGGCCAGTAGGGGCGCAAAAATAGTAAACAACTTTATTACAGAAACAGGTTTTGTCCGAACGTGCTGAAATTTTAATCACTAAGGCATGATCACGGCCTGAATATAATACACTATAAAGTATATGAAAAGTGAACTCTATAGCGCCCCCTAGCATACACATGACCCATCAACATTATTGGATTTGTACCACATTCGGGAATTAAATTCTATGCATGATTACAAGTCAGAAATTCTATTATGGTCATGGTGCATTTTCTACTGTTGGCCAGCAGGGGCGCAATGACTCCTTAAAATATTTAAAGGTGCATTATGTAATGTGTCTAATGGACGAGCTGTCGACCTGGGCGGCTGTCGGGAAGAAAGAGTGGCGTGTTGGGGAGGTCGCGAGTCCCCGGCGGTTGCCTGGGGAGCGACTGCGCGCCCCTGCCACCATCGCCGCGCGCGGCTTTAATTAAACTTGTTTTTTCAAATTCCTAACTGGAGTTACATTCTCTTATTGGTTTTACAGTGGTATTCAGCCTCTACACATTTACCAAGTCAAACGCGCATCATGACACACACAGATTTATTTGCAATTTTATTAGGCAAACTTCAGCCCACATATCACAGTACGCCTGTTATGCTGACACGGTAGCATATAGATTAGTTTTTGCTTCACATTTCGTCTTGCTCTTCTTATCAGCGCGACTTAGTAGATGTGCACTATGTGGGGAGGAGGTAGGATATTTTAAAAATGCTGGTACACGAGTGGACACAATGTTGTGGACAAGCTGCACACTGGGGGCATGTGTTTGTGATAGACTGCAAAGTACCCACTGACACCAGACGAGCACACAGGCTGCAGTGATATGCTAGCCCGCTCCCGCACACCGGTATAAGTTTATTGCTGACAGTAGAGGCTGTCAAGCATCAGCGTTTTTTTTTTTCCATATCGCCCGGCTCTACCCTAAAGGGTGACTGAAAGAATCAGGTGCAGGTCATAAGGACACTCACTTTCAAAGTCGATCTTCTCCACAATGTTCTTAGGTTTGACGCTCTCCTCTTGGTTGAAGATGAACACCTGTCCATCTTCGTCCTCTGTCCAACCATACTTGTTCATCCAAGCCTTCACCTGTGTGTCTGAACACCGCAGGATTATTAGGAATCTTCAGAGGGCACTTGACAGTTTTGTACAGAGGCCAGTCTCACCTAGCGGATCCCCCAGCATCTCTGCCAAAAGGCGCCGATCGATGGTCTGGTACGTGATGCCCACTACGTGGCAGATGACTGCACAGAGAAGTATGGGGGTTAAAGGGACATGTGGTCTCCTCGAGCTGCACAGTGCACATACTCACATTTACGAACAGAGTCCTCAAAGCCAGCAATGCCATCAATCAGCTCTCTGTTCTCCTCCAGACTTGTCTGCACACACAAAGCCTGGGTCAAACTCACACAATACTGCACACAATGCTCCACACAACACAGCACGCAACAACAATGCCTTACCCAGAAGCTCTGAAAGTGGCAAGTCTCCAACAGGTTCCCCAGGTACAGGATCTGTCTGATGGGCCGCTCCTCCTGCTGCGACACTGTAGTCAAGGAAATGCATCCCCACTCCACAAGCCAAACATTAATACAAAAAATCACATTACATACAAACTATATTACAAGATATTAGTCTTGTCTGTACATAGACCATGACACGGACTCAGTAGTTTCTGTTAGGGAGGCAGCTCTAACGACTGCATCAAGCAACAAATACCCATATGTAAACCCACTTTAAGTTAGACAATCTAAAATGAGTTTTGTGAGTGTTCTAGCATCATTTATTGACACTATAAACTACTGTTTGACCTGACAGTACAGTACTAACAGAACGGTAACTGTCCACAGCACTAAGAAAAAGAGCATGCAAGTCCAAGTGTTCTCTCAAAGACTCTCAAGAGAGTTACTATGGGATTAACTTTTCCAACAGGTTTGACTACTCATCACTAGGGCCCGACTGATATGGATTTTGTTGTGGCCGATATGATACCGATTAAATGGGAGTTGGAGCTGCTGATATAATCGCCGATATATTTAGTGATGTAAAAATTCACTGTAAATCTTGAAATGTTTAAAAAACTTAGGTTTGGCTCTAGTGGATTTTAAATTTGGTTTATTTATGCAACATTTATTGTTATTTTGCCTCTTCACGTCATATTTACAGACTAGGTCGGCCTAATGGCATTTGTGCATCACATTCTAGCAGCTAGTGATGGGTATTTCAGTTCTTGTTAGAGAACCGGCTTTTTTGGCTCGGCTCACTAAAAGCAGCTGGCTCTTTCAGCTCCCAAGCGGCTCTTCAGGTTGTTTTGTTGCAAGGAGGACTAAAGCAGGACTAAAGCAGGACTAAAGCAGGACTAAAGCAGGACTAAAGCAGTCTAAACCAGATCTAAACCATGTGTAAAACAGGACTAAACCAGAACTGAACCAGGACTGAGTGTCGGGACTCTGTCTCCATCTCTCTCCGTCTCGCGAGCCCAAGATTAGTCCAGGTTTATTTATTTTATGCTGAACTACAACCAAATATGCACGTTTTTTCTCTCCTATACACACGCAGATTTCTAAAAGTTTCATTTTCAGTCGCTGCCGCTGTCAAACTCCCACGGGTCTGCACGCAACGTGAAGAGAAAAACAGTGAGAGAAAGAGAAAACACGGCTTCCAATAAGGAGCAGGCTCCCTTTGTTTGCTTCAAAGAGCCGCTTCGTTCGCGACCGACCCATCACTACTAGCTAGTAAAGAAACTACCTCTATTAGCAGTTAGCCATAAATGCTGCGCACCTCGGTAATTAATTATATGTGTAAATCTCATCATTCACACGTCTATTCACAGCTCATTTACATATCAGTGCAGGTCCAGTAACAAATATACGGACAATGTAGTCACTTTACAACAGGCCAATAGAAAACAGTCTGTTTATGTGTGGGAGCTACAGCAGCTAATCGCTAACCAATAACAAAAAAAAACAAAACTAGCTTCAAAGTCGACAGATTTCCAACACTCACCGCTCACACAGGCTCCTCCTCACATCACAAGTCTGCACTAATTTTTTTGTGATCAAATTTTTATTCAAGTGTTATTTATTGCAGTTATACATAATCTATTTAGCATAGCATTTTTCTCCCTTATTATATGTTTAGCTGTTAATACCCCCTCTTTGAACATTTGAGCTCTTTGACTAATCCCCAATTTACACCAAAGCTGTAACAGAGCGTAAGTGCTGCAGCACAGCATACGCGCAGCTAGGGTGACCAGATGTCTTGAAAAATTTGCTACACTCCCAAAATCTAAGCTCTTGTCCTGAAAATTACACTCATACTGAGTAGTTATTTTCTGATAAACATTGAAAAGTGTTTGTAGAGAGGTCGACTGCCGTCAGCGGTCAGGGGCCTAAGTGACTGTGTACAGTCCCGGTTACAATCTAGCATCTATTTTGTTTATTTTTTGATGTTCTACAATTAGGCGCACTGAAAATTTTCATTCATTCGACATGGCTGGTGTACCAGACCCCCAACACACTGCTGAAAAGCAAAAAGTGTCAATGCAAGTACCGGGAGGAGTGGGTCGGGAGGAGTGGGTGGGGAAGTACCTGTGGAGTGCCAAAGCCCTAAGGAATGAAATGACTCAATTCTGTAAAGTTTGTAGAAAAGAGTTTGGCGTTTCTCATGGAGGGGAAGCAGATGTTAAGACTATGCTAGACATGCTAGCAGCAAATGACACTGTACAAACAGCAGTGCAGACCGACACATTGGTCTCGTCCACCTTTTAGAAACAGGATTCTATGTACGATAAAATTACTGCTGCTGAGCTGACCTCCATGTTCCACTGTGTGACCCACTAGCAATCATATTGATCATTATGTTTGTGACAGGTTTTGGGGAAAAAACACTGTCCTGAATTTCAGCCAGTCTCATCTGGTCATGTTACGTGCAGCATGTGTGCAGGTATTGCTTTCCATTTTAACCAGTCGGACAATTGACACCAGCAGTGTAATACGCACGTCCAACGGCCGTCATTATGCTACGCGCCTCTCAAATTAGATTGGAGTTCAAATTTTTCAATGTCAACGGAGTGTCTCCAGGCTTTTTGGCAGAAAAAATAAGCACATGGTGCCAATATAAATGACAGCATTCATCTGGAATCAAACAGCCAATCTGTAGGTCAGTGGATCTGAGAGCTCAACCAATGATGTTAATGTCAAGAGCAGGATTCAACCTGCCAACCTTTGGATCAGTGGACACTCACCCTCCCATTTAGAAGTGTACAGCTATCCTAATCAGATTTGCACAAGAAATAACAAGGCCAACTGTTTAAGTAATTACTGAAGTATCATTAAATAAACAAGAAAAAGGTTTAGCTTTTGATAAGGCTCACAAAAAAACAATCTGGCAGGTTAGCTCTATTAAACGCTGTTAAGGAGCGCACTCTGGAAATGTATCATTGGTAAAATAATAAAGTAACACTACTGCACAGCTTAACAGTGAGAGAGCGGAGCACCAGAAGGATACGTGTGTCTGGTCGATCATGCACTTGCACAGGGTGAAGTCTGTGTGGGGCAGGTTGGTCAGAGCTTTCAACAGGATCTGTGATGTCACTTGGGTCTGGAAGTAGGCAGGGTTAAACTGGTACCTGCATGCACATGTTTAGTGTCTAATTACTCAATTGCACTTCAAACATGTACAAACACAATTCATTATTTGGTAAACAAAAGCACTCCGTTTATATGTAGTATTACTGAAAGAAACAATAGAGATTCCTCATTCTATTATAAAAGGACAAAAACATGTTTCTTCTTTTATACTGTAGGACTCTTGCCTGGCTAGCCGGAGCCACGTGCTTTGACAAATCCTTACAAAGACAGAAGGATCAACGCAAATTAGGACAGAAAATTTTCACCCTCTATTGTCCGGTTCCAGACACTTCTGGATTCAAACAGAATGTAGAAGGGATTGGCTGGTCAGGCAAGTAGAACTCACAGAAAATGGTTAGACATCGCCAAAAGAGCATTTGTATAAGGGTGTCAAGTCATACAGTTAATTGATAATAGTTATTCAGGGCACAAAAAGAATAAATAAATATAATATAATAATATTTTAGACAATTTTATGGTGCTATTGATGTGAAATGTTCACCAGGTATTGACACAACCCAAACCCACACACACAGCAATAAAATGGAAAAAAAAAATTGGCATATGTATAGAAAATTTAAAATTCTTGGAAAAATGGTATGTTAAACCTAATCATAATCAAGGGTGAGTAGCAGAGAGTAGTAAAGAGGCCATCCATGAGTCTATCATGTGCATTCATAATCCAGGTTTGTTCGCATCAAGTGCACACACACACACTTGTCTTGTGTGTATATGTGTACATGTGTATATACAAAAGGGCAGACATACAGTTTAAGAACAGCCAGGTTGGCTTCCAGGTCATAGGCATTCTCTCGGGCCTGCGTATCCACATAACGCTCCAGGGTCGCTAGATTTTCTGGGTTGTACCTAAAGATGACACACAGATTTACATTTGAATATTTATATTTTACCCATGGTTGCAAGATTACTGAAAATGTGTACTCAAGCAAAAGTACAGTCATACTAATAGTTACAGTGCAAGTACTGCTACCAAAAGAGGACAAATTAAAAAGTAGGTCTGTACATGTACGTCTAATTTGATATTTGCTCTATTTGATCTTTACATTTTTAATGTTCATTAATATGTATTGTCCCTTTACAAATAAATAAAATAAGAAATAAGATCTGACCATAAAGAACTGATTTAGCTGGGACTAAAACACACTGTTAAACAAGTGTCTCTCAAATTAACAGTTTTTCAGTTAGTGACTCTCATCAAGAGAATCAAGAGACTAGCTGTACAGAACAGATCAGCTCACATGTTGTAGCTCCAGCTAAATCAGTTATTTATGGTCAGATTGTGTTAAAGATCATATCAGAGTCTAACTTGAGTAACAAAGCTTCAGACAGAACAGTGCCTACTGTTAGCATATCTATTTCAAATATTCATGTCCATATGAAAAAATACAGTAAATTCATCGCTCCTTCACTCATTGAGGACAGCAGCAGATTCAAATGTCAGATGTATTTCGTATCTGTCCTGTGACTGCAGAAGGTGTTGTTGTGGGATGATTCACTTACAAATGTAAAATACAAAACACTTTTCATTTACTACTAACCCACAGTGAGGAAGTTAACCAGTGACAAAAGCTTTAAGATGACAGTATTTGATTTGAACACATGTGTTTCTTGCATCCCTCTTTCAGACATGAGTTAGTTTGTCTCATTTTTGACAAAGGTAGCATATCACCTCCAGGGAATGTTGATATATCAGCTGCAAAGTATAAACACAGATCTGGATCTCAATTCACAAAAATGATCTTAGCTATTCAATATTTGTATTATAAGTATTTGCATATATTGCACTATTACCTGATCTACATATGTTATAATGTAGTTTCCCCGTCACAAACAGACCTGGAGTTGTGTGTTTTTTTTTTCCAGCCACATGTTTAAATCAGAAACCCTGCATATTTAAGCTGTGTTCTTGTCTCAAAAGTGAAAAACTCGGGTCCTCCTTGGATAAATTTTACCCTGGAATTGCCAATCTCTTCTGATCTAAAAGTAAAAGGAGCCATTAAGTTGAAAACTAATGCTTAATGACATCACAAGTTGGAACAGAGCATTTTGAGCTTTGGAGATGTAGACAGGGTTACTCAAACATGAGTGAATGAAAAAAACACAACTCCAGATATGTTTTTGTGAAAAGGTAACAACACATAACATAGCTTAAAGCTCATAAGAGTAAATTTTGTGCAATACAGGACCTTTAATTTGACAAAAGGGAGAATTACAAAGAACAATAAACCAAGACACAGCAGCTTTAGGACATTTAACAGCATGAGACTATTTTGAACAGTCTTACTCTACGAAGTTGTCGACATTGGATGACGGTAGCACAGAGGCACAATTTGTAACTTTTATGGATAATTTATGCAGATCGTGCGCCCCACAGACACATTAGCCGCGTGTTAGCCTAGCTTTAGCATAACATTAGCCTAGCACCAGTGCAAACGGCAGAGGATCACCTGTCGATGCCTCGGAGCAGTCTCCCCACATTTGCTCTCATTTGCTCAAAAGACGACGCCATTCGATTAGTGTTTTTTTTTCTTTTTTGATGTCCGCAAATGTACCGATTAGCGCCACACGTGTGCTAAGAGCATCAGGAGCCGAGCGGATAGAGCTGATGGGCAGCCCAGAAAAGAGAGGAAGACCGGGGGAGGACAAATAGTGACGGACCAGCGCAGACAAGTGGTACTGCCCTCTACGGTCCGCGTTCAGAGCAACACGTCCTTTTTTTTTTTTTTTTTTTTTGATAAGTCGATATGTTGAAATACACACAGTCACATAGATAACACTTACGGTACGGGGGTGGTTAAATCAAATTCAAAAAATGTAACAAAGTGTAGAGGAGTACTTACAGAGGAGAGGAGTACTCTTGTAGACACTGTATATTTTAATAGCTTTTTTAAAAATTTTGACCTGTTTTATTGTTTGAAAATATTGTTGTCCTGCGCGCATAGTTTTCAGAAAATGGAATCCGGTAAATTTTGACCATGCTATAGTTCTATGATTTTGACGCCCTACGCGAGGGCAGGGCGCGTTTCCTCAGAATACAAAACATGCATTTCTTGTTGTATCTGGCCTGTTACTATCAGCACACGCTGTCGCTGGGGCAGTTATGTATGTCTGAAGGAGACCAGATTGAGAAATACGCTTAATTTGTGCTTTCAAATTTACTGTGGAAATCCTTGCGTTTGAGGTGACCAGCCTGTGCCATATCAGGCCCTAAGGCTCCACTGCACGCGTATTTGGCCCTACGCGAGCGTAAACGGCAACTTTTGGACGAGTAATTTTTAGATTGCATTAAGTGAATGAGTTTTTTTTTTTTTTTTTTTTTTTTTTTTTACAAATTAACCCTGAAACTCAATCAACTTTACAAACTCTAATGTTAACTGTGTTCCATATAAACATACTGTATATTAGTCACACCTAGACAACAATATGAAATTATTAGTGCTGTTAGTTGATAATTGAGTCTATCACAGTGATGTAAAATTGATTAATTGTTTTATTTTTCTTCACTAGAGCAAGCAATGATGAGAGCTTCTTATTCCCACCTATTCCAGCTCATTTCATTTGCTAAGTAAACATTCTATAATCTGTTTGCTATGATTATACCCCTTGTCACTTAGAGCAACCCAACATATTTTCTAAAGACTGTTCTACAGCTAGAGCTAAGCCTTACCCACACCACGAAAGAAATTATATATTTAAAAAATAAAGAAATTATAACTAAACTGACTCACAAAACTGACTACAAAATGTACAAGTTTTTAAAAGCTTAACAGCATATAGCTGTGATCTACCTTCACCTAGTGACTTCAAACACACTTGAATCCATATTGCAGTTTATGTTTTTTGTTTTTTTAATCCAAGTTATTATTTATTTCATGTTTTTCAGCAGCTTGTAGAACACCTACATCCCATAATGCAGAAGAAAACTGGCAACATGTAACCAATGATGGAGAGGAGGTAGGAGACAAGGTGACAGATGCCACATGTCACTGTGAAATAACTAAGACAGTTTGTAAATATATTTGATGATCCTTCTATTTCAAATATTCCTGTCCATATAAAAAAAAAAAGAAAAAATACAGTAAATTTATCGCTCCTTCACTCATTGTGGTTAGCAGCAGATTCAAATATCAGATGTATTTCCTATCTGTCCTGTGACTGCAGAAGGTGTTGTTGTGGGATGATTCACTTACAAATGTAAAATGCAAAACACTTTTCATTTACTACTAACCCACAGTGAGGAAGTTAACCAGTGACAAAAGCTTTAATTTTTGACAAACTAATACCAGATTTTATGCATTATTTAATGTTTTGTCCATCTATTGTTTAGGCCCACCTACACTTAAATTATAAATGAGATGTTACATCGTGACAGTTACTCTTATTTGAGTACAGTTTTCCCAGGTACCTTTTTACTCTTACTTCAGTAGGTCTATGTTTTCACTACTTTGTACTTTTACTTAAGTTATATTATTTTGAAGTTACTTTTACTTGTTTACATTTTTTTGGGTACTCAATCAACCTCTCCTTCAAATGAAATAGAAAGGATCTTTGTGCCTTTATGAGCATAAAGGCACAAAGATCCTTTCTATTTCAATTTTTTTTGTTTTATAGCCTATACCAATTGGCTGCTGTTGTGGCAGATAACTGATATTTAGCTTTTAAAATCCATAGAAAGACCGACTAATAGTACATTCCAGAGTACTATTGTGGAGAAACATTTTAAAACCACATTGTTCAAATCCTTGGAGCAGCTTGTAGTGAATTCATTTGGATCCAGAAGAACTTAACCCTGACATTAACCAATTGGCTCATAGGACAGTTATGTCTCTTTCTCTAGTCAAACATCTGAAGTAAGCAAACATCAGAGGCAAATATCTGCAGAAACACACTTGGTAGCTGTGTGCACCTGCTTAACCCCACCCACATGTCAGACACTTCCACCCACAGGAAACCAGTCTCAGAGCAGAGAACACAGAGCTCAGAGCACAGAGCACTGGCTGAGAAACAGGAAGAGAGGCCAGACTGCAGCGGCACTGATTCGAGGATGAGCTGACCGGAGCGGACATGGACCTCCAGCACCGCACAGCCCTACACATCTGCACCAGGAACCCCCAAGACGACTACCACATCCTGCACAGAGTGGGAGGGGGAACCTATGGAGATGTCTACAAGGTGTGTACCCATCAAAGCACCCAGCAAGTGCAATTTTATTCAGCTACATGTAAAGTCGTAACTGTCAACTCATTTTGTAGACGTTTGTATAGCTGGAATGACAACATAATTATGAAAAGTCAAATGAAAATTTTGCGTAAGTGCCTATATTTGGAATAATGTTGACATCATACTGAAATTTCAAACTCAGTGTTATTACTAAAGAATAGGGTCAATATTCAATACCAATTCCAATACCATGATAAAAGTTTAAAAAACACTGTCAATAGAATGTGATTTTCAACATTAAATTATTTCTTTTATATTACACTGTGGCCTTATTAGTGGTCCAGATAGATTCCAGAGTGGTCAAAGGGTGTATACTAGTCTGTGTGCTCTTATACTTGTTCTGATATAGCTCAACATCATTCTAAAGCTAGAGAGGAAAGGGTCATTTCTGTCCTTATAAATGTGACCTTTTTAGTATTGATACTTTGACTTGTGACTTAGTATTGATACACATGAGTATCTAGTTTGGATACTAGTTTTAATATTAATTAGTATCTGATTTTTGATACTTTTGACAACCCTACTTGAAACTGTTAGATTTTGAAATGACAATACAATTATTAGTAGTCAAATGAAAAGGGATGTGTCCGACATGTGTCTTTGTTTGAAATATAGTATAACGTGATTACATTTAGGCAGAAGTTAATGTTAGAGTCTTAAACATTCATGACAATTGAAATATGTGTCTACAAGTGTGAAAAGATAGATCTGGTACCTCTATATTATATTTATCTAATTACATTGATTCATAAAAGTAGATTTCACATTTACATATTGCTTACATATGTTAACATGTGCAACACTTCTAGCAAATTAAACTTATAAAGATGTTAGTACTGTTGAATATCAGTTACAGAGACCAAAATACACAACTGCTGTCCAGACATCGGGAAAGCTAGTGAGTAAGGTCATATAGCACAGTAACTGCTATGTGGACTTATTGTCAAAGGGCCCATGTTACGATATTTTCTGCTCTATGTTATGTTGTTTCCTCATCAAAAACCGAACACTCTGTTCCATATTTTTATGTCATGTAGTAATACAGGAAGTGCTCCACTGTGTTTTAAACTCCATATACCTTCACTAGAATCATTTGAAAGATTTTAGACCTGGAATTACCTATCTTAACTGAGCTAAAGGTAAAAATATAGCTGTTCAGTGGAAAAGCAGATCCGCACAGCAGTTCTTTGGAGTGCCCATATTTCTATTATCAAAATATCTTGGGAAAACATGCATTATCGCCTCTCCACAGATCTGACCTGTAACTTGGCATGGTGGTGTCACATGCTTGTCTCCATGGAGACAGATAAGATGCACATTTTGGGAAATAAATTAATTGTGATGTTTCTGGCAAGCATTGCAATTGTGATTAGATTTGTAATTTGACTGGACAAAAACCTGAACTGACAAACTAATACAAGAATCACATTTCAGAACATATTAGTGTTGTCACGATACTAAAATTTCAATTTAATTTCAAGGCTAAGGAATGGACTCAATTCTCAATACTGATTCTGATACCACGATGATATAAATAAACAACCTTTATCTAGATTATAGACTATGATTTTCAGCATTAAAATAACTATTACTTTGTGGCCTTATATGTGTGTAATCCTCAATGTTCCAGTAGGTTCATAGTGTCCATGTGTGTATACTAGTCTATGTGCTCTTCTGCTTGTTCTGATACAGCTCAACATCATTCTAAAAACATTCTCAAAAGGATAATTTATGTCCTGTGAATGTGGTGTTTTTAGTATCAATACCTGCTCCAATGAGTTTCTAGTTTCAATACTAGCTTTAGTAACTGATTTTCAATACTTTTGGCAATCCTAGTTTATACAGATGTAAAATGGGAATTAGTAGTTGCTAGATAGAATAAGAGAGGACATTTTTTTTTGTGGAGGAAATTAAGGTGCTTCAAAAATTGCAGCCTTTGTGATTTGCTTATTGCATCCATTCATATTGCAATTTTGATTAATACTTTATTGGTAGTTTTAGGTCATTGAGGGGAGAGCGCTACTGTTAAGGTTCCAAAGACATGTGAGAGCAGAGAAGACTGATGGCACGTGGCTCTTCAAACATTTCAAAGTCGAGCTGATAAGTCTCCTTCAAAGATGTGTTGGTGAAATTACCGTCAGAGATTCATAAGTGTGAGCAGTGCAGGGCGTCCCCTCTGAGGCCCTGTGGAGGAGGAAGTGGTTGGATCAGAAGTGAAAGTATGTATGGTATAGTGCAAAAGAAGTTAACTTACAAAAGATGAGTTCAGTTTTTTTTTTTTTTTTTTTTTTTTTTAATATAAGCCTCATTGCCTCATTGCCTTATTGGACCAAAGTTTTTCTCCTCATATTAACCAGTTTTCATTTTAAATTAAATGTTTAACTTATTAAAAAGAAACAAATCTGGCTTTTAATATGCATTTGTTCATACATATGAACATTAACAATACAGTCTTCTAATCATTCTACTCATTTTACTCTCCATTAAAAAATTAGAAATGCCAGAATCTCTAAAATGTGACTAACTGCCCAGTTCTGCCTGGTCCATGTGTACATTTATTTACATTTATTTGAATTCACAATATTAATCATGATTTCAAAGTACTTTTTATTAGGGCATGATTTTCTTGTTAGATACTAATTTCAATATAGTAGTTTAGTTTATTATTTTATCATCATATGGTAGATTTAGCTAAAGCTACTTTCCATCTGCAGTCCCCAGAGACAGAGTACTTCCTAGTATGCTTATAGTACTTTCTTTTTTTCTTATCTTGTCATGTATACATAATCGATAGTAAAAAACAGCTCAAAGATTGATCTAAATGGAAGTCCTATACATTCAAATAGGTATTGTTCATTTGCATTATAGATGTAAGTTAACACTAAATAAAAGAGCTCCTGCAGCAGGCCCAGCATGTGTGCTATAGGACTGCCCACAGTCACAGTGGATGGTTACAGAGCCCACTCATGCAGCGCGTCTCTGCACTGCACAAACACTTGTTTCACTGCAATCAATCCACCGCAAGAGCTCAAGAACCAGAGCTCCTGACACACTCACAAGAGCAAAAGAACAAGAGCTCCTGACACATTCTTGTAGTTTACGAATCATCTGCATTATTAGTATCATTATGTTAGAACAAATAATTAAAGGCACTGTTATACCCTTTTGGAGGTGGCCTGTCATCTGCATATGTCCATGGAAACCAAGTTAAAACCATACTTTTAACATTCTCCATGGCATAGTTTTATGCCATACTGTAGACGAGTATAGCCAAAGGAACAACATTTCCATGGAAACAAGCAATCAGAGGCCCTCTTCTAGATAAAACAAGAGTCTAACGGGAGATTTGTGGAGATGCAAGCCCTCTCGGATAGGATGTTTTCAAAGTTTCTCAGTGTTATTAACATACATTTATTTTCTGTCTATGTTTGTTCAAAAGTTACATACTGTGGCTTCTAATTACTCAATTAGTTACTATACTCCTCCTCCTCTTTTACTCTTTGAAAAGTCCTTCAGACATGGTGGTATTTGGAATGCCAAATGTTTATTTTATAGTAGTGCCCGGTAGAATCACTACTTTTGTAAAACAGATAAACTAGTCAGATCTACAGATCTTGTCACTAGAACTTTGGAGTGTAGGGCTGCATTTCAGAGCTGGACCAACCTGTCCCAGAGAGATGCAGCACAAAACAGTCCAACCCACACACTAACACACAGCTCCAGCACACAATCACACACACACACAAAATTGTTCATTTAAAGAGAGGTTATTTCACTTCTATGGGGTATTAATTGCTAACACATAACATATTACCATGATCACCATGTCACCTTTTATTGTTATGAAAAAGCAATATTCTCTAAAAACTATTAAATTTCATTTTTGTTTTTGACACTCTGAGTTCTCCCTTCCCCCATGACTCCCCTGTCAGAGCACTAGAACCACACAATTAGCATCCATCCTGCTAATGAAACTACTGCACATCGCATCAGGTTTGTCACGTTGTATTGAACTGTTTGTGTATCATGTTTTTGTATATTTATGGAAAACTGTCATGTAGGACCATGGGTGATGTATGCTCTGAGCATTGTCAAGGGTCTTACAACTCACCATAAGAAGGCTTTGAATAGGAGAGGTCACTAGATTAATGAAACATGCATGGATGACATCTAAAACCTCTTCAGATGTTTTGTTATGACATGGTAGAAAGTTCAAAAATGAATTTTGCATAATAACCAATGGAATACGAATGGACAGGTTATGTATGAATAGATTATCTGTTGTAGTTAACAGACAGAGCCCTTGAATTAGGACTGAATCAGGACTGAACCAGGAGTGAACCCAACTGCCTTGTTTTAGGAGTGTGCTGCTGTAGAGACACCTGCTCTCAGAAAGAAGAAGTGAGATTTGAAGTGTGTGTGTGTGTGCATGTGTGTTTGTGTTTTTGTGTGCATGTTCATGTGCATGTGTGTGGGCGGTGTTTATCACATCAGGACTAAATTTACATTTACTTAGAACATTCCTTTCTTATGGAGACAAACGTCAGGGCCCTATGAGGTCAGTCCCGTACTATTACTGTTTTTAGCTTTTACCATTTTATAACATCGTTCCCTCATCAAAAACATGCCTGAAGAGGTTTTAGATGTCATCCATTCATGTCTGAGTATTTTAGCAATTTCTCCTGGACCTTACTCAAACCCCCCTTTCAATTAGCTGTAAGATTCTGTACAAGGCTATGCCTATGTCAAGCTTACATCACGCATTCTCCTGCACGACAATGCTCCATAAATATACAAACACAACAACTTCACAAACTTGATGCGATGTGCAGCTGTTTCATTAGCAGAAGGCACGTTGATTATGTTGTGCTAGTGTTCTGAAGGGGACTGACTTAATGTAGAGAGCAAAGTGAGGGCATCAAAAATTAAAGCGAAATTTATGAAAATGTTAAATGTTGTTTTCAGAGAATATATAACAAATATGTTAAGTGTTAGCAGTTAATACCCCATAAAAGTAAAATACTTCCTCCTTAAAAGCTGTGGGTGAATATAGGTTAAAGGAACGGTATGTAAAATTTTAATGCAAATTCAATAAATATGAACATTTCTTTGTCCCCAAATATGAGGTAAACATGTTAAAATCTTTTACTAATAATTATAGCTGTAGCTGATTTTCAAGCCATGAAAAATGTATGCAAACATCATTGCTCATTGCAAGACTTGCAGTGAGTGTTACATTGGAGAAACAAAACAGTCACACACACACACAAGAGGATGTACCAACACAGACGAGTCAGTCTGCTGTACATCTCCATCTAAAAGCCATGGACCACTTTTTTGTGGATAGTGACATACTGATCTTAGCCAGAGAAAAATGAGGAGAGTTAAAGAGAGTTAATCCTTCCTTGAACGGAAATGGAGACCTCAGACATCTGTCTGTTTCTGATCTACAACCCCATCCTCAAACCTAAAACAAAGAGAACAATAGGGGGAGCCAGGTTAGGGCCAGGGGTGTGAAAGCACTCATTATGGGCCTGAATGATGCTAATATGTATATATAATACTCAGTACAGATGAATACTGAATAGTTTCAGTGTAGTTAGGTCCTCCCTGCAGGCAGATATAAGGAAGTGCCCACCAGCGTCTGTTGTTTATGTTATAATTTGGTGTTTTGGTTCTCAAGACAATATCCAATCATAAAATGAACCTGACATGAGTTTCTCATTTGGGTCCTGGAGGGACTGAGAATGAGGAATAACATGTATGTGTCCTTTATGCAGATTAAGACACTGAAAACCATAAAAACAGTAAGAGCACAAGCTACGCACTGTTATTTTGAAACTTTGCATGGTAAGACATTATCAACTCCAAAACAGGTCTAGACTTAGTCAGAGCCACTTTTAGGCGATATCCAGACCTGATTCTTTTTCTCTTTCAATTTGTTTTTCAGATTTTTTTTTCATTTTATGGCTTATTTTTTGCCACAATCACTTCAGAGTGTGTATTTGTGGTAATATCAAAGAAGAGAGTGTGAAAATATGACATTTACTTTTGAATAGTTTTAAAGCTCTATACTGAACAGATGGAGATGCTGTTGTGTCTCTGAAGTGTTCATGTGGAAGAAGAATGACGGGAGTGACATGCTTTATTGTTTGTATAACTGTCTGCTTAAACCTAAGGCTGTATAACTCACTCATGTGAGAAATGCAGAGGTTTCAGCAAGGCTAAAACAGCAGATGTAGATATTCAAAGGCAGAAATTATGCAAATGATTATAAAGATGTATGGTGTTAAAAACACAGGGGAGAGCTTAATGTACACCACTCAATGACATCACAATGTTTCCAGCTAGTGATGTAATTGAACTTAGCCTAAATATAGGATTTGTGTGTTAACACACCAGCCTTTAATGATAGAATCATATTGTTTTAGTCTGTTCTGTGTGAGGTCTTTGAGGCAAGTGACACTAACCTCCTTTGCATCCTCGGCTCACACCTGACACTTCATGTTCTGTTTCACTCGTCTGACTGTTAATATATTCCCTGTCCCCCTCAGACACACTGCTGAGGTGTCAAAAGCATTCTCTTGTACTACAAACACCTCCCTGAGTGGGTCACACTTGACATTAAATGATAAATGTCAAAACATTCAGACAGAACATGTGATTCACTTTATTTTCATCTGGTTTTCTTTTAGGCCCGGAACAAGCAAACTCAAGATCTCACGGCCCTCAAACGCATCAAGATGGAGCCAGGTGGGAGTCTTCTCTTCTATGTAGAAGGGTAATTTCACCAAACCAGGCCTTTTGTGTCCCAGTAAATCACAAATAAACAACACTGATCAAATAAAATGTAAGAAGAAGTAAAAATGTTCTCATAATACAGAATCAGAAAAACAGCACCATAGCTACAAATGATTGGGATGGACTAGGGAGATCTTCCATGAAGCCAGATTAAGCCAAAGCCTGGTTTGTTTGGCCAGGCTCATCAGATCCTCAGAAACAACTCTGATTAGCCATGTGGTGAAACAGAACTGACTGTAGCAACAACAAGGATAATATAATTAAGATAAGATGTTTTGAATGTATTAGTTTGGAGGATAAGCCCCTTGAGATGTCTCGCCATCTCTTTTTCAAGGCCAAGGTCTTTTCTGGTCTACTATTTTCAGGCTCTGTGTGTTTGAATTGCCTTAAACCCCTGTTTGTCTGTGCAGAGGACGACTTCTCTGTCATCCAACAAGAGATCGTGATCGTGAAGAGCTGCAAACATGCTAACATCGTGGCCTACTACGGCAGCTACATACAGTGAGTGTCTCCTTGTCCTTGTGTCTGAGTTTCATCTGTAACTGAGCCTGTGCTTTCCCCACAGAGACAATGAGCTGTGGATCTGTATGGAGTTCTGTGGAGGAGGTTCACTTCAGGACATCTACCACGGTCAGACACTAATCACACTGTTACAGTACAAACCTCACACAACAGAACAAATGACCACAATGATAAAGCAGTTATAAAGCATATAGGGTCAGTCCATATGAAATAAGCCCCCCTCCCTTATGAGCCATCTCAGATTTGGCTGAAAAAATTTCCAAAACATTTCTAAAATCATCAAATGAAAGAATCTCAAATTTTAGCTCAATCCCTTGAGTCGCTCCTGAGTTATGGCCTGTTGAAATTTTGGGGCCATGCCCTCTTTTGGAAGTCTTAATTTATAAGCATGTTTGAGAGACCAAAACTTCATAAAAAATCGAGCTAGGAAGATGAAAATTTGTATTATTGTAGATTATTGGTTATCGATTCTGAATCTGTTGTAAAATATTGTGTATCGTTATTAAGGGGGGCGCTGTGGGCCCCCAAAATCTCACATTTGGTTGCCACTCTTTTTTTTTTTTTTTTTGAGGTCCAAGATCTATTTACTCAAAGCAGATATTTACAAACTAACTGTTGAACATGAATATTTGAGAGAATGACCATTTCTGACAACAATCTCACACTTTTCTGAGCTAAGTGGACTGTGTAGAGTCGTTCCCCACGTGGGCACAGGTACCCGATGTTGATAAAAAAAATTTATGAGAGAAACTTTGACATATGCTGATTAGTTTAAAGTAATAAAAACATCTACTATTAACGTCATTCATTTTAAACTGAATTTTTGAAAATGAGCTCTCACACGTCATTTTTGGTGGAGCTTAGGGACTTTTCCACCTGCAGAAAGGTTAATTTACCTCTAATAGATTTAAACACTATTTGCTTGTTATAAGGGAAGACAATTGGAGATTATTTGTGGTACATTGTTTGTGATGGTTTTGGTGGCACTGTAAACCGATCGGCTGCAAGGGCCAGTCTTCAGGGACCTGACAGGAATCAAATGTTGACCACACTCCAGATGTTTGAGTGGGCTTCACAAAACATAAAGAATGTAAAGTTTTTCTTGACAAGCTCTAAATACATTACAAATCATGAACTTACTTCCAAACTAGAAGAGCTACAGCAAGGCAAAGACTGTGAATGGTACTAGATCACACCACAGTTTCATTCCCGTGTCAAATGGTAAATTAGAAACAAGGAGAATATCTCAAGATCTCATATGTACTGAAGTGTCAGTTTCTGAAATCCAAAATGAGATTGTGTCAGATAGCTCTCTGTACCAGCAGGTCAATACAGTGTTTGTATTTATGACAACAGGTGGTTCATTGGGAATATTTCAGATTTATTTTTAAATATACATGGTGATGTCTATGTGAGATTCATGAAACGAGGTAACAGAACTCTCATCTGGCCTCCTGAACATCGGCAGAACCATGTTGGGTCCAGTTTCAGCACATAATCTGTTGTATTAAGGTTCCAGAAATTCAGAGAAGAGCATGAGATTATCGCCTTGACACTGCAGATTATGACAGGATCCAAATGTTACTTCTGAAGTTCATTAGTAGTTAGGAACACTTAGTGTGCAAGATCCCAACACAGATCTACATGGAGGCGGCAAAGGGACCAGAATGGGCAGATTTTTCCAGTATGTTGGTATTTTCCACTGAGGTTGTTTTTCACACTGAAGTTTTTAAATGTAATTTCTAGCATCTGAACAAATAACAGACTAGATTATTGTATTTTGGTAACTTTTGTGTCAGTATCATTTTTTTTCTTGTTAATGCTACTGCCTTCTTGTAATGTTTTTGTGCAAAAATAATATACATATGGTGGTACTGAATCAGAGATTCAGGCAATGGATATTCCAAATGTAATTTATATTATAGTATTTATCAATGCTATCTTAACTTTTGTTGCTTTACTTATACACCATGAAAAGCTGTTTCTTTGAGAGATAACAAATTATTTTTCTCAAATAAAAATAGAATAAAAAATGCAAACAAACTTTTTTTCATAATTTTGGACAGAGTTAATAGTTGAATTTTCTCAAAGGATTAATGACACTTTTCCAAACAATGTACCACAAATAATCTCCAATTGTCTTCCCTTATAACAAGCAAATAGTGTTTAAGTCTATTAGAGGTAAATGAACCTTTCTGCAGGTGGAAAAGTCCCTAAGGTCCACCAAAAATGACCTGTGAGAGCTCATTTTCAAAAATTCTGTTTGAAATGAAGGAAGTTAATAGTAGATGTTTTTATTACTTTAAACTAATCAGAATATGCCAAAGTTTCTCCGGTTAAAATGTTTATCAATGTCTAACTGTGCCCACGTGGGGAACTGAGGGTCCAAAGAAGGGTCCAAAAAGGTCAAATCTGGTCTGTGACCATATTTGGGACTCTACACCATCCACATGAAAGCTCAGAAAAGTGTGAGATTGTTGCCAGAAATGGTCATTCTCTCAAATATTCAGGTTCAACAGTTAGTTTGTAAATATCTGCTTGGAGAAAATAGATCCTGAACCTCAAAAATTGAAAAAAAAAATTGAGTGGCAACCAAATGTGAGATTTTTGGGGCCCACAGCGCCCCCTTAATAAAGATACACAATATTTGACATCAGATTCAGAATCTATGACCAATAATCTTCAATAATTCAAATTTTCATCTTCCTAGCTCAATTTTTTATGAAGCTATGGTCTCTCAAACACGCTTATAAATTAAGGTTTCCGAAAAAGTGAGCATGGCCTCAAAATTTCAATGGGCCATAACTTGACTCAAGGGATTGAGCTAAAAGTTGAGATTCTTTCATTTGGTGATTTTAGAATTTTTTATTTTTTTTTCAGCCAAATCTGAGGTGGCTCATAGGGGAGATTCCATGAAAATGTCTGATTTCTCACAGACTGACCCTGTAAAGGAATTATGGAAGCATATAGACCAACCATGAATGGCTCTCTGCAATATCATCTATCTAGACTGTCATCTATCTATCACTGAAGAGCATGTCCCAATCATTAGATGACGGAAAGATTGAAACTTTTTTATTCAAGTGAATATAATAAACTTAGAGACACCTTATATGAAAGGTTTCAGCATGTGCATTGTCACACCTTTCTGTCTGAATCATAGATTTTATAAAGAAGTGGACTAAGGGAGTGTGATTGTCACCCATATTAGGAATAGGAACTTATTTACAGACCAAATAGCAAAATAGAAACACCAGGATCATGTTAATACAAACATCTTAAAACCAAGATGAGGAGACTCGCAGCAGCAGTTACAGAGAGAAGGGTGACCATTTTTCCATGTTAAGTGAATCAGAGCCAGAGTCAATGGTGCTGGAAGTGCCCCCACACTCAGTTCCTATTTGGATTGCGGCGGCTAGCAGGTAGCAATGTCCATTTATATATACAGTCTATGGTCTAAATACAGTTCAGAAGATTACTTCTGTATGACAGTAGCTCAGCGTTTGTCCATTGAAGGTTTGTGGTTCGAATCCCGCTCTACATAAATCAGCAATCATTTGGCTGGTGTGATTCTAGCTGAATGCTGTTGTTGTGTCCTTGGGCAACATATTTAACCCACCTTGCCCCCTGTGTCTGTGTACACTGGTGTGTGTGAATAGGTAGGTGGTTCCTTGTTGTAAAGCGCTTTGAATGCCTTGAAGGTGGAAAAGTACTGTATGTGACCATTTATCATTACTTTTAGTTTTAGTGTTTCCTACACAGTGGAAAGATTAATACTGCTTCTTCCACCTTATCACTAATTCTTTTAAACATTTGAAATAGAGACCAGGAGGATCGGAGATTATTCTGAATTGGAGAATTTGTGTGAAATAGGACTTTCTATGTCCATGGAATCATGTAGGTTTTGTGATACCTCCAGAAAGTTACACCGTGTTACTTTAAAATGTGTTTAATTATTTATTTGATTATACATCATTCTTCTCATTATAGTTTCAGTAATCTTTAAGGGTAAATTGAAGCGTAATTGGAAAATGATCCGATAAGACAGGGTGTAGAGAGTACATGTGTGGTGACTAATCTCTATACCATATGTTAAAACAAGATCAAGGGTGTGCTGGTAACTGTTGGTTTAGTTTCACTCTAAGTAATACCCATGCCACTTAACTTGATATGAAGTATTATTGATTGATTGATTTGACAGGTGACAATGCAGAAAAAGGTGGTATCCTATTCTCTTGTTCCATTATTTATATTTATAATTCTATCTTATGGGGATGCACATTCAACAGTGCGTAAAGTCCTCACGATGTAGCCTCAGGTGAAAGAAAAGCATGTAGACACTAGGCTCTGCACTCTTGCAGTGCGTTGTCATGAGGATATGTTCGGCGATCAGATGACGAACTCTTACGTGACTGATGGTGCACATTTAGGGTGGCAAAGTGTATGTGAACAAGGCCGAAGCAAAAGTAAACAAGTAGAGTGAACTAAAGCTAGTGCGTCCAGAGATTGCAGATAGTAATGTGTGAAAATGACCTTAGTGAAGTTATGCTGTGTTTGTGCAGTGACAGGGGCCTTATCGGAGCCACAGATCGCCTTCATCTGCAGAGAGATGCTCCAGGTACTGACTCACCACACCACCACACACACAGCTCCTCTACAGTATCAAACTAAAGGACAAACATTATAGTAGTAGTATTGTTTTTTATGTACATTTGAGGCAGTGATAAATGCAATAAAATGCTTGAAAATGACCACTTTTGATGACAATTTGTCAGGCGGACAGACATTTTTGGGTCTTTTAGGATATGTTGAGGGAGATATTTTACAGTAGAAAGGTAGCAAGCCCCAAAATAGTTTTCTGCTAGTTTCCCCCATGTGTCAGGATACACCATGCCAAATTTTAGGGTTATTTAACCATGTATGCAGTTACAGTACCTTAATATTTACAGTTACATAATTTCGCAAATAGCTTTTCTTAAAAAGTGTGTTTTTTGGGCCCGGAGACCAAACGGGGCCGAGTTGGGGTTGGTCCCTATCAACTCGTGATGGCCCAAGATATAAGATAACAGGAAATAATAGTGAAAAAAAGGTAGCAAAAAACATCCTGAGGGGTGGACCTGGCTCCCGGCCTATTATTTATCATACTTGTGTGTGTTTTTAACAACAACCCTCATCATTAGCCTACTTAGTTATATATTGATTGATTCATGCATCTCTGGTTTCACGTACCCCCTATCTCCCCCCACACACTTGTACTTACTGTCCATTCTTAAAAAATCATGAATGAGTGAATAAAAATCTGCTAGGCTACTTGCTATGAGGAAATGTCCCTATGCAGAGGCCTGTCACTGTTATTAAGTCATTCAGATTGATATTGTGGTTGTGTGTATGTGAAAATTATGATTTATGTATTTTATACTTTAATATTAGCTACCGACAAAAAAGCACAATATGTCTTCTTGAATCTACTAATGACAGATATTGCTGTGTGGGTCTTGGACGAGAACTATAGAAAGTTACATGGCAGCATCACACACACAAAAAAGAAACTACTGAAACATGTAAAAGTCCCCCGCCTACAGTTATATCAGACTTTACATCTGTTTTCCACTGACCTTTAATTGTGTCAGGCAATTATAAAGCTATCCTTTTTGTCTTTGGCATTTTTGCAAAACAGTCAGTTTTAGACACCAGAAGATATGGGATAAAAAAAAGCCCACTTGGTACAGTGCTAGTCTAGTTATTGGTTCTGATAAAAGAAGCTGAAATATACACGCTGTTCAATTGGAGAGAGGTTTGAACTGAACTGTGCTGAACTCAGGGCCTGGACTACTTGCACGCTCAGAAGAAGATGCACAGAGACATAAAGGTACTTTTCTACATTCTGCCTTCAAGGTCCTGAATTACTTGATATTGACTCTTGTGAACTTTAAACCAAGTTATAATATTGTTACCTTGTCTGTTAACAGACCTGGACTTGTGTTTTGTTTCATTCACACATTTGAGTATTGTTTATTATTAGTTTGTCTACATCTCCAAAACTCAAAATGCTCTGTTCTCAAGTTAACAGCTACCTTTTACCTTTTGTTCAGTAAAGATTGGATATTCCAGGGCTGAAATCATCCAAATGATTCTAGTGAAGGTGTGTGGAGTTTAAAACACAGCAGAGCACTTCCTCTATTACCACATGACATCACAAGGTATTAGCGAGAAAGATGTTAGCGAGAAAAACACAGCCTAAATTTGCTGGATTTGTGTGTCAAACATGTGTGAATGAAACAAATCAACCCCAGGTATGTGGTGGATTAATATATACAGTAGATCAGAAAATAGTGTAATATGGATCCTTTCAGTTTTCAGAGTAGATCTGAACTGTGTTTGTGCTGCAGGGAGCCAACGTCCTGCTCAACGACATGGGCCAGGTCAAACTAGGTATGTGATTGTGTGCTTGTGTGCTTGTGTGCGGGGGCACACACGCGCACACGCACACACACACACACACACACACACACACACACACACACACACATGCACACGCACGCACACACACTCACACACAGTTCAGGTAAACACATGTGTTTTGACTTTAAGAGGCAACTTCATTGAAGCTTCATTGCTTACAGTGCACTGTTGATCTGCCCATAGTGTAAATTGTGTATCAAATTCTAGTTTCCTTTATTTTAATGCATGCCCTTATTTTTTATTTTATCATAGTTTATGTGTAATCTCTCAGTCATCCAGGCAGGATCTACTGCAAAAGAAACTGAAAAACAGAGAATAACACACTATTTCTTTATAGTTTATCAGCTAGCTCTGTTGAGCTTCACAAAGTGTTAATTGTGCCTGAGTCATATTAACATTAAGAGGCCTGAACGATTATGCAGTCCGACCAGAAATGAAGAAGCTGCTTGGATGAACAGTGAAATATTTTCAGTAATAATAATAATAATAATAATAATGCATCAGTTTTATATAGTGTTTTTTTGGACACTCAAAGACGCTTTACAGAGCATTAGTCATTCACTCCGTACCCGGTGGTGGTAAGCTAATATTGTAGCCACAGCTGCCCTGGAGTAAAGTGATGGAAGCATGGCTGCCAATCTGCACCATCGACTCCTCCGACCACCACTATCACACATGCACTACTTTCATATTAGGCAATGTGGGTGAAGTGCCTTGCCTAAGGACACAGTTTTTACATCTGGCGCCCCACTGTGGCACCTGATTTTCCCAGTAGTCTCTCATCCAAATACTAACCAGGCTCAGCCTTGCTTAGCTTCTGAGATCTGATGGGATCAGGGTTTGACAAGCTGGTATGGCCATTTACAGCATAACTCTAAAGCACGAGTGTGAAACTTGTTCACAGACAATGGCAATAAAACTGATTATAAATAGGTTAAAGTCAGCCATGTAAAGGCTGGCCAGCTGGAGAGGTGGGTGGGAAAAGTGTCTACAGTGTGAAATCACAGTATGGCGATTTGCCCTACATTTAAAGAATAGCTGAATTTTTGTTCACCATGTCATCAGCCTTATGTAAACCTGTTATGTTTGTGTGCAGCTGATTTTGGGATTTCGGCGCAGATCACTGCCACTCTAGCCCGCCGCATGTCCTTCATTGGAACTCCATACTGGTGGGTTCTAAGACCTGGTGCAGTTCCTGCACCTGCTTTATGCTGTGTGTGTGAATATGCCATGGGATAAAGTGACTGGGAGCCACATTTTCAAGATGCATTTGAAGCTGTTAAAGGGGTATTATGGGGTTGTAGGGGGTTATGATACAAAATCAACTTGAGGTTTCTAACATGTTATTCCGTTGTTCCCTCATCAAAAACAAAAGGTATATGTCATCTATGTTTCAGTAGTTTAGCTATCTCTCTGAGGCCCTATTTGAACTCTTGTTATGGTTATCTGTAGAGATAGATCGATGTATCCTGTCCAGAGCTCAGCCTATAAACCTATGCCACATGACAATTTTCCATAAATATACAAATTCATGATGCAAAACTATACACAATAACTTTACAAACCTGATGTGATGTGCAGTAGTTTCATTAGCGGGATGCACACTGATTGTGTTGTGATAGTGCTCTGAAGGGGGAGTGACTGTTTTCAGCAATTTGCAAACTAACTAAAGTTAACATGGTGATATTATGTGTTAGCGCCCCATAGAAAATACCCCCTCTTTAAGCTAAACATGTATCTAATACATCTTATACTACCTGCTGATGTACTGTTTATTTGATAGCCTCATAAATAGTCTGTCAGCTCGGCTCCAGAGTATGTAGTAAAAGTGTCTTCCTTGTGCCTGTGTTAGGATGGCTCCAGAGGTGGCTGCAGTGGAGATTAAAGGAGGCTACAATGAGCTGTGTGACATCTGGTCTCTAGGGATCACTGCCATCGAGCTCGCCGAGCTACAGCCCCCTCTGTTTGACCTGCACCCACTCAGGTACAGCCCCAAGCACACACACATGCAACTTTCAACACACACACACACACACCTCCAAAACACACACATATGCAACTCCCCACACTCACACACACACATGCACGCACCCCACAACAACTTCCACACACACGTCTTCGTCCACACTTCTTACGTGTCTTCAGCCCTGGATAACTGTAAGCACACTCTCTTTACAGGGTCTTGTTCCTCATGTCCAAGAGCGGATACCAGCCTCCAAAACTCAAGGACAAATCCAAATGGTAAACACTACATTGGCATTATGTTTTGTCATAGTCATGACTGAGCAAGGGTACGCTTCCAGCTCAATCGGCTCTTCACTTTCTATTCAGAAAAACTTTTTCCCTTTCTCTTTAACTGCTGCTGTCAGATTTGTCATTTTGTTCTTAAAATGTTCATATTAACCTGCTCTACATGATCCTGGGGTTTATTTTGGTATTTTATTTGTGAATCAAGATATGAATATAACAGACAAATTCCTTTTTTCCCCAAGGTCACTTCCACTAGAGTTAGAAAACAGGTTTGATTGACAGAGTTGTCTTCAGCAGCCTCACATATTTGCAGTTAGCAGATAGCAAATATGGAAATTGGCTCCAAATTCTCCCTTTTAACCACTAGGCTCAACAAGCTTCATTTAACTGGGTGAAGTCACAGACCCTTAGTCCACTTCTTTATGCAGTCTGTGGTCATAGTACAATTTTTATGGGATGCATTTTAGCTCCAAACTGCAAGTGAAGACCAGACAGCACGATAGCACTAATGTAGTTCCAGTGTACTGTTGACTGTTTCTCATGTTGTGACAGTGTGCTAGGAGCAGACTCTGGTTTCACATTCTCTGTTTTCAGGTCTTCTACATTCTATAACTTTGTGAAGGCCATGTTGGTGAAGAAGCCCAGTAAGAGACCCAGTGCTTCCAAGATGCTCACAGTGAGTATGGCCCTCATTTCCCACTCATGTCTCCTAGGAGCTCATGTAGATCTCTGAGGAAGAAGGACTAGTTTTTTGGGTAAATGCTAATTTGAACCCAGTTTTATTAAACTAGAAGTAAATCAAGAATAAACTGTCTTTAAAGAACTTAAAATACTTTTATACGGCACCATGCAAGTAGAATAATAATATGGCTGTAATAAGTGGATAGGTGACTTGATACTGAATACCAATTCCAATACCACAATGATAATAAGAAACAAACTTTTAAGACAATAGAATGTAATTTTCAAGATTACATTGTAGTACTTTCTTTTTTATTAGCATGTGGCTTTATACCTGTGTAATCTCTCAATGGTCCAGGTAGGGTCCATAGTGGTCCATGGGTATACATAAACTAGTCTATGTGTTCTTATACTTGTTCTGATATAGCTCTTGATGGTTCTTAAGAGGACAGAGAGTCTCTCACAAAGTGAGGTAGATCAGCGTCTGGATAGTGTTTAAGGCGCTGGAGAAATCACAGAACACAGATTGGTGTACTCCCAGGGCAGATAGTATATAATCAGAATATTGGGATAAGGACCACTTGCAGGGGAGGATTTGAAGTTGTTTTGTTGTACTCCAGACTGCTCTAAAGTCTCTCTCTGTGGTTTCTGTCAGAACCCATTTGTGATACAGCGTGGTCTGAACCAAGAACTTACCCTGGAGCTCCTGGATTGTTATCGGCATCCAGAAAAACTGAAAACCTGTGTGGCAACTGATGATGATGATATAGAGGTACATGCTCCTCGCCTGTAGGATAGCAGTAACATAAACAGATGAACTAATTGTCATTCACTGTTTTTCCAAATGAAGGTGGTCCCTGGCTCTTTAAGGAGGATCCAGTCTTTTCACAAACACAGGCTAGCAGAGCGCACCAGCTCAGACACACACAGTGAGTGCACACCACATGAGCTGTTCCAACATTTGAACTGGTAGATAATGTGTAACTCCATTTGCATGTGCCTGGCAGTGGACTGCACCACCCAGAGGCCCATCAAACGTGGCTCTGACCATCGTGCCACAGTAAGATTCTGTACACTGTGCAAGCCCAATTCAATAGTGTCAGTTTGGAATTTACCAGCATGTCTCCACAGGTGCAGCCTTTAGAGCTGAGCCGCTGTAACCAGACTTCTACCAGGTAAATGAGCTTGCTCACCACACCCAACACAACCAGTAAGCTAACACACTAATGCACTGTCTGTCTGCAGGACCCAGGATTCGGACTCAGACGACGATTATGATGATATTGACGTGTACGGAATATATACTACATTCTTAAGAATATGAAGGCATCAGTCAAATCATTTTGTTCCATCTAGACCTGAAAAGTTGATTTTCCTGACCTGTAGCCAGCATTAACTCTCACTGGTGTTATAATTTGCATATGTGCATTAATGACAATGTTGCCGTGTGCTTCTGACCCTTTCAGGCCAACCTTACAACCCCACAGATCCCCACACAACAGCCAACTCCCCATGTCTCCACCTTCAGACAGCAGATCCCTGATCTTTGACACAGCATACACCACTAGACCCCCCACTCCCTCCTAAGGTCCCACACATTTGCTGCACTCACATTAAAGCTGGCTTCATATTTGGGACTATTCTTGATCTTCCTGTTGTCTTTACAGAGCAAACTGAGCAGCGGCTCTGAGGACAGCCTGACTGAAGAGCACTCCAGACCTGCTTCCTTCTCTAGCAGATCACCCCCTATCCCCCCCTCGCCACGTCAACCACTCAGGTTTGAACATTTCCTCCAATCCGTAAACACTGTGTTCATAAACATAATCAGAGGAACTGTTCAGCGGCCTGTCCAGCCTGTTCAATCAAATGTATCTTTCATTTCTTCTTTTTGCACAGGTCTGAGTGCACAGCTCAGCTCTCCGGCAGTCCTTCGGCCTCCTGAACTGCCTCCCAAAGGACGTCGACATCAGCTCACAGCCAAGGTAACCCCAACTGCACTCCTGTAGTCTTTGCTGAACCTCAGTGAAGTAGTGCTTATCTCAAATTCATCGATTATTCCTCTGCTGAATAGTAATATAATATTTGTGTAAAGGTGTCAAACTTATTACTGGGAAAACTGTATCCATTGAATGTCTTACTTGTCTTGGGTCATGGGCACGTAGTAGCTGGTGCCCTTCCAGATAGGGAAAGTTAATTTTTCTGTTGCCTCTGTGTACAATTAGGCATTATTATTATTGGCCCGAGCCAGTAACGTAGTAACTGGTGAGGGCTATTGTTCTTCGTCGGTTTCTTTTTATTATTATTCTTTTTCTGACCAAATATTCGCATTTTTGACCCCCTGAACATTGACGAAAAGTCCCCAAACTGGGTATCAGATCGACCGGCCCATCGAAAAATTTTATAAAATGGGCATCGCGACAATGACTGAAGTGACCTGACTCAACAGCGCCGCCTAGAATTGGACCCCTATGGGAATAGGGACAGGCAAAATTTGTCGCAGGGAAATGAAATTCGGGACAGTGATACAGAACAATGAGACAAGCCAAAAGATGAACTGGAGCATGACCCTATGACAAACAGGAAGTCAGCCATATTGGATCAAACATTCGCTGCCGTTTTGACTTGGGTGTCTACAAAAAGATTCAAGTCCCAAATGAGCTCAGATTTGACATGTTACATCTTCAGACATAGGCAACGTTTACATGTAGCTGGGTATTTTGAGAAACGAATATTTCCCTCCCTCCGTTTTCCAAAATAACATCGTGCACACAGCATCGTTTTCAAAAAAGTTTCCGTTTACATCAACCCAGATAAATACGACATCGAACACTGTTAGAACTACACCGAGCCTCTGGGCGACACCTGGATTAGACTCAAACCTGTAGCATTTATTTCATTACAGCTGGGCCTGGTCAAGCAGAAGTATACAGCAAGGCTAAAAATTCAAATTAATGCATCTGATATAAAAATGTATTCAACAGATAGCATACTACAGATAGCGTACTCTAGTTTATGAAACTGTTTACCTTTTTTCTGTAGCATTTTTGGTTCTAAAGTTACATGTGTTTTAATCAGACCATGTATGAAACATGGAACAAAAATTATTTCCCAAATTTCAAAGACCTGCAAATCATGTCAATAAATTGATGTATTTCATCATATCTTGTGTTATTCCATCTTTGAACTGTTGATGAAGGTACATGATTTTTCAAAAAAAAATTATTTAAAATGATAAAAATTAGCTTGGAAGGACTGACATATTTTATAGAAATAGTTTCCTTTCATTTTGAAGTAATATTAAAGTATTCGGAAGAAAAAAGCTGACAAATTATGCAAAATCATGCACCTTCTACTTGCTTGCACAATTTTCCCTCTGTTACTTTTCCCTCCGTTACCATGACCTTTCTTAATAAAAAATGTCATTACTCAAAAAGTAAGAGGTTTTTCAACCTAATCTTGTACCATATGGTAGAAAACTATATGAAGCAAATATTCAAACCAGTTTGTTAAGGATATGTAAGTGAGAACCGCTAGTTATCACTGTTTTTATATTTATTGCCCAAAACGTGCTGCATATTTCATTCCCTCCATTACCGACATGAGTTTTTAATTTTTTGTCAACAACTTGAAAGAATATCATAGGTTTAACTTTACCCTGTTGGAGTGTTAACTCTTTCCTACATTCTAATACCTTACTTATTTCAATAGTCCCTCTAGTTTCTGAATAAGAGGTATTTGAATGTAAAAAATCTGCCCCTGTTTCCCTCCGTTACCACTTGACCGGACCCAGTTGTAAGTAGGCTATTACTCACAAATACCTTGAAAAATGTGCATTAGTGAGTGGGCTCGCTTCTCCGGAGATCGGTTAAAGAAGTGTCAAAATCACTGACCTCCGAGCCCTTGTTCATCTCTAGTCATGGATCTCATCCATCAGCTGTGTGTGCAAATGCAAACACATGAAAAGTATTTCAGCAGAACAAACAGATGAACTGAAGTGGGGGGTGGTGTCCTCCACCTGAGAAGCGCTTTCCCTGGAAAAAAAAAATCACGTGGGTGGACGGACCACTCAGAACAACATATAACGAATCAAACGGGACTCATGCTTCTGTCCGGATGCTGCACCACCTCGGAACCAGCCGCAATCGAGCTTGGAGGACCGGAGCAGCCCGTCCGGACCTGTGGTCCACAGCACATTCTCGCTTTTCCCGCACGGAACCAGCGCACAGATGACTGCACTGAAGCACTCGGACCCAGTCCTTTGTGCGCTGGTCTTGCTCGCCCCCGTCTGGAACCAGGACATGGAGGACGAAGCCTCCAGACAATCTGACCAACACTGGACCCAAAGCCCCATCTTGAGGAGCTGCGCGCTGCAGTGATGCTCCCGTGTGTTTGGCGCTGCTGCCCGAGCTCAGAGCTTCTGCTCCGGGCTGATGTGCTGATGTTGCTGTTTTATGAGTGCTCCTGTGCACAATCAGAAGAAATGCGTCGGTCGCACTGTCAGCGCGTCAGCTCCTAAAACTCAGTTTATCTCAGTTTACACACAAACGTGAAACCGGAGTTTTCCAAAATCTCCACTCTAGCCGGAGTTTTTAGAAAGATTAGTTTTCAGAGGTGAATTCGCCATTTGCGTGTAAAAGCTGTGTAGAAGGGAAATGTCTCCGTTTTTAAAAATACCCAGGTACGTGTAAACGGGGCCATAAACTCACAAAAATGCATCAGAAGGTTTTTTGATACTTCTTACGGTTTGCCCGTAGCACGCTGGCGAAAAACACCTTCATTTCCTGTTTCTTCTGTGACCTGTCACGGCCACAGGCATTGGCCTAGAGAGCTCAAATTCAAATCACAATTGCGTGATCCAGGCCTGAATGTAATGAAATATGAAATCTAATAAAACTGAACTCTATAGCGCCCCCTTGCATAGACATGAAACATCAACATTATCGGATTTGTACCAAATTCGGGGATTAAATTCTATGCACGATTACAAGCAAAAAAGTCTATTACGGACATGGTACATTTTTCACATTTGGCCAGCAGGGGCACAAAGAAAAAAAATTAAAAATACTTTAAAAATAATTACACACACAGGCTTAGTGCGAACATGCTGAAATTTGAATCATTAATGCGTGATTAAGGTCTGAATATAATACACTGTAAAACATATGAAAACTGAACTCCATAGCGCCCCCTACCATAGACATGAAACGTCAACAATTTGTACCAAATTCAGGGATTAAGTTCTACGCATGACTACTAGCAAAAAATTATATTATGGACATGGGGCATTTTCCACTGTTGGCCAGCAGGGGCACCAAGACTCCCCCCAAAAATAGTTAAAAAATTATTACACCCACAGGCTTAATCCAAATGTGCTGAAATTTGAATCACTAATTCGTGATTTTGGTCTGATTATAATACACTATAAACTATATGAAAAATTTACACTATAGCGCCCCCTAGCATAAACATTAATGTCAACATTTTCGGACTTGTACCAAATTCAGGGATTATATTCTATGCATGATTGTGAGCAAAAAAGTATATTACGGATATTGGGCATTTTTCACGGTTGGCCAGTAGGGGCGCAATGACTCCTCAGAAACATTTAAAGGTGCATTATGTAATTTTTGTAACAGATGAGCTGTTGGTCTGGGCAGCTGTCGGGAAGAGAGAGTGTCAAGCCGAGGTGGTCGCGAGTCCCCCGCGGTCACGTGGGAGGGGGGTGCGCGCCGGGGTGAGGGCCACCATCGCTACACGCGACTTTAATTTTTTATTTAAATTTTTTTACTGATCCTTTAATATAAAATTCAATTCAATTCTGATAAATCAATTTAAATAAGGTCTCCATCAACAACCCATCAAGGTTAATGTCTTTTTGCATTATCCCTGATCAGATAAATACATTAGAAATTCTAACTGAAGTGACTTTGTGGAAAAATGGACATAAGAAAGCCTAGACCTACTGCATGAGCCTGGCATCCTTACTGGTGCTCTATATTTTATATACAGAGAATTATCACCCACTCTGGTGCAGTCTTGGGCTAAACTCAGGGTAATCTGAAGTTTGTTGGTTTGTTTTAGTGACATAAGGGAAAGAGATGGGATCATTTAGAACAAAATCCAACTTTCCTCCCCTCAGATGAACATAGTTTAGTGCTTAACTAATGGAGCTTGACTGACCCACAACTTCCTCATTCATTTTCCCACAGGTTTTTGTGAAAAGAATTGAGATGTACTTGCTTTTATTGTTGAAAAATGGCTGCAAGACTGTTTTTATCCATACATGTATGACCTGGAGTTCTGCAGGTCATACCTTCAATTTAGCATTTACACTGACACTACACTCACAGCAGACTTGTCATGTCATTTAATACCTACATTTACTCCATTTGAAGTGCTTATTTATTTCAGGATGCTGTGGAGTGTGTTAGCCCTGTCATTAAGAAACGTCCGGTGAGTGAATCAGTACACTCTCAACAAGAGCACTACACTCACAACAAGAGCACTACACTCCCGACAAGAGCACTACACTCCCGACAAGAGCACTACACTCACAACAAGAGCACTACACTCACAACAAGAGCACTACACTCCCGACAAGAGCACTACACTCCCGACAAGAGCACTACACTCACAACAAGAGCACTACACTCTCAACAAGAGCACTACACTCACAACAAGAGCACTACACTCACAACAAGAGCGCTACACTCCCGACAAGAGCGCTACACTCACGACAAGAGCGCTACACTCCCGACAAGAGCGCTACACTCACGACAAGAGCGCTACACTCACGACAAGAGCGCTACACTCACGACAAGAGCGCTACACTCACAACAAGAGCACTACGCTCCCGATAAGGGCGCTACGCTCCCGACAAGAGCGCTACACTCCCGACAAGAGCACTACACTCCCGACAAGAGCACTACACTCACAGCAAGAGCACTACACTCCCGACAAGAGCGCTACACTCCCGACAAGAGCGCTACACTCACAGCAAGAGCACTACACTCACAACAAGAGCACTACACTAACAACAAGAGCACTACACTCCCAACAAGAGCACTACACCCCCGACAAGAGCACTACACTCACAACAAGAGCACTACACTCCCGACAAGAGCACTACACTCCCGACAAGAGCACTACACTCACAGCAAGAGCACTACACTCACAAGAGCGCTACATTCACAACAAGAGTGCTACACTCACAAGAGCGCTACACTCACAACAAGAGCACTACACTCCCGACAAGAGCACTACACTCCCGACAAGAGCACTACACTCCCGACAAGAGCACTACACTCCCGACAAGAGCACTACACTCCCGACAAGAGCACTACACTCACAGCAAGAGCACTACACTCACAAGAGCGCTACATTCACAACAAGAGTGCTACACTCACAAGAGCGCTACACTCACAACAAGAGCACTACACTCCCGACAAGAGCACTACACCCCCGACAAGAGCACTACACTCCCGACAAGAGCACTACACTCCCGACAAGAGCATTACACTCACAACAAGAGCACTACACTCCCGACAAGAGCACTACACTCACAACAAGAGCACTACACTCCCGACAAGAGCACTACACTCCCGACAAGAGCACTACACTCACAGCAAGAGCACTACACTCACAAGAGCGCTACATTCACAACAAGAGTGCTACACTCACAAGAGCGCTACACTCCCGACAAGAGCACTACACTCCCGACAAGAGCACTACACTCCCGACAAGAGCACTACACTCCCGACAAGAGCACTACACTCCCGACAAGAGCACTACACTCCCGACAAGAGCATTACACTCACAACAAGAGCGCTACACTCCCGACAAGAGCGCTACACTCACAACAAGAGCGCTACACTCCCAGCAAGAGCGCTACACTCACAAGAGCGCTACACTCCCGACAAGAGCGCTACACTCCCGACAAGAGCGCTGCACTCCCAACAAGAGCGCTGCACTCCCAACAAGAGCGCTACACTCCCAACAAGAGCGCTACACTCCCGACAAGAGCACCACTTATACAAGATTGGGCACCACACTCACTACAAAAGAATTTGGTCATACTGTATTTGTGTTTCCTGCCCAGGTCCACTTTAAGAAGGTCTTCCACGGGTGTCCTCTGAAGATCCACTGCTCAAGCACATGGGAACACCCAGCCAACAAAGGTACACTTCCCTCAAACCTGCTGCCTTGTCTCCCTCTTTCTGTTTGTGTGTGTGCGCGCGCGCGCGTGTGTGCGTGCGTACGTGTGTGTGCACGCGTTCATGTGTGTACGCATGTGTGCGCGCTTGCGTGTGTGCGTGTGTGTGCGTGCGTGTGTGTGCGTGTGCGTATGTGTGTGAGTGCGCCTGCTCTCCTGTGTTCTTTCGGTTTGACTTTATTGTTCTCCAGACCAGCACTTGATCCTGGGGGCTGAGGAGGGTATTTACACACTCAACCTGAACAGCGCTGAGGCCACCATGGAGCTGGTAACTAGAACAGTGTTTAAAGTGTACTATAGTGTAGTGGGTGTGTTGGTCTTAGGCATCATATTCAGTTCATCATTTATGGAAGGATGGAATTATGGTGCAGGAGCTGGACTAAAACAAGTGTAAAACCAGCTCATATGTCGAGTTTCTGAATTAACCGCTTCTCTGTCTCTCAGCTGTATCCAGGGAAGTGCACCTGGGTCTACCACATCAACAACGTCCTCATGTCCGTGTCAGGTAACATATGGAGCTCATGTTCTGCTTTATACAAACCTACTCAAGTGGAAAACCTAGCACTAAATGCTACTCAGGTGCCTAAATTCCTGGAATTGTGTTTTGTTTCATTCACAATTTGTTTAATTTTATTCATGTTTGAGTAATCTCCAAAAGCTCAAAATGCTCTGTTCCACCTCAAGCTCTGATGTGGTAAAATAACAGGTGTGACAAGAAAACTTAAGTTATTGCCTTTTTAAAAATATTTGTATTTTATCTTCTGTTCATTTGAGATCGCCACAGAAATTTTACAGTATCTTCCGACTCACCAAGACACAAAGAACTATCAACAAGGTTCAAACAATAGCTGTTATTTGAAAGATTTTCAACTCCAGTGCTGCACATTTTTTATTATTTTAGTGAAGGTGTATTGAGTTTAAAAACACAGTGGAGCACTTCCTGTATTACATCTTGATGATATCACAAGGTGGAACTGGATGTCTTCACTTTGAGAGAAGAACACAATATGCTTGGTGGGCCAACTGTCATGATTTCTCTATTTATTACACTATTTTCTGATTTATGTAATAGTGTTGTTTCCTCATCACAAACAGACCTGGAGTTGTGTTTTGTTTCATTCACACGTTTAAAACACAAGCCCTGCATATTTAGGCCGAGTTCTTCTCTCAAACAGAAAACCCTCTGTTCCACCTTGTGATGTCATAAGATAATACAGGAAGTGCTCCAATATGTTTTTAAACTCCATACACCTTCATTAAAATCATTTGGAAGAAGACCATTTTGAGCTTTGGAGAAGCACACAGACTAATAATAAAGGCTTATTTCTAACGTATGTGAATGTTTAACATAGGACCTTTAAACAATGCACATTTACTATAAAGTGTGTGACATTTGGTCATGCATGTTTTAGGTAAGTCCTCACAGCTTCACTCACACTCTCTCAAAGAGCTGTACGAGCAGGCACGCCGAGACCAGCGCATACCCACTCACCGCCTGCTGCCCAGGTACTTACCCCAACCTGCCCCCTCTGTCCCCCTGTGTCCTCATTGTATTCTCTGTCTCCCACAATAGTCTCAATGTTTCCCATGTCCTCATAGTGTTCTCATGCTCTTCTGTCCTGTTTGTATCCTCAGGAAGCTTGCAGTGACCACTAAAATCCCTGATACCAAAGGATGCCGGACATGCTCTGCTGGTAAGACTTTACTTTACTGACCACTTGAAAAACAGGACTTGTTAATTTTAAATGTTTGCAGTGGTCCAAAGTGTTGTAGAAGTTTTCAGCTTTTCCAAGAAAGGGTGGAAGTAAAAGGCTAGAGACCAACTGGACTTCTTAAGCAGCAGAAGTTTATTTACCATCAATAATACAGGCCCGGGGGACTTGAAAAGTCAACATAGTATGATTCAAAAGTGAACATAGTATGATCTTTGAGTGTTCAAGACCCTTCACTGTGTTTCCACAGGAGGAGCTTTATAAAGTGAGTGTGGTGAGACTATGAAGGCCAGTAGATACCGGTTAGACAGCAATGTGCCACAGTTGAAGGTATGCCAATGGTATGCCGGTGGAAGATGATTCTGTTACTATAGTTCGGGTGAGCCAGGGTGAAACTGAGAAATGTACATGGAGGATAAATTACTTAAATTCTCTTACTGTTCCTCCCTTTTGAAACCCTTTCTACTGGTTTCAACTAAACACTGAAATGAATATCTATCTTAGAAGCATACTCAGACTGGAACACTCAATCAGCCACATAAACAAATAGCAATAATTGAATAGCCATAGCAAAATCAACATCAACATTACAACATCAACATTGTGGCCCATGATGAATTTGAATGACCCCCTCCCAGGGGCCCCAAAAGCACCGAGACATGTTCTTCATTAGCTACACCAACCACCCAATCCGTGTGAATACTGTCATTAACAAAAAAAAAACATGTATCAACTGCTAAAGAGATACTATAGAAGGGGACACTGAGAGCCAAACCTCAGTTCGCAAACCTAAGAGCCAACTGTCAGGGAACAGTAAAAGTCTAAGACTCAGGTCCATGTTCAGGTCCGTGTTCTTCTCATTGAACAGATGACTGCATCAGTGCATGCCAGCAATAAAGTCCATTGCAATGTATTGCATTAGAAATAATTCGGGTCTATTATCTCAAGGGTCACGAGGGTCATGCCCTTATGTCACGGATCTTGTGGGATTATTCTACCCACACCACAAGTTCCCTAACAGGTATAATCCCAAGAAACGATTTTCTTCATTTTTAAACAATCTTCTTAGAACACCTCAAGTAATGGTTTATTGACAATGGGTATGTAGCATTAGCTTAGCTTCTTAATTTAGCTTGTCACATCACAATACTCTTTATTGAGACAGACAAAGCCTTTATTGTTCAGACATTCAACATAAAACAAAATAAAACACATCAAAACACAAGATAAAATAAGTAATATTAAAGTTTTCTTAAGCAAATCGATAACTGAAATTTACTGAATAAACAAGTCAAAATATTCAATGAGTAAAATGAAATTGAGACTAGACCAAATCAGTAAAATCAAAATGCTGAAACTTAAAGTGAAATAAGTAAATATTAAAATGTAAAAGCAAAACTTAAAATTTTAATTTAAATAAATTAATAGATTAAGTAAATAATTAAATGAAGTAAATAAGTAAAATTAAAACAAATAAAATTATGTAAAATAAATATTAAAGTAAATAATAATAAAGTGAAAAAAAAAAAAAAGTTAAATAAAAATAAAACCAGTTCTTGATTGGCCAGGTCATTATTTACCTTGGATAGGATCTGTGTGGTGGCCCTGGAGTTGAGCTGGATGTTTTCCCAACTAATTGGACTGGTCGGTGTGTGACCAGTACACCACTCCACCAAGTAGGAGGAGTGCAAGTAGTAGTAGGATCACCATTCTACTGCACACTCATGCTTGGGCCCTCTGGCAGAGGAGCAGGAGGGTTTTGTCTTTCCCCCTCTCCCTTCTCTGGCACCGGGACCTTTTGGCATCGCGTGGTGTATATCCATTCTAGCCTCCCCTGCATCTTAACAGCTGTCCGTGTGGTCAGTGACAGCAGGTATGGCCCCTTCCACCTGGGAAGAAGAGAACAATTCTCCAATGTTTTAATTAGTACAAAATAACCTGGTACACAAGTGTATGTCTTCTCCTCAGAAGGCCTCAGGACCCTATTTTGAGCCTGTAAATGAAATCTCCTGGTTACATCAACAAGTGCTTTGACATAGTCAGCAAGGTACTCCTCAGTCCATAACAAGGTGATTTTATGAGGTGAAAGTGAAGGACTTACCTCAGTGGACATGGGTCTCCCAACAAGACCTCATGTGGACTCAGCCCTGTTGTTCTGTTGGGTGAGCTTCTAATAGAATAAAACACAATGGGCAATGCATCTGGCCATTTAATTGTGCTCTTAAATTGTGACAGTCATTCTCTCAACATAAGTTGAACTTAGTGGGTACCATGGAACATGCAAAGCCCATTCAAAACCCAAAACCTTTGACAAAGGCCGAGTTACTTTTGAGCCAAAGGCTGGTCCTCTGTCACTATTAATGTATTGTGGCACTCCAAACCGGGGGATAACTTCTTTCATGAGACACTTTAGCACTGTCACTGCATCCTCCTTGCGTACTGAAAACGCTTCCACCCATTTAGAAAAAGCGTCAGTGATTACTAACAAGTATTTGAATCCCTGACAGGGTGGTATGTGTGTGAAGTCTATCTGCAGGCTTGTGAATGGTCCTCTTGGCATAGGAAGATGGTTGTGTCATGCCTTTCTTGTTTAGAAGGCAAATCATGCATCTCTGTACAAGATCCTGTGGCATTTTTGATTGTCCTGGTGCAAGCCATTGTGCTAAGATGTTCTGTGAAATTGCAGATTTTCCTGCATGTAAAGGTCCGTGAGCTACACAAACCAATATACGGAGGACAGACAGGCCGGCTGTCTGGACTGGGCCACAAGCCCAACTCCTCATCACTTTTACAGGCACTCCATATCCAAATCCTTTTCTCCTTTTTATCAGCACCGTTTTGTAAATACACAACATCATTAATGGAAGGCAAAGCAAATGGTTCGGGCGGCTGTACGCTGGTACACTGGATTACAGTGAGGGAAGAGAAAATGGCTGCTTGTTGCTTGTTTAGCTGTATTTTCAGTTAGCGTATTTCCACGTGCGTCAGGCTCAGTACCATTAGTGTGAGCTTCACATTTTTCAATTACTCCTACAAAATTATGTTCATCATCAGTTGCTGAAACTGGTAAAAGAGTGGCGGGGTTAAGGGGAGGTGAGCGTTTAAGCTTAATGATGACCTTTTAAGTGGCCATACCAGCTTGTCAAAGGCTGATCAGATCTCAGAAGCTAAGCAGGGCTGGGCCTGGTTAGTACTTGGATGAGAGACCACTGGAAAAATCAGGTGCCACAGTGGGGTGCCAGTGGCAAAAACTGTCATTGTGTCCGTAGGCAAGTATGAAAGTGGAGTGTGCGTGAGTGATGATGGTGGTCAGAAGGGCCCAGATTGGAAGCCTTGCTTCCGTCAGTCTGCCCCAGGGCAGGTGTGGCTCCAATAGTAGCTTATCACCACCAAGTGTGGAGTGAACGAACAATGAGCAGTAAAGCGCTTTGGGCAACTAGAAAGGCGCTATATAAATGCAATGATTAATTAATTAATTAATTAATTAGGACCTCTGAGGCAAAGCCTTCGCTCTCACTGACGGGGAGGTGGAATGGCTGCATATACTCTAGCAGACCAATCGCTGCAGCAGAGAAGAGAGCATGTTTAATATCCTCAAGTGCTTTACACCATTAATTTGTTTATACAACATTCTTTGGTGGAGCTTGTAAAGTGGCTGAGCAGAGCATAGTCAGCCAGTTAGCCATACCCAAAAATGATAACAAGTCTTTCTTTGTCTTTGTTGGATCCATATTGAGCAATGGTTTCACTCTGTCTGGTGACAAAAGTCTGTGACCTTTATTGAGTAAATGTCCTAAATATTTTATCTGTGGTTGATAAAATTGTAGTTTGGCCGATGATGCTCTGTCCCCACGCTCTGCCAAGTGTTTCATGAGTGCAACAGAGTCAACTCGACAAGCCTCCTCTGACAATGAGGCTATCAACAGATTGTCAGCATACTGCAGAAGTGTGGACCCCCCTGGGAGGCCAGGTCATCAAAATCATGCTTAACTGCTGTTGCATACAGTGCAGTACTCTCACAGTAACCTCGAGGGGTTCTAGTCCTGCTTTGTTGGGCCTCCTTCAAAATAAATGCAATGTCTGGGTGCAACAGAATTGAGAAAATGGCCAAACATAGATCAATGATTGTGTAGTGGCTAGATTTAAATGGTAAAGAAACTAGGACTGAATTGACATCCGTAACAGCTGGTGCAGCTGGAGTGACAATATCATTGATTGCTGTTAAATCTTGAACAAAATGCCAATCATCAGGTCGACCGGCCTTCTCTAGAGGCAGAATAGGTGTATTACATGGGCTGAACATTTTGACAAGCACAACTTGCTCTAAAAGTGATTCTATAACACCTTCTATGCCTTTGACAGCTCTTGGAGAAAGCCTATATTGCCTTATTCTAGGCAACTGAGCACTGGCCTTGAGAGTCACTCTATAAGGAGGTGCCCACGTGATTTTTAGTTTTGCTCACAATGTGGGGGGCACTTCAGAAAGTTCTGAGCAAGGACCAAATTAAATTTTGAAAGGTGTATTCTGTTTAGTGAAAATGGCAGATATTCTGTTAATAGGTTGTTCAAGTTTTAGCTGATAGCAGTCATTACCAAGATTCTGTGCTGGTTGCAGTGAAGTTTCTAATTGTGAAACAGAGTGACATTGTTTAGCCATGTCTCTGATGTGTCCCAAATCACTTCCTGGTGTCAAGGCCATCACAACAAATGGTATATCTTCTGAGCTTGCATGAAGGCATTTTGTGTTTCTGTTAACCTTAAATGCATTGCACACCCTCACCTTCCAGTCACTGTTGTGAGTTTAGCATGTTCTGTGCTCTGTGTACATACTCATCCAACGGGTTTACAGCTCTAGTACAGAAAGTTGATGAAACCGGTCTAGTAGCAGACATCAAGTCCGCACTTGCTGGAAAGGTTTTAGCCAGTGTTTGAATTTTGGAATTAGAAAAGAGAATGATTAAATTAAAATTTTGCAAAATCCAGCACAAATGTACATTTGTACTTGATGGTATCAGTTGTGCAGCCTGGATTACCTCATCATCTGGAGTGCATTGAATACTAGCATGTTACTTACACAATAAGTCATGCTGAACATCTTTGTTGGCAACAAAAACATCCAAGGTGTCTGACACTGGTTCATTGGTACTCCTGCAACTCCCACTGTAGCTACATACTCATTTGTTGGACTGCACACATTCTCATTGTTGACTGCTGATAGAGTAGCCCCATTATCAACTAAAACATTAACCCTTATTTAATTAATTTCAACTGGTATAACAGGGTCTACAGCAGGTGATTTAGAAATTTGGTTTTTAATGGCTTCATTCATAATGTCATTGTGAATTGCAACTTCTTGATCTGGATGGAAAATGATTGGTTGTTATCTGATCCTGTCCCCTCACAGCCTCCCTAGTCTTGTGCTTCCTCTGTGGTGGGCAAGCAGGGTAAATTTTTTTGTGAATATGTGATGGCATGCCAATTTGATTTTGGCTGTCTATTAGGACACACCCTTTTGTAATGCCCATATTGCCCACATCCAAAACATTTCACCTTTGCCCTCTTATCTATCGTGGTCTTGTTCTGTGTATGTAACTTTAGCTTTTGTTTAGCACCAAGCTCCTTTTCTTGGCTGTTGTGTAAATATTTTGTGACATAGTGCCTATCTAGCTTCAGCTCATTCACATACGTTTGTGTGACTTCCATTAAATCAAAGTTAAATGTGCCTTGATATGGCCAGAGACTGTGTGTCTCCTCACACATCATAGCAGTAAACCGGAATACAAAATTCCAGCCACTCTCACGCTCTACAATGCCAGCTGGCATTCGAGGGGAGAAAAGTTCAATTCACATTCAATTCTATCAACTGCACTATTATTGTCTGGGGAGACAGTATAACCCACAGAGTCTGGAGTGCTCACATTCTTATCTCTCTGAGTGCCCTGTTGTGCATATCAAGGTATTTCATCTCATCAAACCTGTCTTTGGACTGAGCAGTGCCCATGTTTGCAAAGCAGAAAAATTACACTTTAACACAATTACACATAAACTGCTACTACTGCATCCAGATGTACATCCTGATTTTATTTTATTTTAATTTTAGAACACAATCTTAATGCTTCTCCGCTGACTCTGGAGTTCTACAGTTTGTTTTAGAGTCCGATACTTTCCTAGGCTCTTCCCTAAACTCATGAACCCTTTTTCTGCACTGCTCTACTACAGCATCTACAGCTAGTCTGAATAGCGCACAGCTGCATATTACACCACAAACTTTTATGACCACTAAAATAGGTCAGTTCTACCTAGGTTTTCACACCAGCCTGTGATCACAGTTCACTAACTGTGAAATAAAACCCTCTAAAATTTCCTGCCTTAGTAATCATTTATGTGGCCTAATTAGGCCCGAGCGTCTACAGAGCGTGAAGCGCTCTCCCCAAACACACACTGTCACTCATGTTAGTGACTGGTGCCCGCTGACATGGCACGGTGGCATCACCCATGGCCGCGACAGCGTCCTAATTGTTATTGTTCACCCCAAAATGTGCACGATGTCAAGTGCGCCCTGCCCTTATCAAACACTCAATGCCACTCAGTAGTGACACTCATGGCTTCCAATTGCACAGACTGGCATTGCCTGTCTCGTAAACTCTAAAAACATGCATTGGGCATGTGAGTAATCAAAGAGAATGGAGCCCACAGGTGCGTTACTGGACGCGAGCACATTCCAATGACATATATATTTGCCAATATGTGCCTATATTGTTATTGTTCTATTTTTTCTTCTTATTAATATCCTCCCCCCAAGCACAGTTCGGTGACTTGTCACTGACGAAAACTCAAAAACAAAAATTTTGCACAACATTCAAGAATGCCAAAATAGGAATTCACAAATACTCCACATCAAAAAACTAAAAAAACTCAAAAAAAAAAAAAAAAAACTCAAAAAAAAAAAAAGCCTGATAGCGCCCCCTGCAAAATCAAAATACATTGTGCTTAGGGCTATACCTGAAAAAAATCTACTTTGTCATAGACAAAAATTCAGGTGGTTGATAGGTGATTTCAAAAGTGAAGATAGTATGATCTTTGAGTGTTCAAGACCCTTCACTGTGCTTCCAAAGGAGGAGCTTTACAAAGCAAGTGGTAAGACTATGAAGGCCAGTAGGCACCAGTTAGACAGCAATATGCCGCTATTTAGATAATGATATGCCAATGGTATGCCAAAGGAAGATGATCGTGTTGTGTGAGTGTAAGCTCCTATGAGTCAATGTTAAACTGACAGATGTACGTGGAGGATAAACTGCTTAAATTCTCTTACTCAAAGTTAATCCTCTTTTACCAAATGCATTCGGAGCATCCTAATAATTCACTCAATAATTCGATGAGCAATTTTCACAACTTTTTATCTGATTATCAGACAATAAAATGCTTTTTAAGTAGATGCACATAGTACTGAGTTACACAGCTGAGTACACAGCTGAGTTATTTTGACCCCAAGAACTGAAATAAAATTGTACATAATCATAAAAGCGGGGGTTACAATTGCTTATTTGCTAATACATGACATTTAAATCACCATGTTACCTTTTGTTAGTTTTAAAAGGCTATATCCATCTAAACAAGGTGTTAAAGTTCAATTAGATTCTGTCTCTCTGCCGCACGGTGTTCTAGGAGGGTAGGGCTGAGCAGCGAGAGGTCATGTGGTCATAGCATTTCAGATAAGATCTTGGATTATTTTATACCTAACCAAAACCTACAAGTAAAAGTAACTTAAAGAGTAACATCTTATTTATAATTTGAAGTTAATGTAATTTAAAGGACCAATCATTAAATCAAGTACATTCTTTTACAAAGGACAGTCACAAAAATTAGACAAATTATTATACAAATCATATCTGAAGGAGCTGCAAGAAAAATAAATGTTCAAATCATTTCATATTGTTCAACATAAAGCTTTTGTCACCTGTACACTTAGTCACAGTGGAAAGAGTAACACTTTTACTCAAGAGTACTGTTATTTTAATAAAATGTAATCATAGTAGTACCCTGAAAAGTAAAATTTTTAAAGTAGGTATTCTGTTTTATTGCTGTGTGCACAGGGAGCCTGCAGAGCGGCTGTGTGTTCCTGTGCTGCGCTCTCGACACCAGTGTGGTCCTGCTGCAGTGGTACGAGCCCATGAGCAAGTTCATGCTCGTCAAGGTGAGCTGTACTTCAATACTGTAATTCCCCACTCTCGCACACACACAAAAGTCTGGTGGCCGAATTCACACTTCCGGGGTTTTTGCGAACTGTCTAGTGTATTCCGATTCCTGACCTAGTCACTGGAGAGAAATGAAATTGAGGGGAGGCACTAGGTGGCACCAGCCTGGCTAGTCTTCAGTTACATTGCTTGGACAAATCACAGAATATCCACTAAGCAAATATCCTTCTCAAGAGTATTTACAATAGTGCTACTTCCCTACCTCAAGTGGAGGAGTTTAAGTATTTCAGGGTCTAGTTGTGCAGCATCTGCAGTGATGTGGTCACTATATCGGACTGTTGTGATAAAGAAAGTGCCGAAAGGCAAAGAGTCGAAAGGCAAAGTTCTCCATTTAGTCTCTGTTCCTACCCTCATCTATGGGCATGAGCTTTGCATAATGACCAAAAGGATAAGACCCTGGACGCAAGCGGCTGAAATGAGTTTCCTCCACAGAGTGGCTTCTCCCTTAGAGATAGGGTGAGGAGCTCAGTCACACGGGAGGAGAGTAGAGCTGCTGAACCACGGCCACCTCGCCACTGATAAGCAGAAGGTGATGGATGGTACTTTTGTCTATATATTCATAAGACACATTATTAAAATCCACATCTATTGGAACATGGCCCTATATAACTCACCAATTTTGTCTGCTGAACTAGCATTCACAGGGTTAGCACCCACAGCAGATATCTGCAGACAAATCTGCTCAGGGGCTTCAAAATGGTTAAAGAGTGGCAAGCCATGAACCATGCGAGTCTTACAGAAAACCAGTCAAGTGATGACAAGTGCACTAGAACACATCCATTACCTATGTGAGTCATGTGAGTCTGAGATTACATAGTTTATGTCATTCTGTGGAATATTCCTGGCAAAATAATAACACATCCAGAGAAAATAAGGTTTCGAACCCTCCACCCAAACATGTACCTTGTGCCCCGTTTAAGTGTAAATTAACATCTAAACTTCTCCCATGACCACATATCAAAAAGATCAGCTAAACTCGGCAGTATCTGGAGCACTAACGGGCAGTGTGAGGGGGGAGGAGAGGCAGGGTCTGGGGTGTCAGTGGTCTAACAGGTATCCACACTTGAAACTCTGCCCCTTGACCCAGGTATAATCAGAAACACATGCTGCAATCAATCGCAGTAGCCACTGAAGACAGTGCATACTCAGTTTTTAACTGTTTTTGACCAGTTGCCAAAAAAAAAAAAAAAAAAGCACTAGGAACAGTAGACAATGCTACTCAAACATCATATAAAAAGCTTAGTAGCAAATTAGTAGCTGATTTATTGTTTTGCTCCACTTGAATGTAAAAGTTGTGAACAGGTGAAGCTGTGCTCTGGCAGTAACACTGTGTGCCCACAGACGTTTGACTTTCCGCTGCCCAGTCCGCTCAGGGTCTTTCAGATGGTCGTGGTGCCTCAGCAGGAGTACCCTCTGGTGTGCATCGGGGTGTCCCAGGGGCCCAGCCCTCTTCTGCCAGTCTCTGTTCAATACATCAACCTGAACTCCAACACATCCTGGTTCACCAACACCGGCCTGGGTACAACAAACACTACAGCCTCTCCATCTCTACACTCTCTTTCTCTTTCTCTCTCTCTCATTTAGAGATCAGGAAATAGAGTTTCTTTCATAGCGAATGCAGATTGTTTATAATCCAGAGAAACCGATGATAAGCTTGACAATATTTTTGAGACAATATTTAGGCATAATTTTGATTATTTTTGCCAAATTTTGTAATTTTAATTCATGGCACTCACCCACAGCCCTTTTTTACCACAAAACTTGAAGAGAGCCGAGTAGTCATGTTTTGAGCAGTTATCTATTTGCATCTGAGTATTCAAATAAAGAGTTCAAATAAAGCTTTTTTGTCAATTTTAGTAGAAACTTTCACTCTTTATTTGAAATGTTTGAAGAAATGTTTGTCTTTATTGCAATTGTTATTTTGGGAGCATTTGTGCTCAATTACCCTAACAAAAATATAATAATAATAATCATAATAATAATCATTTGCATGAACATATCTGGACATAGAGCTCTGAAGCTTCACACAGGTGTTGCTGACCAGCAGGGTAATAGCTGCTGGAGTGTCTATGAGGAAAATTTAAGTCAGTACTTATTTTCTATATTTGATCAATATTGTACACATTTTGTACCTGCAGCAAGTTTGGCTATGCTTAGAATTGCTTCCCTTTCCAATGATCTAGAATATGTATACTTTTTTGCATTTATTTGTAGCCTAATATTTTTTCAAATCAAAATAAATCACTATCAAAAGTGTTTCCATTCCACTGAAAATATACAGTATGCTACAGGTTTTACACTGACCATACTACACAAACCTGATCATTTTAAAATACTTGATCAGCTGATTTATTTATTTGTTACCTCTGCCAAGGAGGTTATGTTTTTGCCGGCATTTGTCTGTTTGTTTGTTTGTTTGTTTGTCTGTTAGCAACATAACTCAAAAAGTTATGGACCGATTTTGATGAAATTTTCAGGATTTGTTGGAAATGTGAAAAGGAAGAACTGATTTCATTTTGGGGGTGATCCGGAAGAATTCCTGGATTCTGGATCACTTTGAAATTTTAGTTAACATTGTGGTAAATGGGGCCAAAAATTTTGTTTCTCAATATCTCGGTTAATTATTGACCAAACCCCATGAAATTTGACTCAGGGATGGACAATGGGATCCTCTTTCATATTCCAAAGGCTGATCCAGATCTGATCCAGAAGACGGATTTTATCGCAATTTATATAAAAAATGGGGGTAGTCCTTGGCGGAGGTCTGCGCTCTCTGAGTGCTTTTCTAGTTTATTTATTTATTTATTCATTCATTTCATTTATTTTGAGAGACTCTGAAGACAAGTTTACCTTGAGTACTATAAAATGCAAGTGTATTCACTTGAATAGAAATTCACACCACAGTCCATAGAAAAAATATGCAATAAAGACTCCAGTATGTAGAGTTCCTTTAGATTTCATTTTCAGTGAATTCCAATTATGATTTAAAAAACATTTTTCCAAGACATTTTGAGAGAGTGTAGAAGACTTGGTGCACATTGAGAGAGCTGACAGACGGTGGCCCTAAAACCTGCTCCTGCTGTCTTCATGAATATGACCTCTAGAGATACTTCTGAACTGGAGTTGGACAAGACGGGCCCTCACAATGGAGCATGCAGTGGCAGACCTGAGACTGAACTTAAACAAAAACAAGCTTGCACATTTACAAATGTCTTTATGCTCTGTAGCTTTAGCATTTCATGCTTAAGTCCATGCTAATAGTGGTGTCTGTCACAGAGAAGCCGTCTCCTGATGTGGTGCAGGTGAAGCAAATGGACAGCAGCATGCTGCTCGTGCTCCTCGACAGTGAGTCCCTTTGCTGTTCTATTCTATTGACTATGGTGATCAACATGCAAGGAGAGACAGTGTGTTTCCTTTAGCTCCTCCTGCTCAGGTCTGGATTATGTTTGTGCATTCTGTCCCAAGTGACTATACTCCTCTTCTCAGAGTCAGTTTATATTGTTGGCCTGGAGGGGGAGTTGAAGAGTCAGAGTGGCCTCTCTACAGAAGTGAAGTCAGTGGGTGAGCACATGGTGTACAGATATATAAACATACAGACTATGCAGGCTCACCCACTGGGTGCTGACCTAAACATCTGTGTGCAGTGCATTTGGGGGAGTCTTTGCTGGCGGTGTGGGACCACGGTTGGCAGAGGAGAGGATTGGACCCTGGTGAGCTGCTTCAAGAGATCACAGACTACAAGAAGACCTATTGCTTACTGCCCTCTGACAGGTACTGCCACACCAAAACCTCATGCATTCCATGTCAGGAAGGGCATCTGGTGTAGAAATGTTGACATGGAGTGGAATGAATGTTCCTCTGCTCACAGGCTCGTGCTGTTAGAGACTCGGCGAACAGAAGAACACCTGTCCAATCTCTACCTCCTGGAGGACGCTGAGCGCTTTGTCCTGCTGCCCTGACCATGATGGACACCCATCTCTGCTTGAGTTACGGAAGATCAGGAGTATTCTGAGAAGCACAGAAAGAGGAGCTCTGGTGTGAAGGCTGAGCTGTGAATGTGGCTCCTTTACTGTCCATCATTACAGGGCCCTCTAAAGGACTTGATCTCACTGAAGAACTTGAGTGAGGAGTGCCGGAGGAGCCTTTCAGTAAACTGTAGACACTAGAGGGTGTTGTTGGTGGAATTTCCATCATTAATGTGAACTGCTTATTTCACAATAGGTTGCAATGTTTTATATGAAGGTTGAAAATAGGCCCAATAAAACATAATAAAACAAGGAAAACGGACTTAATAACTCATTAGCCTATTAATGACAAGGTCATGACAGTAACAACACTAACCCCACTTCGTGGTTAGTGCGTTTTGAATAAATAAGTTCTCTCTAAGAAAATGATGAACACGGGACATTCACAAAAGCTCGGCACGTAAGATTACGCAGTAACGCATGTCCCCATTACGTACAGTGGCTGTGATGGCTGCGCGGAGGATGCGCGAAGGCTGAGGAGAGGATGCTGACTCTGGTTCATAGAAACCTCATCCCCGGGTCGGTTGTCTGGAGACGGCAGGAGAAAGATGCGCTGTGGCGGAGCGCTTGTGGACGGCAGCCCAGCTGAGCACGCCACATTAATCTGTTTCTCCCATTTGTTTTTTGATCATTTCCAGGTCAAATCTCGGTTTCCTGTGCGGCTTGTTTGTAGCTGCTAAAAATGGCCGGAGATGGCGGCGGACTAAAGGATATCAATGAGATTAAATCACAGTTCCGCACCAGAGAGGGGTTCTACAAGCTGCTCACCCTCTCAGATTCTCAGCAGCGAGGAGGCTTGCCTCGGGGAGTGTCTGCGGGAACGACGCTGGGGCCAGTGGCGGGGGCCGGGGCCATCCCTGGCGGAGGGGTCGGGCTGCTGCAGGGGCCAGGGACCACCGCGTCCTCTTCTAACGCCGGCGCAAGCTCGTCTACAGCGGGCTTCCTGCCCCCTGTCAGGGTCTCCATGGTCAAGCTGCAGCCCGAGGACCCGGGCGAGGAGTCCGAGCGGGTGTGCTTCAATATCGGCCGGGAGCTCTACTTCTACACATACACCAACATCAAGAAGGTGAGCCTGCGCCAGACTTAGCCCATAGACATCCTGTTAGCTTAGCGAGCTAGCCCTACTCTGTGATGCTATTCCTTTCCGCCGGAGATCTGGGGCAGCAGCAGGGCCACAGGGAGAGGGGTGCCGGGGCAGCAGCAGGGCCACAGGGAGAGGGGTGCCGGGGAAGCGGCAGGAGAAGAGGGGTGCCGGGGCAGCGGCAGGAGAAGAGGGGTGCCGGGGCGGGGAGAGCAGATCAGGCAGATGCACCAGCCCCACACCGCTGTGAGGGAGCTCAGGGTTACTTCAGTTGCTTAGCTTGGCCTATATCCCGTGCAAAGGTAGCTTGGTGTAAATGATAGAAATTTTAACATAAAATATAACATCTGCATAATGTGATGAAATGTTTAAAATAAATAAATAATACAAGCTTTGATGGCCTACCGCCAAGCCATAGACTATAGGCACAGTGGATAGTTCCCTTGAAGAGCCTGAAACAGTGTAGTCCTTTTAATACACATGAGGCCTATGCTGATATACTGAGGCCTATTAGCCACTACTGATTCTGTCTCTGTGTCTTTGTGTGTAGGCTGTAGACCTGAGCAAGCCCATCGACAAGCGCATCTACAAGGGCACGCAGCCCACCTGCCACGACTTCAACCAGTACTCTGCCAGCGCCGACAGTGTGGCCCTCATTGTGGGCTTCTCTGCCGGACAGGTGCAGTACCTGGACCCCATCAAGAAGGAGACCAGCAAACTTTTCAATGAGGAGGTAACGGCTCACCAGCTGCTGTCCCAAACTCACCCACCTTTCAAACAAGCGCTCACATTTGATTCAGTGTGTAAAAACATAATCACTGTGACAAACGATGACGGCTCATTTCAACAGTTTGATATGTGTATGTGGGTAGAGTAGCTAAAAAAAATTTAACCTCACCTCAAAATAGTATTACTCAAAGAAGAAGTACAAAAAAAGTAAGAGTACAAAAGAATTTGAGACACTATAATTGAAGTTAATGTAATTTTGAGGACAAACATGAAATAAGCACAAAATCTGGTATTTTGAAAGAAGAGACACAGAAATGAGACAAACTCGATCACAAGAAGTGGTGCAAGAAACACAAATGTTCAGATTTCATATTGTCAACATGGGGGGGGGGCTACGTAATCATCATCCCAAAATCAGAGCAACTCCGACCCAAAATCAAAGCGTTCACAAGAGAATAATAATAATAAGAAACACACAAGCAACAATAACAAACACACAAGCAACAATAACAAACACAAAAGCAACAACAATAATAACAAACACACAAGCAATAACAATAATAACAAACTCACAAACAACAATAACAAATACAAAAGCAACAACAATAACAAACACACAAACAACAATAACAAACTCACAAACAACAATAACAAACTCACAAACAACTATAACAAATACAAAAGCAACAACAATAACAAACACACAAACAACAATAACAAATACAAAAGCAACAACAATAACAAACACACAAACAACAATAACAAATACAAAAGCAACAACAATAACAAACACACAAACAACAATAACAAATACAAAAGCAACAACAATAACAAACACACAAACAACAATAACAAATACAAAAGCAACAACAATAACAAACACACAAACAACAATAACAAATACAAAAGCAACAACAATAACAAACACACAAACAACAATAACAAATACAAAAGCAACAACAATAACCAAAACGCAAACAACAATAACAAATACAAAAGTAAGAATAATAACAAACACACAAGCAACAATAACAAAAGCAACAACAATAACAAACACAATAACAATAATAACAAACACACAAACAACAATAACAAAGACAAAAGCAACAACAATAACAAACTCACAAACAACAATAACAAATACAAAAGTAACAATAATAACAAACATACAAGCAACAATAATAAACACAAAAGCAACAAAAATAATTGCCACGTTTTTACAGGACCACATTTCGCTAGGTTCTGTTTATATTATGATTTGGTGTTTTTATTCTCAAGACAAGTATCCAATCAGAATGAGCCTCATGTGTTTCTCATTTGGGTTGCCAGTTTCAATGCTGAAATCCCTAAAATGCCTCTCTCAGATCTGAATGGTCACTACCTAAACCCCAGCACCTGCATCCAGTCATGGATCAGTGCTAGTGCAGCCTCTGTAGCTCAGTCAGGGAATTCTGGAGGTTCTGAGCTTTCACATGAGTCTTAGCCTGCCAGTATACTGAGAATGAGACAAACTTGGATGTGTTTCTATCTGTAGGTTAAGGCTTTGGCAACACAGCTTAAGAGCACAGGATACAGTTCCTTTAAGACTTACCTGCAGTTATAAGCATGTCTTTTGGGTGCTGGTGAGCCCTCTGCTGGTAGCAGTGGGAATAAACTTAGCAAACTACTAACTAATATGTTTATGTTATGGGATATGTGTCCTTTATTAGGGCGTTAGGAGAGATGGAAGAAAATACACAAGTACATACATACACTATACTCTATACCTGTAAACCTGTACTGTAGTCCTTCTCTCCACTCTGTGTTACTTAAGTCTGATGCCTTTTGTATGAGTTACTCTGCTGCTGTCTGCTTACTGTTTCTTTTTCTTCCAGAGGCTGATAGACAAATCCAAGGTCACCTGTCTCAAGTGGCTTCCCAAGTCGGAGAATTTGTTTCTGGCTTCCCATGCCAGTGGGCACCTGTACCTGTACAATGTGGATCACTCATGTGGCACCACCCCACCCCAGTACTCTCTGCTGAGGCAGGGGGAGGGCTTTGCAGTCTATGCCTGCAAATCCAAGACCCCACGAAACCCTCTGCTCCGCTGGGCTGTTGGGGAGGGAGGTCTGAACGAGTTCTCCTTCTCCCCTGATGGTGTACATGTGGCCTGTGTGGGGCAGGACGGCTGCTTGCGTGTCTTTCACTTTGACTCTATGGAGCTGCAGGGGGTGATGAAGAGCTACTTTGGAGGTCTTCTGTGCGTGTCCTGGAGTCCAGATGGAAAATACTTGGCTACGGGCGGAGAGGACGACCTGGTGACCGTGTGGTCCTTCGCTGAGAGCCGCGTTGTGGCCCGGGGCCATGGGCATAAGTCCTGGGTCAACGTGGTGGCATTTGACCCCTTCACTACATCCCTGGAGGATGAGGAGCCCATGGAGCTCAGCGGCAGTGAGGAGGACCTGCACCAGGGCACGCCTAACTCCTCCACCACACACTTTGGACGCGTTCGAACAAGCAGCACCCTGTCACATCTGTCCCGCCACAGCTCCAGAGGAGGGGGCTCGGCTTCTGTTACCTACCGCTTTGGCTCTGTGGGACAGGACACTCAGTTCTGCCTGTGGGACCTCACAGACGACGTACTGTACCCGCGCCTGCCCCTGTCCCGAGCCTTCACAAACACGTTTGGACCCTCACTGTCCAACTCGGGCAGTGGCGCGGTCAACAGCGTCTCCACAGGGGGGGGGGCTGGGGGCGTGGAAGGTCATCACCATCCTCCCAATACCAACCCCCCCACGCTGCCACTGCCTCGCTCCCTGTCCCGCTCGAACTCTTTACCCCATCCTGCTGTGGCCAATGCCTCCAAGAGCCAGGGCAGCTCTGAGGGAGGGGTGTGCGGGGGCGGCGGTGGCAGTGGGGCTGGTAACTCCACCCCTTTCAGCATCGGCCGATTCGCCACATTGTCCCTACAAGAACGCAAGTCCGACAAGTCCAGTGTGGAGAAGGAGCACAAGCGCTACCACAGCCTCGGCAACATCAGCAAGAGCAATGACAAGATCAACGTGGCCCCCAGGAGCCAGCGGCTGGACGCCGCCAAGGTTCTGGGCACCACCCTGTGCCCGCGAATGCATGAGGTGCCTCTGCTTGAGCCTCTGGTGTGCAAGAAGATCGCCCACGAGAGGCTGACTGTCCTCGTCTTCATGGACGACTGCATCATCACAGCCTGTCAGGAGGGACTCATCTGCACATGGGCCCGGCCTGGGAAGACGGTATGTCCCTCAGCACACAGCAGAGGAGACGTGGACATTTTCACATTCAATTTTAATGTAAATTTTTTTTTCTTATTTAGTAAGTTTATTTGATAAAGTTGGCCACATACTTAAGGAATGGTAATGGTACAATATTTGACAACTGAATTGAAATATAAAGAGAGCCGTTGTCAAAAACAGCAATCTTCAGAGCACTCAAGCCTTAAATCCAGAACAATTCACGATTATTCAAACATGCATGAATCAATTAGGAGTACAAATCTGGCTCTGCTTGATGATGGAGCACAGTTATGGTGAAAAGCTCATAGTATGCAAGTATATTTTCAATGGTATGTCCTCTTTAAAAGAAGTTTCTTCACTAAATGTGATGACGTTGAGATATCCCTTTTCAGGTATTAGAAAAAGAGGATTATAAATTGTTACATGTTTTTGCTTTTTCTCATTTGCAGAACGTGACAGCACAAAACGGGAGCTCTCCAAGTGGGACGGTAGTATAGCTGATGGACTCTCTAGGACACCACTGGAACGCCACTGACCCCTGGGGCCCCTATGGCCCCCCCTGCAAGGGACCGCAGGTCCAATCATTGCACATGGACAGAAACAGGCCACATGTGGGCTGATTACTGATGTTTGTGCTGGGTTAGAGGGGGGGTTGCAATACCCAACTGCACTCATTGTGATTCATCAGTTTTTGAAATAATTACCACCAATTCAGTAACTACAGGTCCCGACAGAAGAGCTCTTGTCAACAACAGAAAACACGGCCAAAGTCCAAAACAATTTCCCTTTTGTGTGTGTGTAACTGGTCACATTTTAAATACATTTATTCACATTCCACACTAGATCTTAAACTGCTGTAGCCACAGCTGCCCAAGGGCTGTGGTAATCTGCACCAACAACCTATGAACTTTCCGTCACTCTGCCCATTCACAAAGGAGGTGAACTGCTCTTGCCCAAAAACATCAGATTAGTAATAAAGAGCAGAGTCAGTAGAGAAGGGTGGCTTGTTGCAGCCCTGGTTGGTGGGGATATTTGAAGCTTGTGTTTTTGGTTCTGAGAGAGTCTCTGGTTAGGCAAAAGAGACTGAAGCCCCACTCCATCTTATTTATTTGAAAGGACTCTATAGTAATTTATATTGTAAAGTGCAAAGTAACTAATAAATACTCAAAGGACATACGATGTACGTACAGAAATGTCTTGGTGACAGGATAGCACGGAGACACTGGGTAAAAGTGCAGGTGTGTGGAGCAGTCCTCACTTGCTCTTCTTGCACGCTTAAGGAGCTGGCTGGATTTTGCACATCCAAACCCACAGTCCACAGACGATACACTGGACAGCCACTGGAGGGATCATTCACTGTGTTAGAGATGAGACTTTGGACTGTTGAAATACCACTGAACCTCTAGAACACTGCTCCAGACCCTTACAGTTTATGTGCAGAGCACCATCTGGAGTCATGGTCTTCATTGAAATGAATTTGGTTTTGATGTTTTTTTCAGTGTTCAATCCGAAAACAGGAAATACCACAGCCTCATCATTCTGATGAACAGAGGTTCTGCTTAAACACAATAAAAGTGCACCCCATACAGCTTGTGTTTGGGTCATACAGAGACTCGTTCCCTCAGTGTTGGATTATTCACTCATTCAAAGCATGTAGAAAACGTGTAGGCCTACTCCCTTAGCGTATGTTGACCTATTCATTCCCTCACAGCATGTAGACCTATTCACTCCCTCAGAAAGTGTGTAGGCCTATTCATTCCTTAGGGAGCACGAAGGAACTGCCACAATCATCCACTGATATGATTCATGTGCTGTGCTCAGGCAGTGTGGAGCTACTAGTTTACTATATTAGATTTTATTTATTATATTAGACTCCCATACATGTCATATGTCACAAAATGTAACAGCAGTATGATCATAAAGAGGTCAAGTGCACAAACGGTGCCCTGGTTCCACCAGACAGTCTGAGTCAGGCTAAGAGAATTACACAAATACAAAAGTAAAAGAAGGATTAAAACCATAACAGTACATATCTGAAGTAGCACACATTGGGCAACAATGATTCAATATTCAATTAATATTGATCACTATCACTAAATACCATTGAAAACATGATAGAACCAATGTTGTATTATAGAACTCAATTTAAAGATTGACATTTTGACTTTGAATCTTTGAACCATTCAAGCACTGAAAATGAGATGTTGAATCAACACTAAAAACAATGTTATATTTCAATGTGGCACCAAAATCCTTCAAGAATAGCTAGGAATTGTCAACAGCCTCAAGTTCAGAAGCAGACAGAAAATGCAGGAAAGAGATGGGTAAGTCTCTAGCACATCTATTATCTTATTTTAAGGGTTGGTTATAGCTTACTGTCAGCTTGTCAACTTTGTATGGTAATTTGTAGTCATAGTAGTTTGATTTTAAATACATTTCCTCATATTGTACTCATAACTCTCCTTTTTTAGGCTGTGAAGTATAATTTCCAAGTAAATGTTGGTGAAAAATTAGCCAGAGATGGGAAGCTTTTCAAGTGTGTAACTGCTTGTTAATGTAAAAGAAAGTCCGCTGGTCTTGTCTATATGGCACTGGGGCTAACATAGATTTTGGGTTTGCTAGGACTATTTTAAAACATTAAAAAAAAAAAAGGTTTATATTGAATGTGATCACAAAAAGCTCAAAGACGTATGGGCCTCCTTCTGCTTTAGAGTTTGTCAGTACTGATGTATTTTAAGTCTGAATTGTGCCTTATTGCCAGACTTACAACGTGCAACGACTGTAATGAGGACTGTAATGTTTGAAAACTTGAGTGCTGGCCAGTAATCACTACAGGGTGTCGAGTCAGGACAGCAATAATAGATGTTCTGATGAGTTTGAAGAATGAGGGAGTCCACATCCAGGTGAAAGTAGAACGTTTCGTTAATGTCTGTGTGCGTACATACGTGTGTGGTTATCTACAAGAGAAAGAATAAACAAAGACAAATAATATTATTAATAATAAATTAAAATGGTAATTACACAACAAACGACCGTGTGTTTATTTACATAAGGCTGCACATTTACAAAGTGGCCGATAGGGAGCCTGTATGTACAGTACAGTTGTAACAGAAATGGACCTAAATTAAATTAGGACCTACCCAGTTTTAATACAGTGGGAAATACGCACACACGCACCACGCACACACAGACGCACACACACACACGGATGGCTAATGTGGATTTGTTCATAGTCGATGTACGAAGCGTCATGCATCCATATTGACTAAAGTGTTCGTGACTCACTTGGTGTGCAAGCGCGCCCCTTTGTGGTGCAAAAAGGTATGAAAATGAACAACAACTCAATAATGTAATAATGTAACGAGACTAAACGGGCGCTATGGACAGACTTTTATACAACGACAAAGACACAGACATTACACAAACATCAGTAGTTCGAAACTGTGGATGTATGTGCACATGTACATGTGTAGTTTGTAGTTTGTCAGTGTAACATACACATAAATGTATGCACAGCTGCACATGCATGTATACATTAATTTTAGTTCATGTACAATTACACATCACACCATAAATTACAATCTTGAAGTCAATACTTAATGTCACCCTTCTCCATTCAGAGCACTGGCAAAGCGAGGCTTTCGTGTTTTTTCCAAATAAAAATATTTGCATTTTTAGTAAACTTTCAGTAGACGTTTGATTTAATTGGCCTTAATCTGTGACATCAGACAGTGTGTGATGAGCAGCACAGCATTCCTTCATCAACAGTAACTCCAAGTTCAGACAGCATTCCTTCAGCCGGAAACTGTCTGAACCTGGAGTTACTGTTTAGATCATGTGGCTTCTGTCTGGCTCAGCTCATCTGATTCTTGACACCTTGAGAACTTCAGACCTTCAAACCAGTGGACCTCTGGACCACACCATGACTGTCATCTCCACTTTCCTGGTCGTTTGTGCACATATCACAGAAGGGCTTAATTGACCAGTTTAGACTCAACACATATTAATAACTAAAAGTCACCAGTCAAGAGGAGCAACCTCACTTGCTTTTTAAAATTATTTTTTTTTTATATATATATATTTTTTTTGCATATTCATAAACCGCAGTTTGCACAGATATGGGTCACTGATATGGACTTGAGAATTTTTGTACAAACAATTTCATAGAATTCAATTGAGAGTAAGTGTCAGGATTTATGTCAACCACCTTCAGATCTGTAGTGCATTATTTTGGAACATTGAACTTTGCTCTGGTTTACTTTGTGTGAGAGGAAGCAATTCCGCACAGAAAGACTGCACTTAGTGCACATCCCATAGGTTTTGCACAGCCAGATCTACGACACCTTGATGCATGTGGTTCATCCACCATTTTTGCGAGATGTAGCACTCCATAGTGTCTTTGAGCCCAATCATTTGAATGTTTGGATAACCCAAACAGGCCATGTAGGTGGAGCACCCAAAGAAAGTCCCCCTCTTCAGGGGTAGTGTTTAGTGATGTTCCAGAATGAAGGACTTCACGTTGGTTTGTGCACATAGCCATTTTTTCAAACACAGTGTCATCAATATGCTGTTCAAAATAACAAAGTGGGGTCCAGTTTTGGCGTGTTGTGGCATCACTGCTTAGAATAATTGGAAGATCATCCAGTTGGGGGTTGAATCTTAAGGAAAATATCAATATCATTTTAAAGATGAAAGATTGTTATAGTAAACTATTACAAAACTGAATTATTCTGAATAGTTTTTTTTTTTTGCAAAATGATTTGAATGAACTAAATATATAAAATACATTGTAAAATACATAATACTAAGAGAGTACAAGATCAAGATGTACACTGTGGTCTTGCTCCACGGACGGCGACTGGACACTGACTCTTCTTCCTCAACCTCATCCTCATCTCAGAGCTCTCTGATTCTCAGCCTCTCCCTCAAACAATAGATCCTGGTCATCATCAGACAACTCAATATCTGAGTTTTCTCCCATTTGTAGTAATATTTTCTCTGCCTCTGACCTAGAACCAATTCCTTCAAATTGGAAAAAAAATAAATGACTCCAAATGTCCACTTCGGAGGACATTTGTTAAACTCAAATTTCATTGTAAAATATTGCTACTTTACTTTAAAAATGGTTTTAATGTGTTCATTAGACATTCAGAAAAATATAACAATGCAACTTTGATCAAAATTTGCTTAATAAAAAAGTTTACCACTTACTGTTCTTTTTTCCATAAAATGTGGTTGTGTTGATGGCAGCCATTTTCCTTGTAAAGGAGGAGGGTCTTTTCAAAGCTCCACCCTTATAAATTTGGTATCTTTGAAAGCTCTGAATGTCTTCTTTATCACAGAGAGGTGGTTAGGTAATGTGCAGGGAGTATATTTTTGGTGTCCACTGGCTCTATGGGTAGTCAGGAGGATATGGGTCACTGATATGGACGAGAATTTACAAACCTTCAGAACAATTGTAGGTGGTGCACAGGTGCACCGCTCCTGCACTGACACGGGACACCCACACGAGGGGGATCCATCACCGAGCCGGCATTCTACAGACGCACGCCCAATAGGTTAAATAAACAGGGCAAAGACGCTCACTGACCTAACCGACCACGTCCGCACACCTTCTCCAGTCGCTGGGCTTGACGTCATTCCACGGGGGCTCTGGTGCGCCTAATCGGGAGGTGAGGCCTATAGTTTTCTCGTATCTTGGGCTATGGTCTGGCTCCAGGACGGCCCGGCTGTGCTCAGGTAGAGGGACGGAAATACTAAAGCGGTGCCCTTTTATCGGCATACACGCGGGCATTCCGACCCCACACCATCGCACTAGGTCACCCAGAGCAAGTGCTGCATGGAAACTTGCCCTTGATATTCTGACTTCCATTTATCCAGTTGATAATAATTTGATTTACGCACTTTCCAGTTCATACGGATTGCTCGTGTTTTCCCCCAATAAGGCTAAAGCTGGTCTGAGCTGAAAGTTAACCTTCAATAATTTACACTGTTGGAGCCTTGTCTGTACCTCCTGCCACTGTGAGGCGCTATTTCTAATTTATGCAAGTACCTGCCCTATAAAAGAGGAGGAAATTGCGCACACAGGGGTTGCACCGTGAAGGTATACAGTTTTTTGACCGTCGTCATCGTCGTGATCTATTGAATGCTGACTCTGTGTATTGTTGGGTGGCTAGAAGGTATGCCAATAAACTAATTGAGGAACATGGTATTTGGACTCTTTTTATGGAAGACACGCGTCCGAGACGCCACACACGCTGCAGCCATAGCGGACCTTGCACAGGGCAAGTTTTGACCGCTACACACACAGATAGTCTTTTACCCCAGTACAGAAGTTTTTGAAGGCAGAGTCAGTCAGCCACAGCCGTGCCAATATGAATCTGGAATATTACAATTCATCTTGTGTATTTTCTTTAAATGGTGTATGATCTAAATAGAATTTTGAGTTATATCAATTTATATCTAATACATTTTGAAATACAGCTTGATTGACTCCCACTGCTCTTTTGTTAGTCTTGGTCACTGTCACATTATTCCATAATTGTTCTATCACAGTAAAAAAAAAAAAAAAAAAAAATCATAAGAGCAACTTGTATAGTTTTAATTATAGTTAAATTAAAGTCTATAGAAATTTGATTTTAATGCTTATTGTATAAACAAACTATTTAGCTGTTGAATGGCAATATCTCTCTCTCTCCCTCATGTAGTAATTGACCCAGTGTAGTCATGGTTTTGTTTTTCTATGACTCATTAATAAGTGAATAAGAGCTGTAAATAAAGGGTTGTTCCAGATGGGACAAAATTCGAGAGAATGACCCTGAATTTTGAGTCTCTGATTTTGCAATTCCACAAGAGGTTAGGTTTTTATTTATTTTATTTTTTTTAACCCTTTTGGCATATTTTGGATTATACCAAAGGATGAGATATTAATATTTTTACATGTGTTTGTTACAATTTTTCCCCTAACCAGCTCCACCTTTTTGAGTATTGTCTTTGTCTCTTAGTGGACACGAAGGGAGAGGTAGTAAGAATATATCAGGGATGCCCATTCCGCCGCTCCTTCTAGGAATAAAGTTTCCTGAGGTTGATCTTAGGTCTTTTTGTAAAATTGTAAACTGTTAATTTCATTGAAATTTCATAAGGATTTATGAAAAGAGAAAGAACAGTCTTTTTGCAATTTATTCAGTGCTTTTTTTTTTTTTCTTTTTTGTCCACATAAGTCACAGTATATATGCCCAGTCTTTTCTTCCACACATAAAATGTATATAAATGTAAAAAGTACATAAAAGAAAAAAATAAATAAATACAATAAAAAACAATGCAAACAATAATGATGATACTAAATAGTAATGAACAATTATATACAGTCGTGGATAAAATTGTTGGTTCCCTCTGGCAATTAAAGAAAAATCAACAATCATCACTGAAATAACTTGAAACTGACAACAACTGACACTACCCTTAACGTAATAATTTGTTGCACAACCTTTTGATGCAAACTCTGCAAAGTAATGATTTCTATAAATGTCAGTGAGACTTCTGCTCTGGTCAACATGTATTTTGACCCACTGCACGTGAGCAAACTGCTCTAGTTGTCTCAGGTTTGAAGGGTTCCTTCTCCAGACAGCATGTTTCAGCTCCTTTCACAGATGTTCAGTAGAATTGAGATCTGGACTCACAGAAGAACACTCCAGAACAGTCCAATGTTTGGTTTTGGTTTTTAGACATTCTTGTGTGTTTTTAGTTGTGTGTTTTGGGTCATTATCCTGTTGGAAGAACCATGACCTACAACTGAGACCAAGCTTTCTGACACTAGGCAACACATTTCGGTCCAAAATACCTTGATAGTTTTGAGATTTTGTTGTACCTTGCACAGATTCAAGACACCCTGTGCCAGATGCAGCAAAACAGCCCCAGAACAAAACCAAGTCTCCTCCATGTTTCACAGTAGGAACAGTGTTCTTTTCTTGGTGTGTTTCATTTTTGCATCTGTGAACATAGAGCTGATGTGTCTTGCCAAAGTGATTCAGTTTTGTCTCATCTGTCCAAAGGATATTCTCCCCAAAGCTTTGAGGCTTGTTAATATGCATTGTGACAAATTCCAGTCTCACTTTTTTATGATTTACTCTCAGCAGTGGTGTCCTCACATGAAGTCCACTTTGGTTCAAACACTGATGGATGGTGTGATCTGACACTGATGTACTTTGCCCTTCAAGTTCACATTAAATTTCTTTGGAGGTTGTTCTGGGCACTTTGGTTCCATTCATATGATCCATCTCTTCAATTCTGTCATAAATTATCCTCTTGCAGCCGCGGCCAGGGAGGTTGGCTTCAGTCCTTAAACTTCTGAAGAACATGTGTGTGACCAAGATGGGTAGAGGCTGGACTGCAGTGAGAAACACGGTACAGATGATGGAGGCAGGGTTGGCGTAGTCCACAATTTAATATATTTTTTTTTCCAATTCTCCAAAAGTGCCAGTGCAAAAAAGTGTAGTGCAAAACCAAAAGGTGCAGGGTGTGCAGGGAGCAGCAGGTCACTCCAGCAGCAGAATATAGAATGGTACGATCAGGCGCCTTATATACCACTGGATAAAACCATTAAAACTCCAAGGGATGTAAAATAACCTTAGCTTTATAAAACTAAGTTAAAAATCCTCCACTAAAATACCCACTGGACTGGATGACTGAACTCATTTGAGAGTTAACAAATATTTATTTTATGCGCAACTACAGCCATATATGCATAGATTTACCAAATACGCACGGATTTCTATTCTATGCGCACAAATATTTTTGAAAGCTTTCTTACTCCATACAAATTCAATGTGGCAAGACAAGACATTTTTACAATACATTTTAATAAACCCACTTGTTGATCGCTGTTGTAGCTCCTTGTTGTGCCATTACTCTGTTTTTACCCTCTTCTACAAACTTAAACATGCGCAGTCTTGATCTTGATCGATGTTTCTACTGCTCGATAAATAATGTCTGAGAGGTGATGACCTATTTTTGACAGTTAAACATTATGAGGAGCCTGTCAGGGAGTGACTGGGGTGCAGAGCGGGTCACTCTTCAAATGATCTACAGAGCCATGGTTAGACCAGTTCTTGACTACGGGTGTGTAGTATTTGGGGCTGCTTCTCAATCTGCGTTAAAAATACTAGATGGGGTACAGTCAAAAGCGCTTCAGGTCTGCTGTGGTGCCTTTAGGTTAACCACTAGCCCAGCTTTACTGGTTGAAATGGGTGAATGTCCTCTGAGGCTTAGACGGGACAAGTTAGGGGTCCATTATTGGGCTAGGGTGGCAGGATCACACAGCAATTTAGCATCTACGTGTCGGTTTGATCATTGTTGGGAGTTTGAAAAGAGGCCAGACAAAGCCTGTTTTTTTGCCCACAGTGCAAAAGTGCCAGAAGCTATGGGGTTGCGGAAAACTCAGGTAGTGAGTCTGGTGTGGCCTCCTGTACCTTTGTGGAACTTACCTGAGCCAGAGGTTAGCACCGAGTTACTCTGGCTTGACAAAAGAACAGCTTGTGCTTTAAGGAATTTTTGAGCAGTGAGAGTGAAGCTGTTCATATTTTTACTGACGGGTCTAAAAGGGGCAGAAGGTGGGCTTTGGAATGTATGTTGCTGAGGCGCAGGTTAGGCAAAGTGTGCGTGTGTCAGATGACCTCTCAGTGTTCTCAGCTGAGCTTCTTGCTATTTTGTGGGCATTACAGTGGATTGGAGAACTCCCCCCTGCGTACTATATAGTGTGTTCTGATTCTGCGGCAGCTTTATCTGCCCTTAGTCACAGGTCATCTGAGACTTGCCCTGATCTAATATTTGAGATTCTATGCTGTCTAAAGCGTATCGATAACTCGGGATCGAGAGTATTATTTGTTTGGATCCCAGGACATGCTGGTATATTGGGGAACGAGGAAGCTGATGTCCTGGCCAAAAAGGCACTTCAGAATGAGAATATAGACCTTGTCGTTACACTGGCGAAGCAGGAATGCCAGTGTCTGTAAACAACATCTGATTAATAAATGGCAAAAAGAATGGGAGGAGGAACAGCGGGGCAGGCACTTTTTTGCCTGTCAGCCGTCAATACAAAATAGCAGGAATGGTGGGTCCAGCTACAGAAGTGACGAAGTGGCCTTAACGAGGTTGCGATTAGGGTGCTGTGGATTTTCTGTGTGTTTATTTAAAATCAGGAAGCACCCCAGTGGCCTCTGCAACTGTGACAGCCCAGGTTTAGCGTTACCGGTAGGATTGGTAGCTTCCCCGTTCCCTTGGGTGCTAACTGGTTCACTTTGCATCTCAGATCCGCGACTGTGTTCACAGTTGACTTAGTGTCCGAAGGCATGATTTCTAACACGAAGCATAATCTGTTTCCAGTCTTTTTGAGCAATATGAACGATAATCAGCACATTTTACCCTCTGGCAGTGGGACCGCAAGTGGGGCCCCCGGATGAGTGAGACAGTTTCACTCTTTCATTTTATATCCAGAGAATGGCCCAAAGTCACTGATTGTTTTAAAGAGGTGCACAATTGTGTTGTTCTGTCTTTGTGATAAAGCATGTGGTCCCCTGTCCCAAGACAAATTTCTACTTTTCTACTTTACTACTTTACTACTCTACTCTATTTTAGACATTGTATGCCTGCTGCGGGTTCTGTCTCCCTGTAGATGAAGGCACATGAAGAGCTATTAGCCACCCCGTGAAGACCTTGGTGGAATGCCTCGGTGGGCTCTGTCAAGGGCTTGTAGGCACTCGTGGCAGGTGCCGGTGGGCTTGGACTGGTGCAGTGGTGTGGAGTCATTAACTCAGCACCATCAAGGTGAGCTGCAGGTGGGATGTCTGGGCAGCTCTGTTCTGTCACTTGGTGCAACAACACTGTCTGTGATTTCTGGGGCTGACTCTGTCCCCAGAAGAACATCATGCAGTGGTATGGTGATTATATTGTTAACTAACTGTGTCGCAATGGTCTGCTTGTAGTCAGTTCTGGAGGACTGCAGGACTGCTGACCCACTGGGACAGTCCAGGGCAAACTGGTCATGCTGGGGACTTGCATTGGCCTTGGGGCTGCACCATTGAAATATTTCCTTCTGCTCTGCTGGGACAGAAAGGTTACTTGCTGCAGCTTGAATCATTGTGAGGTAACACTGAGGATCTGTACTCCAGTTCCATAACTTCTGAGCAGGACCCTGCAGTGTCCACCGCTAGTGGGTCCTGACAGCAGCTGGGCTGCCAGGGAGACCGAGACGTACAGGCTCAATGGGGGTGACAAGATGGGGGTAGTCAGACCCAATGAGGAGCACAGGATGAGCTCTGTCTAGTTCCTGTATCAGCAGACCTCGAAGGTCTACTTTATCATGAGCACATCAACTGGATGTGCTCTGCTAGTCCCAGCTTCTTGGCAGTGAAGGCACCTTTGATGTGGTAGACCTTGTGTGGCTGGGTAGCCAACATAAGGGACACTCCTGCCCTGTGAAGTAACTGAAAGTCTTGCCTCACAGTGCTCAGAGGCAAATCCTTCATTCTATGCATTGACACTATGGAGTGGCAGCAAGTGGCGCCTGTTGCAGGCTGTACAGATTTGGTTTCGCTGCTTTTCCCCTTGTCTTCTTCTTTCAGCAATCTCAAAAATTGACTTCTTTTGTGGCTAACTGCTCCTGGATTCTTGTCGCCATTGCAACAAACTTTGTGCTAACTGCGAGGAAGATATAGGTCAAAAAAGCCGCTAAGAACTGTTGCGTTGGTGGAATAAACAGCGTCTGTGCGTCTTGCGTCTGTGCGTCTGTGGACTGCGTGACAGGCGTACGCAAACCACGTAACGGCAGCGCGCAGGCAAGTCAGTTACGCTAGAAACGTAGGGAGTTTGATTGACAGCCTGTCAGCTAACAGATAACGAGGCAGTGTCGTTATCTATTTTCAAATGTTTAGCTGGCCCCACCACGTCCAGAGTTGATGAATTTTTATTCTCCTTTTTTTGGTCATCATAATTACAAGGCTACTGCACCTCTATAATGCTATCATTGACAATTTGAAACAAAACAAAAAAAAATCCTCCATACAACCTTTAATGTAGCTCTGGTGCTTGACTGTGGTGAGCTGACTAAAGTTACAGTAAAGGCACAGTTATTGAGGGAGTGTTTCCTGTTGTCACAGTAGGGACAGTATTTCTTACCCTTAACCTGGCTGGCAGGGGGTTCAGGCTCGTCGTCTGCTCTTAACAGAATGGTGGTTGGTCTCGCTGCAGGCTTTGTGGGCTTGCTGGGCTCCCACCTGACAGTGTCTTTGCAGGAGCTGAATCTGGCTGTGTCCACCTGCACCTGCATCTCAAACTCCAATCAGACTGACAGGTCATGCAGCATGGGAATGGGCACATCTTCGGGGTGTATGAAACTGCGGAAACCAGCCCGCAGGTCATGGGGCAGCCTCCCCAAGAGCTGCGAGACATGGGAGCCACACTCAAGTTTAACTCTGCCTTTCCTCCCCAGCTGTTGCAGCATGCTGACCAAGGAGCGCACCTTGAGTGCGAAGGTGTGGAATCCTTTAGCTTCTAGCTGTAGGTGGTCACAGAGGATCTGATACTTGAACCCTGGGGAGAAGGTTCTCCAGGGCAATCCTCAGCCTAGCAAATTCGCTTTGATTGGGATGGATGAAGTCTGGAATGGTTGGTGTGGGACCCCTGTACAACCACTCCTGACCATTGACAGGGCTGGCCATCTGGTGTCTGGAATGATGGTGTGGAGGAGAGTTGTACCTAGTCTGGCGCTGATGAGGTTTAGGGGAGGTGGCGCTGTACCTCTCTCTGTAGTGCCCACTGTAGTGAGCAGATGATCTCTCTGGTGAGTAGTAGCTGGTGGAGTTGCAACCGTGGTGTCTCTCAGGTGAACCTCTATACTTGTAGGAGCGCGCTGGACCTCTCTCTCGTGAGTCGTGGCATTCTGGAGAGTGGAGAGTGCACTTACAATAGACTGTTGTGGCCTAGTCAGAGTCAGTAATATGTCATCTGCAAATAAGTTTAGCTTAAATATAAGTTTAAAAACTGCCAGTTATGTTTTCATTAGCCTTTATTACACAGACAAGGGGTTCAGTAGCAAACAGGGAAAAATGGGGATGGGCCATCTTGAAGGGTGAGGATATAAGGCCATTTGTTTTTAGAAAGGCTGCATGGTTATTGTACAGGACTTTAATCCACCATAAACATTTTCCCCCAAACCCAATTTTTTCTAAGATATGAAATAAATCAGACACTCTATTTGGTCAAAGGCCTTTTCAGCATCAACTGAAACGGCAACAGCAAAGTCATTAAGAGTGGCAACCTCTGTGAAAACATGAAACAACCTCAACAACAACAACAAACTTTATTTATAGAGCGCTTTTCATACAAAAAATGCGGCACAAAGTGCTTTACACTGACTAAAAACAATTACACATTTCCTTATTATATTTATTATATTATTCCCATTATATTAGTCAGGGGCGGTTCTAGGGGAAAGGCCACAGAGGCCCTGACCCCATCTCTAATCTGATTGGCCCCTGAAGTGCCGCTGTTCTGTCAATCGACTGACGAATTCAATGATCACTGATGCAATTCCATCCCAAACTTTTAGCGGCAGTAGGTCAATACAAATTAATGGGAGAAGAAACAGACCTGTGGAGGGCTTTTTTTTACTGTCTATACTTGTATTGCACCATAGACAGTATATACGAGTGGACATAACGCGCTAGCCACCATCTACCAAATCGGATGTGCACTCTTCTGGCTCCTTCTGACTCTGGCTCCAGTTGACTCACATTGGGATCTTGTGGCTCCTCTCTCTGTACCTGCAGCAGTGAGAATCTTCATTGTGGTCTTAAAATGTTCATATTAACCTGCGACACAGGATCCTGAATTTATTTTTATTTTTTTGCTATTTTGTCTGCCAAAAAAATCCTATTCATAACATAGCCTGGCTCCAGATTCACTCCTGTAATTGTTAGCATTGTGAGCTTTATTTGAGTGGTGCTGAATGCTATGGGTGACGTCACGCTCGCTTAGTTCACTTCTTTTACACAGTCTATGATTTGCACTGTACTGAATTAATCATTTGTATGCTTGGTTGTACCCTGTACTTGGCCCCTGAATGTAACATTTGGCCTCTTAATGGCCCCTGTTTCAGAAAAATCGCAGAACCACCACTGCTAATGTAATTAAAGGTGTTGTACCTTTAAATGATTTTGGATAGCTTCAGTTTTACAACTTAGCGTCACTTCCTGTATTTTTGTACATTTCTTCTCACTTTTGTTTCCCACAAATTATCTCTAAAAAAATTATAGTTACTGTCCACCAAACAAAGTCAAAACAGACAGAACACAATGGCATAGAACAGAGCACTTGCCACCACAGAATGTTAAAACATATAGCATATCAGCAAAGACATCAAGTACAAATGATTGCACAGATTCTGGATGGTAACTGACCAATTGAGCTTGCTGTCAAAATATTTATAGGTGCACACCTGCTCAGTACTGACACCGTCAGTGTCACCGACTTGAGACACTTTGTGACCTCTGAACCTTTGGCCTAGATTAGAGGCTCATTGCAATTCACCCAACTTTGGCCTGTATTTTTAGCTTTGCTCCACTCCAGGAGCCTTTAATGTTAGTGTTCTGCACACTCGAGGCGTCGTCTGCCCGTCACTAACAGATCCATGATCACTACTCGCGTGGTCGGCAGCTCCATAAACAAGTCTATTTTACATGTTTGATTTTCATAACATTGCGTGTGGACGTGAGGCGCAGAGACTCCTCCATGGCGGCGCAGAACAACCACGTGACACAGGAAGAGAACATTACAACTATTGTCATGTGGTCTGTGCGCTGCTCGGTCTGAGGACTTTGTGCTGTTCTCAAGTCTTCTCTTGCATTTAAAATTCAGTTTCATTCACTCGTACTACGGTGCGTAACAAGATACACCCGTTACCGCACCGAAGGGACTGGAAGCAGCAAGCGTTGTGTCGTTGTGGGGGCGGAGTTTGGAGCTTCATGTAAACACTCGCACACAGCCACGCAGTAAACAGAACTTAGACCAGTGCAACCATCTCTGCAGCTGAAGAAACTCTCGACATGGAGACGCCCGGGGCACCCGTAGTGGCCAAACGGTAAGAGCATGTGGCGCTCGGGGGCTCAAGGACCGGTCTATGTTCTGTAGTTTTGCAGTCCTGTTCTGAATGGGCTCCTTGAAAGTTTGAAATAGATTCACTTTATTGCGAAGTGGGGAAATCGTGCGTGCATAAGTGCATGGGTTCAAAAACTTTTGGGTAAGCAGCTCACAGTCACTGCTGCGTGGAGTTCTTACCATATCTTGCAAGGGGCTCGGGCTGGAGTGAGAACGCTGGAGACTGTGGTAGATCAAGTATGGTAGCCGGGGGGTGCTTTAAGAAGCACACCTCGACATAGAAGCGGGGGTTGGGGCCCGCAATGGTACATTCCGCTGGCACAACCTCCTCTTTTCCACTGTTGTTTATATTTTTGTTCATTTAAATGCACGCATATTGCACATTGGAGTTGCATACATTGAGCTCACAAGGCAAGTTTACTGACTGCTCAGATTCATATGGCTTAATTTTGTGCGTACACTGCAGCAGTGAAATGTGTGGCGGCGCGCCCTGTCACTACGGACGGGCTGACGGAGTACCGGTTGTTGTTGAGGACAAGCTGTTCAGTAGGTCATCACCTCCGCGCACGGCTGAGTCACGCGCTCAGACAATAATAGAGTCAGCAGAACACACTGTTCTGCGCGTGCATGTGCGCTTTTTTGTTCCTTTTATAGCGCCTATCGCGCGCACAAGAACCACTAGAAGATGGGTGGTTCTGTTCCACCTAAGTGCCACTTTTATTATGACTATTATGACCCAGTACTATTGCTTCACATATATATATTGTTTTTTAGAAAGAAATATTTGATGGAATGGAAAATAAGAGAAAAACAACAGTAACTATTTTAATGTGAATTGAACTGTATGTGAATTTATTTTGATAATAGAGTACAGTATCCTCCCCTGAATGGTTATGCTAATAAGACCCCACACTCAGTGCAGTTCAATAGGCCTAGCTAGCTAACAAACTGTAAACAAATGTGTGTGTTAGTTTCAGAGTAGTTAGCTCCTCCCTGCAGACAGATGTAAGGAAGTGTCCACGAGCGTCTGACCAGAACTGAAGCTTGGATGAGCTGCGAAATATATTCGACCAAATAAACTTTTGTCCAGTTGACAAACTGAATTTCTCTTTGCCATGGATTCTACCTGGACGACTGAGGGATTTTTTCACATATCCTAGAAATATTACCATGTTACCATTATATCTGTGTAAACCCTCAGTGGTCCAGGTAGGTTCCATAGTGTCCATGGGTGTATACTAGTCTGTGTGCTGTTATACTTGTTCTGATACAGCTCAGCATAATTCTAAAGCTATTCAGGAAAGGTTCATTTCCATCCTGTGAATGGGACCTTTTAGTATCGATGCCTGCTGAACTGTGTGTGTTATGTTCAGGAGCAACTCTGAGCAGAGGAAGCTGCGCTCTCGTGATGCAGCACGGTGCAGACGAAGCCAGGAGACTGAAGTGTTCTACGAGCTGGCCCATGTGCTGCCCCTGCCTCGTCGTGTTTCCACACACCTAGACAAGGCCGCCATCATGAGGGTCACACTGAGCTATCTGCGACTGCGCCACCTCCTGACAACTGGTATACAACTCATGCTGAGCAGTTCTCACAAGTGTCCAGCAGTAATTTGCCATTACAGAATTCATAGTAATAGCAAATAGAATACTTTGCAGCTTCAGATGTAAGGTTCAGTGGTAAAACCAAACAGTGAGAAGGCTCTTGAGATAGATTAGCAAGTCTCTATCTTTTAGCCCCAGGGCAGCTGTGACTATCATACTAGCTTAACTACAGAGTGTGGGGAGTTAATTAAAAATGCAGTGTACATTACGTACATAGCATTTTTCATTCATATTGAGTGTCCAAAAAGTTCTATATTGGGCAGATTATATTGAGTAATTGCATGTTTGCCCTGCTAACCTATAGCCAGAGAGCAAAGACAGTTTTTCGTCGCTACTGGGACAGATCTGGGACTCTTACCCATTTGCTGGTTTTCTATGAATTAATAGGTGGTTAAACTGTATGTCTGGTATTGACCAGTGTCTGTTTCACTGTTGGAATTTCTAACTTTATTATTTAACCAAATTTAACATTAGAAATTTAAATCTTCTTAAGCCCTTAGAGGAAATTGCTATTGTGATTTTGGCTTAACAAAAATACACTGAATTGAATTGCTCTGTATGACCCGTGCTCTGGTGCTGTAGAGGCAGAGAACAGCCTGGAAGACCCTATGGACCAGTTCTACTCTCAGGTTCTGGGAGGCTTCATCATGGTCCTGAGTGAGGAAGGAGACATCATCTACCTGAGTGAGAGTGTGAGCGCTCACATCGGGATCACACAGGTATTGCAGTATGGTGTGTTTAAAGGCTGTGTGTGTTATGCTGATGCTGACCTGTGCTGCATGTTCCCCTCAGCTGGAGCTTCTGGGCCAGAATCTGTATGAGTTTGTCCACCCATGTGACCAGGAGGAGCTGAGGGACATGCTGACCACACGCACTGGTGAGCCTCTCTCTGCACATACAAACCACAGCATGCATTAGGTATGCAATAGCAACTCTTTGCTTTGACCCTTGTTTGCATTTCTCGACCCTGACAAGGCACAGCTGTGAAGTGAAAGCCATTTTATGTGAATTCATCAAGAAGCTCATTGAGAGAAGGCCAAAGGTTTGCAAAGGGTGGCTACTTTTGAGATGAATATAAAAAAATATATAACGAAAGTTACATATGCATCTACGGTTCTGAATCCCAGATGACTGCCAGAGGGCGGTGCTGAAAGCCCTGAATGTTTCCTTCGCACATGCGCCGTTCGAGTAGTAATATCAAATGAGTCACACCTGGGATCTAGGATGACACCCCAGAGGTAATGGAGTAACTCGTCAGTATCTCTGGCAGTCATCTGGGATTCATAGAACCTTAGTTACATACATAACTTTCATTCTATTTCATCCCTCCTCACCGCCAGAGCGTGGTGCTGAAAGCACTGAATGAATAATACCATCTATGTCACGTAGAATCCTGAGCACATAACTTACTGAGAAGAGCCCAGAGATTCATGAAGAATCACGCCAAGAAGATGAGGAGAGACCACATTGAAGTTACAGAATCTGGCAAATGTGCTTGGTGAAGACCAAGATGCAGTAGCACATATTGTCTCCAAAGGGACCCCGGTCATAGCTGCCCATGAAGTGAAGGCATCTCAAGTAGAATGGGCCTCACACCAGATGGAGGGTTACGGCCTCCAACACTGTAGGCATGGTGAATGACCTCAACAACCCAGTACCCCAGCAGGTATGAGAAGGTATGTAGGTTTCAGTGTTTGCACCAGGCATAACACCTGCAGCTTGTCCTGCCCTCTCCAAGTAGGGGCTCAAATACAAACTCAAAGGCTTGTTATACTGAGAACGGGACAACACCTTCGGCATAAATTCTATGTTCACCTGAAACATCTGGACTCCACCTGAGACAGGAAGGGCATGCAACTCACAGACCCATTTTGCTGACACAATAGCTAATTATAATGTAGTCTTTCACAAAAGCCACTTGAGGTCCACCTCTGCCAAAGGCTCAAATGGAATGCCACACAGAGACTAATGACAGAGACTTATCATTGCATATTGCACTATTGAGCTGTTATACTGCACCGCAGGAGAAATTCCCTAACAGCGACAGCCCTACTAAGAACATGTTTTCCTCTTAGGTATGACCATAGACTGTATATAAAAGTTGACTAAGCGAGTGTGATGTCACCCATAGCATTCAGCGCCACTCAAATGAGGCTCACAGTGCTTGCTGTTACAGAAGCAATTATGGAGCCATGCCCTATATTATGAATAGTATTTTTTTTTATGGACAAAATAGCGGAAAAAACACCAGCATCATGTAGAGTGGGTTAATACAATACATTTTGAGAGCAAAATGACGAGGCAGCAGTTACAGAGAGAGGAGCCACAATATTCCAATGTAAGTCAATGGGAGCCCGGGGCCAGTAGGAGCTGGAAGGGCCGCATGTGTACTTCCTATTTGGAACACAGCTAGCACATTAGCTATGGCCATTTGTATACAGTCTGTTATTTTCATCTTGACCCAGCCCAAACAAAAAACTGCCCTGGTTCTACAGGCACTCTGCGGAGGCTGCAGCATGCCTCTGTCAGGGGAAATTGCGGGAAGCAAATAAGCCGCCGAGCCTGAATCAGAAAAGACATAACACATCCAAGCTCCCTTGTCATCAAAGCAAAATCCTGCAGTGAATCCGGCCATCTAACAAGAGAAAGCATTTGGATCCCTCCAACAGGCTTGCAACTCTCTGAGATACTCCAAGAGGGGGGTACAGAAAAGGACGTAGAAGCACACACATGTCTATAGAAAGCACTACCAAGGGCAAGCTGTTCAGCCTTTGGAAGTTCCAGCTGCAAACGATCCAGAGCTCTCGCACAAAATCTCACATGGAGCTATTGACTGAATCACTACCAAGGTTTAGTGTGGAAGAATATGAACCATTGTCAGAAACATGCAAGGACATGGCATCCTCCTCATCTCGAAAATGAAAGGCAGATGCCAGTAGAAGAGCGCATCATCCTCCGGGGAAGACGTCTCGTCCTCTGAAGCTGAGAGATTTGGGAGATGGAAGTTCGCCACCACCTGTGAAGTTTAGCTGTGCCATCATTGCCACCCTGACAGCAAGTGGCATGTAACTGAAGTTCATGATGGACTATCCAGCAATGCCTCCTTCAAGAGGTCAGGGCCGAGGCATGCTGAATATAAGGTGTGGATCCACAGGCCACACAACAGTGAGAGCTGTCCATCAATCTGGTGTGATCAGCAGAACACAATCAGTATAAATGGGGCAAAAACTAGATAGACATTGGTCAATTGGCAAGCATAGAAACCAAGGTGGGAGAGGGGGCAGGAACACAGCCGTCACTGACCCAAGTACAAATACACAATATGAGAACACTTGCTACTTATGACAGGTAGTATCAGGCCTGCAAAAAAGGGAATCAAAACAGACCAAAAAATCCACCAACACAGCCGACACACTCAGCGATAGATGGAATGCACTGACCTGACGGTATAAATAATATTTATAACAAAGAAATGAGAAACGCACACAGATGACGGAGGACTATATTACCTTTGGGGCGTCATCCTGGGTCACAAGTGTGACTCAATTGGTATTACTACTCAAACTGCGCATGTGGGAAGGGAACATTGTGCTTACAGCAACGCCCTCTGGCGAGTTGTTATTTAATTTAAAAAATTTACTACATAATTCCATATATATTGCATCATGTATTTGTTTTCTTCAGTGTGTACATAAAATGTAGAAAGTTGGATACGCAAAGAAAAAAAAACACTGAACGAGATGGTGCGTCCAAACTTTTGACTGGTAGTGTACATGTATCTGAGTATTTGAGTACTGAGTCCCTGTCTTTTTAATGTGCAGGGGTGAGCAGGAAACAGGCCGCCACTGACAGGAGCTTTTTCCTGCGTGTCAAGAACACACTGACCAACAGGGGGCGCACTGTTAACCTCAGATCAGCGACCTGGAAGGTATGGGTACAGATGGAAATTGTTGATACTTGGTTGTCACCATGGCAGCTGCGCTTGCGTCAGTCTGCCCCAGGGCAGCTATGGTTACAATAGTAGCTTACCACCACCGGGTCTAAAGTGAATGAATAATGCTGAATAACGCTCTGTAAAAGCATCTTTGTGAAAAGTGCTATATAAATTAAGACTTTCTTGTTAAACAGCACAAATCAGCTCACATTTTTAGTTTAGGTCAGTCAGTTCTTGTGTTAAAACAAAGCTCAGATTAAAGGCTAACTTGAGTAGCAGGGCACAGCTAACATTTAGCAGCACACCTCAGGGAATGTTGATGACATCAGCTACAAAGTATCAATAAGATGCAGTCTCTCAGAACTTTGTCCAACTGTGTTTCTGTCTTTGACCATGTTTAGGTCCTGCACTGCATCGGACATATGCGCTCACAAGGGGGCAATAGAATTCTGAGCCTCCTGTGTGAGCCCCTTCCTCACCCGTCCAGTGTGGAGTTCCCCCTGGACTCGTCCACCCTTCTGACCAGACACAGCATGGACCTGCACTTCACCCACTGCGAAGGCCGGTGAGCTGCAGACTCCCCACACTGCCCACACCATACTTTGTCCTCTCCCATCTAGGGTTGTCAGAAGTATCAAAAATTATTATAAGCTAGATATTCATTTGAGAAGGTATCCGTGCAAGAAAAATCACATTCACATGACAAAAATGGACCTTTCTTGAATAACTTTAGAATAATCTTGAGGTGTATCAGAACAAGAATAAGAGCACATAGACTAGTATTCACTCATGGACCTCATCTGTCCACTCTGCCCACTCCCATGCCTCTGTCTACTGCTATATCCTGCAGGGTGCTGGAGCTGCTCGGGTATGAGCCGTACCAGCTGATTGGCTGCTCAGCGTACCACTTCTACCATGCACTGGATTTTGACCACATCAACAGCAGCCTGCAAATATGTAAGTCCAGCCACACTGCAAGAAGAGTGAGCCCTGTGTGACCTGTAGCCTGGATACATAAATAGACATGTAACTTGCTAACCAGTGGTGTTCCACATATGAAGTCAGCATGGGCACAATTCTCTGTGTAACTGCTGCTATGTCGTCATTTTGGTCTTAAAATGTTCATATTAACCTGCTCTGCGTGATCCTGGTTTTTATTTCGCTATTTTGTCTGTAAATCAAGACATAAACATTAAGAACAGAAGAAACATGTGCTTTCTTTCTTCAAGGTCACTCCCACTAGTGTTAGCAACAGGTTTGATTGACAGCGCTGCTAAGCACGTGCACTTCTAGTTTAGCAGGTGGAAAGGGAAAGCCTCGTTCCAAATTGGCTTTTTGGTTGCTCTGATATTCACGGTAGGAACTCCAAATTTGGAACTTGACTCCAAATTTGCCTCTATAATCTGTTTGGCTTTATTTGGCTGAAGCTGGGTGATGTCACACTCCCTTAATCTACTTCTCTATACTGTTAATGGTGTGAGCCCCCTGTGACCTCTCTCCACAGTGCTGTCTAAAGGCCAAGTCAGGACCAAGCAGTACCGCTTTTTGGCAAACAATGGGGGCTTTGTTTGGATTGAGACCCAGGCCACAGTTCTGTACAGCCGGAGCGGTCAGCCAGAAGCCATTGTATGCCTCAACTTCATCCTTAGGTCTGCTCTACCTCCTCAAACAGCTCTGATTCCTGTACAGTGTGACCCCTGACCTCTTACCTTTGTGTGTACAGTGCCATCGAGCAGGCCCATGTGCTGCTCTCAGTGGAGCAGAGGCAGTGTGAAGACTTGAAAAAAGAGCCTCAATCTCCAACCCCACAGGAGAATGCACACACCAATACAGAGTCACCAGCAGAGCCCTGCAGCCCTGGGCCTGCTCTCTGCCCAGGTAACATGGTCCCAACTCCACAGACCTTATGCTCCTTATGGGGGCCATTTGGTTTACAGGCAGGCTCTGAAGGATGTTCATGTTTTTGTCCCACAGGCCTCACCAAACTGTCATTCTCCAGTCCAAAACCAAACAGTGAGCCCACAGCTCCCCAGGACCTGTGTAGCCCTGCACTGAGGCAGCTCCTGTCTCCTATTTTCAACATGTCACCCTCCTCACCTGTCTCCTCCTCCCAAGCCCCATCCCCTAAACCAGAAGTGGCTCTGGTGAGTAGAGGACACCTGTCTGCCCTGCTTTCTAACCTGTGGCTAACCTGTGGCTAACCTGTGGCTAACCTGTGGCTAACATGTGGCTAACCTGTGTGCCTTCAGAGTCAAGAGCAGCCCATGGACACTAGCGGGGTGGAACGCTTCTTTGCCATGTGGCCTGATGCACAGAAGGACCAAGGCCACACTCTACTGGTGAACATTTGTAACTGCACTGTGACGTTGTATTTTGTGAAAAGCCAGGTTTCTGGTGTGAGCTAACATCTGCACCTCTGTATGCAGCAGATGGATGATATGGACTTGGACATGCTGGCTCCATACATCTCTATGGACGATGACTTCCAGCTTTGCGGCCTGAGTGTACCAGAGGAGACTGAGGCCCCAGGCCCTTCAGCACTGGGCTCCAGAAGTAGGAAAAGGTAAGCCTGTCAAGGTTTGAATGACAGTGAGTTTTTAAATTTTATTTAATTTGCAAAATACAGCAACAAGTACACAGACATTAGACAGGACAGGACAATACACTAAGTACAATTTGGGACAAGACAAATGCATACAATGCCATAGCAGACGATGTGTAAAGTATGTGTGTGTGGTTGTGTGTATATAAGTGCAAGAGTATGTATGTGAGAGTGTGAGGTTTCCGAGTCAGTAAATATAAATGACTAATTGTGTATAGTAAAGCATAGATTCTACAGTATATTGGAGGGATCAAATCTTCTTTGACAATAATGACAACTATGGAAATAACAGTATATATACCAGTCTATACAGCTACAAGTAAGAAGAGGCGGAGGAACCTAGTTATATTTGTTGAGTTGTTCAGATTGGTGTTTAAGCCTCTGGAATCCCCATGGAATTATGTTTTAGGTATGTGAGATAATATCATTTCTAGGGAGAAGGGGAAAAAAACTTGAAGTTTGTGTTTCGGTAGTTTGTATAAATACCATGAGTGGTTTCCAGAGTGGGGTTCTATCAATGATTGATTATTGATATTTTGGAGAAATTCTATTGAGATATGCATAGGTTTTTCCAATGTGTAATGTTTATGCATTTACTGTTTTTTTAATGTTGAGTTGAGAAATGTTTCAGAGTAAGCGTAATGGGATGTGACTTCCATGAACGCAGACAGAGGTTTTGGAACCTTTTTCCAGCACAGGCGGGTGTGTAGTGCCAGAGGGCATGAATGTAAGTGTCAGATGTGTTCTGTGGACAGTTACTACATGTGTCTGCTGAAATGGATATTCTGGTTAACCTGAGTCCAGAAGCAGGCTTTGGGAGTGACTGATAAATCTTGCTTCCATTTGTGTGGTTTGTCTGACAGTGAAATTAATCTCTACATTTTTTTTTAGAAATTTTTTAGTTGAGGTAATATTAATTAATTCTGACACCAGTGGAGGAAGTTGTAGATTGATAGAGATACTCTTATGGGCAGAATTGATTTCTGATTTAACTTTGCTCCTAATGCCACACTTTTGGACCAGTCAGAAATGAAATGAGTTAATTGTTGCAGAAAATGTCCATGTGTTGAAATGTGTAGTCATTTTATTGCTGGTGAAATCCAGGTTATTTCATAGTGGTGTGAAACCAGATAGTGCTAAATTAGAGTTAGCCTGGTGGAAAGTGACAAAGTCACTGTCAGAGTATTGTTATTGTACTGTAAATATTGTTAAAGATTTGAAACAGGTTTGCCTTTTTTGTGATTGACTGCTGATAAAGGTAGGTCTGAGATTGAGTGTTACATGCCACGGGAGCCTAGGGGGTGGCACGGTAACTGAAAAAGATGTTAAAATGAACCGGGTGTGGAACAAAACGGGAAGCGTGGTGAGGTGAAAAAAAAAGAATGATGTTTATTACAAAAACGTAAATCGAGATAACACAAAAATGAACAACTAAAGATCGCTGCAGCAGAGAACCCACTCGTCGCACTTCTCGGGTTGGCTCCGGCTTTTATACCCCCGCTGATCAGCGGGGCGGATCCGGGGTGGGTGGATCTGAGGTGGGGCGAGGCAAGGAAAAAAACGAGGACGGCATCCGTCACATTGAGGTATTCATGCACAAAAACTGCTCTGTCTAGCCAGATGTTGCCTGATGGTTTTGGGTGGATCCATTTGATCATGTATTGTAATTATGTATTGATATAAATTTGAAGCTGTGAGCCCTCCTTGGTCTTTGGGTCTTTAAAACTTAAATCATTTTAACTGCTTATTCTGCCAAAGAGTGTAAGAGGTATATTAATCCAACAGAGAAGGTTGTCAGTTACTAGTTTGTACAGACAGGGATAGGGAGTGTATGGGCAGTCATATCTCCAATGTTGCTTTGTAGAGAGAGGATTGAGGATTTGTGCCAGTTGACAGAGTAGTCTGATAGTTTGGAGAAAGAATCTATGACCTTATCTTGTAGTGATGAAAGTGGGCTTTGTAGGTAGAGTAAATTCATCGTCAGCATAGAGACTGATTTTATGGAGAGCTTTTGGAGTTTGTATACCTCAAACAAAGCCTTCCCCGAAGCCAAACTTGTGTAAAGCCAACAGTGACAGTGAGTTTAATACTGTTCTGTATTTCAGAGTCTTCAGTGTGGATGCTGAAGAGTGCCCTGACAAGAGGCACAAGGGGCCCCTGTCCATGGAGGAGAAGCAGCTGCAGAGCCATGGTTTACTGGTGAGCGCTGCAACATGCTTCATTCACAAACATATCATTTCAACTCTAGAATTTGATTAGTCCTAAATGTGCCTTGGATTTGGTGGTCCTTAGGGCTGCCTGGAGGAGAATAACCAATCAGGGCGTGGTTGGAACCAATTGCTTACAGACAAAGACCCAGTGCTCGGGGGAGTCCAGAGCGAGCACACAGGTACAAGGCCCTTCCAGCAGCGCAAGGATGTGATAGGGACGTGATGCTAACCTTGTGTTGCTGCTTGTGTTCCAGCGCTGATGGCAGAGCTCTTCCTCAGTAGCCCTCCTGACCTGTCCCCACCCCTGTCGCCCATGACATGATCTCTGACGTCTGGTCATGTGACTTGGCAGACACCGGAACGCACAAAAGTTTCCATTTCCCAGGGCATTCTGGGAGGCAGCTAACCTGCACATACAGAGAACAGGATGCCTTCGAGCCTGCAAGCCTGAGAGGGGTGGAGCTACACAGTGGCATAAAGCATTTTTATAAGCATGTTTTTAGTCACTTTTCTATATATATATATATATTTTTTTTTTTCATCAATGTTCAATTTTAATATTATAGACGGTGCTTTTGGACATCATTTTCCACATACATTATTTATGATTATTATGATGTTAAATGTTTAGAGCTTGACCTGGGAGACATATGCCTCCTTCACTGCGGTGCTAAATTGTGTAAACCAGACCTGTGTGCATATGTGTGTCTGTGGCTTTGATACTCAAAGTAAAAATAAGTAAAATGAGTGGTCCATCTCACAGAAAATACTTAAAATCATTCACTGTATTCATGAAGCCTAATAAATCTTTTGGGCAGCTTTTTAATGTGTGCTGTTAAATTGGTGTGAATAAATAACAAATGAAACTATCTGATAAAGGCATTAGGAACGAAAACCATAAATACAAAAAAAAGTGATTGTGATTAAAAAATGAATCATATTTACATACACACAACACGTATATGTAAATGTGATTCATTTTAATCATAATTTGAGGTTTTTAGTAACATTTAACAGTTTTCTTTTGCTTTCTTTCCTAATGCCTTTATCAAACAGTAATATGTTACATCCACACACACGTGTGTGCGTGTCTGTATATCATGTATACCATGGTTTTCTTATTTCTTTTCATTAATATTCATATTATAGACCCCTTGTTCTTGAAACCTTATGGATAAGTGTAAATAAATGACACATTGTGTTGTGTGTGATATCTGCAGAAAAAGACAACTATACAATAGAAACTTTACAAAATATGTATTTGCAAAAAGTAACATTTGTCAAATTTGTGAAATAAAAAACATGTTGCAGCCACAGTTTCCACAGCCACTTCTTGTTGCTTCTAGCTTGAGCAGCAGAGTTCAGGAATGTAGTGATGTAGCCATGTAGTGTCCAGTGGGCCGATTATGCACCACAATCTAAAAGAACGGTGTTCAAACGTAGTTGGGCCACGATGTGCTCCACTTCACAGAAGCAGGAGTTTGCTGCCATCAGTGGCTCCCCAAACCTGTACACGTCATTCAGCTTTAGACAGCATACCAAGTCTGGCATCTGTTGCACACTGTGCCTCTTTCTAGAGTAGGAGAAGCACAAGTATTGGTAGTTTTCAGATTACCAATCAAATGTGATGATGTTATACTCCTAGGTGGGGGGAAAGAGCCAGTTTTTCCTATAGATAACATTGTACTTTACCAAGAAATATACAAAAGGTAAATTCACAAATGTTGAACCTGAACATTTCTATTAGTGTCGAGCCACAAGAATTCACTGCATGGCAACAAAAATCTGCATTTTAATAATAAGAATTTTAACTGCCCCCATCTGTATTAATTAACATTGCTCTATAGAATGCTGTAATGTCATCTGAAACTCACCATTTAAAAGAGCAGTAAAATCACTCATAGAGGAGCATAGAACTGTTTAAGAGGAGCTCTACTGTCACTTGGGGTTGTTTAGAGTTCTCTAAAAAGCTCTTTGAGCTTCTAACATGTGCTCACTGCCTAATGTACATCAGAGATTAGAGCTATCACTGATTGTCCGGCATGTTCTCTGCCTGCTTAGTACCACAAACCTATGCCAAGCTGGGTCCTTGTGTGGACAGCTCAGTTTGTGCATGACATCAGTACACAAGCATGTCTTCAGACATGCTCAGTGGGTTCTGGTGCTTCTTCAACACTTTGGAAGTAGCCCTTGTAGACTTTAGGGGGTTTACATAGGCTGGGGTATGCCACAGTTCCACCAGATGGCCACCACATGTACTACCAAAAACATGCGAGGAGCTAAAGGCAGCAGGAGTGTGCAGCTTCATCTCCACTAACAGTGCTTCAAAGGGTTTCACATCTCAACCTAAAACATCATGATCAGAAAATACCACATACAAAAGACATCTCTCACCTGAACAGGCTGTGCAGTGGGGCCACAGTGAAATGTAATACAGGGATGAGAACAGGTCAGAGTGTTTGAGGAAGTATCATGCTGGTGCCCCGTCTGCAACGCCTTAGCCAACACTGATAAATCCAACACTAAGACTTCCATGTTTGGCCCAATGACATGTTAGACCTGCTCTCTAAAACAACTTTAAGTACAATTTATGTTGAAATCTCCAGTGTTTTCCTGCTGTAGTGTCTGGTATGTCCAACAGTGAGTAGCGTTCATTTGACCACAGAGAAGCCAGAGTCTGAAGCCTCCCACGCTCAGTAGTCACTCATGGAAGTGGTTGGGGTGAGATGAGGACAGTGTCAAACGTTACATCAGATGCTTCATACTGGCAAAATTAAAAAATAAAGGCTAAAAGAGTATGTGGTTACTCTGTGATCTTCTCAGTGTTCACGGGGGGGGGGGTTAAACTAAAGTGAAAGATAAAAAACTCTCTCTCGCTCTCCTGTGCACACACACGCGCACACACACCCGAACACATACACACACTCACACACCTTATTGCCAGGTCAGGACTGCACACAGGTTAAAGTGGCTCTACAGTGGGAGCACACAGTTCACTTGATTCGGTTCTGTCTCATGAGGGGTACGATGCAGGAGGGGGGCCCAGCCTTGGACAGAAAAGGGTGTTTGAGGAGTTCACTGGCTGTAGCCCTCTGTGCGGGGTCTCGCACCAGCATCCTGTCCAAGAAGCCCTTCAGGAGGGGGGAGACCTGGAGCACAGAAAGACATTCCACGTCAAATCTCTGAATGCTCCTGCTCGACCATCTCAGATTTGACTGGGAGGTTCACACACTTCCTGATAGGAAAAGTCCCAAATTTTAGCTTCCAACTCCTTATAATTCTGTCATTAAAACATATTTTGTCAACTATCTCTTGACCTGCTTTTGAGCAGAGTTTTCCGAGGAGCCATTTTCAGATTGCTGTATCTAAAAAACTATTTAAGGTAAGTCCTTCAAATTTTCAAGGGTTAAAATTTGCCAAATGTACTTGTAGAATCTGGACTTTTACACATGTGCTTTTGGTTTATCACAGATTTCTGGGGGCTTGAATTCGCTTGAAAATTCTACTCTTCAAATATCAGGGCATCTTTGAAGGAAGGTGGAAAGTGCGATTTCAAAGACATGTTTGATATTGAACATACACCTTCCCACACATGCCACTGTGGACTTTGTATTCTAAAACTGACCCTCTGTGATGAACGCTCTAGAAGATATTACTGTTAAAAATGGAAAAAATAAATTTGGTGCCATCTTTACCATGTTGTAACAAAAAATAAATAAATTACAGCACCCACCAACATAAAATGGACTGTTTTAGAAAGACTAGATGTTTGTTTTTAACATATCTAAAATGTGTGATGGTGTTCTGCCTTATTTTTGCAAAATGAATTTTTGGAAATCTTGTTTTTGCATACATTCATTCTTCATAAACTACACTTGAAGTATAACTTAAATGTAGTCTTAAGATATAGAAATAGAAATGTGTCTGTTACAATCCTGTACAAAGACACAACAAAAAGAGGGAGGCGAGGGGTTATATATTTTTTTTAACTAAATAACTAAAAAAAACATATACAATGTGGTCGGTTAAAGTCAGTCATCAGTAATGTGTGCCTGTTGATGGTCGTGAGATGTTTTGAGTGTGCTGTTGCTGTGTCAAAATCAACCTAAAGATGGCATGAGCATGTGAGTCCATGGCTGATGAGCTGGAAAGTAGATTTGCAAATGCACTAGCAGGTGCCAGGTACCAGTGATAATCACTGTTTCAAGCCAGTCAATACAACAACAACTGAGGTCAGCAGAGTATTTGGAAGTGCTGGATTTTTAGTCAACTATAAGACAAAACATGCAGAAGAAGAGGTTTCACAGGGCTTCCAAAGCAGTGACATGATACCTGGCCAATATGTAACCTGTGTTTATGACCATCACCGGTGGGTGGGACGCATCAGAGAGACATCTGAAGCCCAGTAAGATGTTCAGATACAATTCATGCATCCACGTGACCCAGCAAAAGGTTTCTTCTGGCCCAGGAGAGAAGACTAGTGCTGGGCACCTTTACAATAATAAGAATAATAATGCATCAATTTTATATAGTGCATTTTTGGACACTCAAAGACGCTTTACAGAGCATTAGTCATTCACTCCTGACCCGGTGGTGGTAAGCTACATCTGTAGCCACAGCTGCCCTGGGGCAGACTGACGGAAGGGAGGCTGCCAATCTGCGCCATCAGCCCCTCACTCACACACACACCACGTTCATACTAGGCAATAAGGGTGAAGTATGGTACGGTATGGCCAACACATTATTTCTAAAATAGATGTTCCTAGCACTACAACAGGATGCCTATATACAATTCAGGAGTGTCACACCAGTGTTCAGGAGTGTTTTCTTAGCTTATGAAAGTGCCTTCAGAGCCCATGAATGCTCTGCATGTATGCAAACACCAAATTTTCAAAAATTAATTTTGCAAAAATAAGGCAGAACACCATCACAAATGTTTGATATGTTAAAAACAGCCATCTAGTCTTTCTAAAACAGTCCATTTTATGTTGGTGGGTAATGTCATTTTTTTACATAACATGCTAAAGATGGCACCAAATTTATTTTTTCCATTTTAGCACTTAATATCTTCAAGAGCGTTCATCACAGAGGGTCAGATTTGAATGACCCTACACATCAGCTCACAGTACCACCTCATGAGCAAATATTTCTTCATCCCTGTACAAAAGACTTTATAAAGAGGTGGCCTTATGAAGCTCATCAATATTAGCAGTTATAGTAGAAAATTCAGAGCCAAGTTCCATATTTGGATTTCTGACCATGAGTATTATAGGAACCAAGAGCCAATCCGGAGCAACCTAGTGTTAAATTAGGTTTAAACACAATATTGAAATCCAATTTGAAAGTTTAGTACTAAGAAAATGGACTTGATACTCAATAATGATTCCAATACATGATCATAATAAAAAACATTTTTTGTTTAGAAAATAGTACTTTCTTCTATATTCCCATTCACTCTGTTAGGCTTTGGCTCTATGCAGAATGCAGTCTGTGAGGCCCCTGGAAGCGTGAGTTTAACAGGGTGAAAGGTTTTCTTCTAGGAAAACATGGGCTTGTGCTTTTAAATCCACATTTGATTTATAGTGGTTTTATTATTTTTGCATTTTCTGTTTATAAACTAACTATGGCTCTCTCATCATAAATGACCATCATCATTTAACAGAAACTTGCCACCCCCTTCCTGTTCTGTTTGTGCTCTGGGTCTAACTCTACCTTGCTGTCTCTGTTCTGCTCTCCACTCGGCAGCAAACGTGGAGGCATACTGTGTTTGCCCGTGCCTTAGGTCAGGTGCTCTTCCCTTTTATAACACAGGATGCGACCAGGGCAAATGTACGCCTTGCAAACAGAGCGTCAAAATCACACGCCTGATGCAGCTTTAAGCATTAGGTAAATATATGTACATTATTAGTATTCAGATTCTAGAAATGTGATGATCTCATACTTCCAGATGGGGCTCCAGAGCCAATTTTTTCAATTGATAACATTGCCATGAATTGATACTTTGCCATGAAATATCTAAAATGTTGAACCTGATCATTTCTCTTCGTTACTAGACCCAAGACATTGCTGTACTACAACATAAATCTGCATTTTAAAAATATTAATTTTAGCTGCCACTCCATCTGTATTAAATAAAACTGGTTCACAGAATGCTGTGATGTCATCCGAAATCCAGCAATAGCATAAAACATTTCAGAAAAGGTTAATTTCTGTCCTGTGCATGAGTATCTAGTTTTGATACTAGTTTTAATATCAACAAGAGGTCAAAAGTATTGCTAATCAGATACTAGGGTACAGTGTGGTAGAGGTGAGTACCTTGTGCAGGTTCTTGAGTTTTGGGGGTAGGTTGTCCCGGATCATCTTCATGGCTTTCAAGGGCGGCTCATTAAAGTACGGCGGCTCTCCGTCCACCATCTCAATGACCATGATGCCCAAAGACCAGATGTCCACCTGCACAGGGGGGACACCAGGACTCAGAGGCAGACAGGACAGAGGCAGAGAACCAAGAATAGAGGACCCAGGACAGGGGACACAGGAAAGAGGACACAGGAAAGGGGACCAAGGGCAGGGGACACCGAGCTATATACACAGGGCAGAGGACACAGGATACCCTTGAATGGTGACCTCAGGGAGTGTGATACCTCAGGACCGTAAGGCAGCCGTGAGATGAGCTCTGGGGCCATCCAGTACGGGGTCCCCACCAGAGACTTCCTCCTCTGCACCTCTTTAGAGACCTGAGCACAGAAGCCGAAATCTGACAGCTTCACCTGAAACAGAGCACCTCACATCAGACACCTTTACTACAGTTCCCCCTGAAAATACTAGTGTGTGCCTTTGTTTGGAATGCTCCACACTATCCGTCTCTGCTCTTATCAAGCGACACAGGCATGCTTGACAAGAAGTCCATTCCAGAGGTCCATTTCCCGTTCATTTTCCCTACCGATGTTCTGTATATTAAATGGCTATGTGGTAGCTAAACCTCTAGGTTATTAAAACATTTAGCAGAATCTTAAGTTTTTAACTACATTTTTGGACTCAAAACAACCGCATTTGGATATTAGTTAACATGTAGCTGGTTAGCCACTGCGGTGTCTTTGAAATCTTAATATGCGAACATTTTGAAAAGTCTATTGGAAAAATAAATGGAAAAAAATCAGTTCCAGAGATTGGCAAGTCCAGAGCTGAAATTATTCAAATGATTCTAGTGAAGGTGTATGGAGTTTAAAAACACAGTGGAGCACTTCCTGTATTACCACATGAAATCACAAGGTGGAAAATAGTATTTTCTGTTTGAGAGGAAAATCTAAATATGCAGGGTTTGTGTGAACATGCGTGAATGAAACAAAACACAACTCCAGGTGTGTTTGTGATGATAATACAATATTTTAACCTAGTTCAAAACTTAGCATATTATAGGCCCTTAAAGTAGTAAGGTTGAATTTATGAGTAATAAAAGTGATTTATTTAACCCTCTGCAGCTCAAATCTAAAAAATAACAAAAAGTCCTGCATTGGTACAAAGAAAAAGTACCCATGGTAAAAGCCAACCCTTCAAAATTGTTTTATTTTTCACATACTCGAGTCAATATAGTAATGACTGTGGCAATTGTAGGGCAGAATAATGGGATGAGCTTGTTTTTACTAAGTCAGGCCTTTGTACAGTTTGGTAGTGAGCAGTGGTGCTGTCTCGTACCCGTCCGTCATGGGTGAGCAGGATGGAGTCACTCTTGATGTCGCGGTGGATGACTCCCTGAGTGTGCAACACAGACAGGGCCTTGAGCACAGACACACACACTGTGGCTATCTGCTCCTCGTTCATTCTGGGCACAAAGAGCAAGTCAAGATTTTATTTGTGTGACAACAAAACTAGTATCCACAATTGCATTAAACATTTTCTAACGGACATGAGTGATCTGATGCAAGTACAGGAGTACACTTGTCAAAACGTAGGGTTGTCAAAAGTATAAAAAATCTGATACTAATTAATAATAAAACTAGTATAGAAATAAGATACTCATTTGAGCTGCTGTCAATACTAAAAAGGTCAAATTCAAAATGAGAGACAAAAAATACTTAATAATACTCAATAATAATTATTATGATGTCCATAATGATGCCTGTTGAGCACCCTCTTCTGGCTCACCTAGTGTGTGTCACAATGTCTGTAAGTGCTCCTCCCTCCAGGAACTCCATGACCACCCACAGCTCATCTCCCACCAGGTAGCTGTTGTACATCTCCACCACGTTGTCATGATGATAGTCCCGCATGATCACCACCTGTGCACAGGCACATGTCACATATCAAAGCAATTTGGAGCTCCATCATTACAACAACAGAGGATATAGTAATACCCAGACATACTTCTTCATCGAACAATAGTGACAAACTCAGGGATCACAGAACTAAAACAACTATGAAAAGGCCATATTATCCTTTATTAAACCTCTAAATGTGCAACTACCAAACTACATTTGGGAGCTGTTACTTTCACTTGGCAACTTGAAACTTCTTTCTTTTTATTTTCATGACCAGAAAACTAATGGTGTGTGTGTGTGTGTTATGTGCTAGGGAACATTTGAAAACTTAGGGCCACAGGTATTATGTGTTAGGTCAGTAGGGCTAAGTGATATGACCCTTTGACACCCTGCTGCTCATTTTGTCACATTGTGATGCAGTGCTCCTCTGTATGATGCTGCTTTATCTTTATGCAGTAAAGACTGAACTCTCACAAGAACCAGATTGTTGTTGTTACAAACTGAGGACATGTATTTTAATTCTGAATTTAGATGATGAATTTCTATGTGCGTTACTAATGTTATTAGTCATGAAGGACTTGTGCGTATGCATACATTTGTATAATTCAAAACTACAGGATGTATGAGGCAGGAAATTTATACAGGCAAGTATGCATACATTTTTGTGAATGAGTCAGTAGAACTGCGATGAGATATACCTCATTAAAGAGCAGCTCTCTCCTCTGTTGTTTTCTCAGGTCCATCTTTTTTACAGCTACAAGTTTCCCAGTGGTTTTCACTGTGGCAATGCACACAATGCCTGTGGAGCCCTCCCCAATTTTGATATAGTGGTCCAGGTACGTGCGCGGATCGCCAGGGTCCACTACCATCTGAAGAGCAGCTCTGAACTGCTCATGGGACACCCTCTGGGGCTCTCTCTGAGGGGAGCGGGCCTGGGGAGGGGCCCCTGAGGCCCCAGACTGCACTGGGGGCCTGGGTGCTGGAATGTTGGGGTGAGGAGTGTGCGGGTGCTGCTGAGGTGCCTCTGGGGTGAGAGTGGGGTGGGAGGTGTGGTGAGTGTGGGTTAACGAGGGCTTAGGTGAAACATCGCTGGGTCCTGTGGGGGGGCTGCTGTGAGGGGAACTCTCCTGCTTCCGAACAGGCTGTGAAAGCAACAAAGCACAGACATGTCTGTCATATGATTTGAACGCAAACGTACCGAGTACACACACATAGTCAAATTTTAGAATAGTCTTAGAATCAGTTGGACAGCAGAGCAGACACAAAGTAAAGGGTGTATGGTCTCACCGGGCCTGTGGTACTGCGGCTACCCTCGCTGTCTGCACGTGGGTAGGTGTTAAAGGGCCGTGTGTTCTGCTGGGCAGTCTTCAGATCGCCCTCTGTCATAGGCAAGTTTGAGGTGCGGATGTTGGGGCCAGACAGGGGTCTTTTGTCTCGCGGAGACTGTGGGCTGTCTTCAGAACCTATGTAGCTGGACTGGGGTCTGTGTTCACTGGGCTGATTCTTATGCACCATCTGTTCCTAGGAGAACAGTGCAGAGTCAGTTATAGAACACGTGTCAAAGTATTAGTTAGAAGAACTCATTCATCAGAACCTGGCTGTGCTCCCGATGTTCTCTGTCTCTGTGTGGGACAGGCGGAGGCCCAGTGCCTGGTCTGTTCTTGTGGCCCCTACTAGGCTCTTGGCCCCTGGGCTGCTGTTGAGGGCGCCTCTGGACTTTTTCAGGTGGGACTGCATGCTCTGGTTTGGCTCTTGGTCCCTCTCTAAAAAAAAAAAAAAAAAAAAAAAAAAAAGATGCACACTTATCCTACATTTAACAGGTGGCATTTGTCCCATGAGTGCTGTTGGACACATGTAGGTCTATGTTAAGACGTGAGTGATATTTAAGGTAGGTAGAATGTAGTATCTCCAGTGGTCCGCAAGCTTGGGACTCCTAAAAGGGGGCAGTATGTCTCTCTTTGCACAAAGAAAACAGTCAAGGTGGGCACCGCACCGTACCGTACCAGCCCTGTGGAAATGAGGCTTAGAGAGTGGTACCTGTCTCCTGGGTGGGCGTAGTGTCTGTAGAGATGCTCTCCGTTCTCCTGCTGTTCAGGGAAGTTCCTACGCGGGTGGATAGGTGGGCTTCCTCGCCTCAGAGAATTGGAGCGTGTTATGGACAACTCATCTAATAGCCATGTTAGAGAGCCGTCTGCGCCAATCTTACTGCCTCGAACTATGGTCTAGATGTGAAACAGTAGCTGGTTAGTTTAAAAAATGTCATAGTCTTTGAATTCCAAAACAAGCTAATCAGAATCATCACATCATATATCAAACACCTGTCTTACCTGTGGCTTTCTTAGACAAAGTGTAAATTAATTCTCTCCTATAAATTTGAATTGAATGTATAAATGAATGTTTTCATTCTTATCGCATCCTCTTATTAAAACAATTATCAGCCTTTAATTACATTTGTATAGATGGCATGGTTTATTTGCACAATAACTTCTTTACAAGAAAGTCAGGAGGAAACTTGTTTCATAATAATCCTCACTTTTAAATTTTTTCTAAATCTCAATTATTCAAAATACAAATGAATTTATTTATTTATTTGATTAATTGCCCAGCCCTACGCTGAAGTTATACTTGTGTAGTTCAACAGACCAAGATATCAAACAAAAACTGTAAACAAATAGGTATGTATTTAGCTCCATCCTTCAGATATAAAGCAGTGTCCACTGGCAATCTAACCAGAACTGAAAAAGCAGCTTGGATGACCGTACAAACAACAGAATTTAATTTTTCTTTTGCTATGTAAGCACAAATGTCAACTAATGCTTGTTCTACGGCAGGTATTAAAGAGTTGAACAGTGATGTAATGAGAGAGGAGAGCAGAAGACTTACTTTGTGTGGTTCCACAGTAGTGATGACTGTTGCATCTATGAAGGGCTTGGGGCGTTTGGCTGTGTCTTCGATGAGGGACTGCCACTGGCGTGGCAGCCCCACAAACTTCTGTTCCTGCTGGTCGAAGTCTGTGTGCACGCGGTGCTCAAAGTTAGATGGAGCAGAGATGTCAATCCGGGTCTTCTTCTTCTTGGAAAACATGACTGCATTTGATAGCAGTCCAGCATCAGACCTGCAGGGATAGCACACACATTGGCTTAGAGGTGGAAGATCATCTACTAGTCAAACATTTGGACACACCCTCCCATTCAAGACTTGTTCAGGTTCATTTTAGACTATGGGGGGACCACCACAGTCTGTTGTATTAGTAGGAACATATTCTCTACATTTTAGATGCATACAGAAGATATTTTATTTTAGATTCTAATTCTAAATTATGCCCTTTGTTGTGCTGTCAGCACTGCAAACCCTTGACCTTCGCTCAATAAGTTTCCTGATTAAGTCTCCTTAAATGGTTTTTACATCAGGTGTGCCATGTCATGGTCAAGGAGTGTCCAAAGCAGTGATAAAGCAAAGGGTGAAAACTTTTTTAAAACCTAAAATCTAAAGCTAGTTTAGAGCTATTTTGTTTTATCCATAGTTAAGATGCTTTCAGTGAAAATCTACAATGTAAATAGTTTAATCAAATATACATGGAAGTGTCTAAATGGTTGACTGTAGTGGAGCTGTGGACCAAAATAGTTCGCTTTTATGGTACAAGCATGAAAATTTGCAAGATTAGTAACACCCCCAGGACTAATATTTCTGGATATGAAAACAAGTCTAATTCAACACTGGAGCTGAGAACTGCACACATCACAAAATGGACTACATGAAAACGAGGCTGGCATAAAAACCACTGCATAATCCCTTTCTTCTAGTCTAATTTGCTTAGTTATCCATTTGTAATGCTTAACAACAATTTTTTCTAAACTCCAAAGCATTAAGGAGGTCACGTGACCATTTTCCTTGAGAATGTAAGGGTTGTGTGGGTTCCCTGTGGCTGAAATCTAAGTTAAAACATTATATAATATTTTATGTTTCAAAGCCATATTTATTGGGTTTTTGATAACGAAAAACATTTAACCAACTGTAAAGATCTGTAAGTGCCATATCACATTTCATAATTTATAATAATAATAATAATTTCATAATTAATAATTAAATGCTGCATGGAAGTGAGGCTTAACCCCAAAACACAGCACAGAGATCTACCTTAAATTGTTAAATTTATTCAAAGTGCCCCTAAGTGCAGCTGCCCCCACATTTTCATGAACCTGTACATACCAAATTTCCCTTTGCACACTTGCATTGAACAGCACAGGCTACACTGCATCCACACTTTTTAAGTTCATAGAATGTGTTCTTTGCCTGGAGGAGCCTCATCCACAATGGTACCCACTGACTGCCATCATGCTTCCATCCCGTCTGCAGGGCTGGGGAGATCTGGTGCCTTAAAATACTAAAATACAGTACTTTCAATCTTTCATTGTATGGCATTAAACAGCAGTTTAAGCCTTTTTTTTAATTATTATTATTAGACTTTAAATTCAACATGTGAAACTAAAACATAGTAAATTTGAGGTCTTAATAATGGGTTTATATCTTGATTACAATCCATATCTCACTGCAGTACAGGTGTGAACAGAGCCTCCTCTTTAGATTAGTTTATAGTCTGAACATCTACAGCTCATTCTAGATCGCAATGAAAATACGACACCAGCACAAAACCTGGTCGAATCTCGCCTTAATTTGGTCATAATCCCAAATGACTGTCTCTACAGTTTCAAAGGTGTTCTCAGTCTGGTGTGGGATTACTGGAATGAGCCGTCCACCACCTGCTGGTGTCATTATTGTTATTATGATACTGTGATGTGTTTTAGGGGGGTAAACAAATTTGGTGATGGTTTATTTGTGCCAGATTTAAATCTGTCACTATGACGCCTTAAAAGACAATATAAAATAAGATATTTCTAATCTAACGTTCATTACCTCCACCAAGGAGGTTATGTTTTTGCCGGCGTTTGTTTGTTTGTTTGTCTGTTAGCAACATAACTCAAAAAGTTATGGACCGATTTTGATGAAATTTTCTGGATTTGTTGGAAATGTGAAAAGGAAGAACTGATTTCATCTTGGGGGTGATCCGGAAGAAATCCTGGATTCTGGATCACTTTGAAATTTTAGTTAACATTGTGGTAAATGGGGCCAAAAATTTTGTTTCTCAATATCTGGGTTAATTATTGACCAAACCCCATGAAAATTGACTCAGGGATGGACAATGGGATCCTCTTTCATATTCCAAAGGCTGATCCAGATCTGATCCTGAAGACTGATTCTATCGCAATTTATATAAAAAATGGGGGTAGCCCTTGGCGGAGGTCTGCGCTCTCTGAGTGCTTTTCTAGTTTATTATGGTAAGGATCATTTACACGCAATCTGAATATTAATGCCTAAAGATTTTTTAGGCATTAATTTGTTAGTAGTATTAAAGATGTACTATGTAACTTTCCTGCTGGAAGCGATAATGGCAATGTTATACTGTTCGTCAGTATGGCATTAAACTTGTCTATCTCCATGGAGACAAGCCAGTGGCACAACCAGGCCATGTTTACAGGTCAGATCTATGGAGAGGTGACCCCCACTCATAATAAGAATTCATGTTTATTTCAATGTATTTTTTGAGCAATAAAAACACCCAAAATAAAATTAAGATTATATAAATAGGTTTAATGCTATATATAAATAGGTTTAATGCTATATATAAATAGGTTTATATACTATATACGCTATATACTATATACTATATACGCTATATACTATACACTATTCTCTCTAAAGAGTATACACAAAGCTTTATTTTAACAATTTAATGTAAAGACATAATTGCACAAAACTATAGAGTAACATGTTACTCTTATAAATTGGATTTAAAAAAAAAAAAATTTGTCTAACATATCAGCCCAAAAATAATGGCAGAGCTTATCAGACACCAGTTGCTCTGGTGATCTCCTGTTTTTTGTATTTGGTACAAAATGTATTTTGTATTTCTTCCTGTATTTAATCATCATCAAGAAGAACAATTTCCAAGAAGCACAGAGCAAAGTACAAAAGTTCAAATTAAATAAATGAATACATTTAAAAAGTCCATGAAATACTTTGAAGAAAAACAGCATTTTTTATCATTCATCTGTGCAGTGTGTACAGTTCTATATGAATAAATAACTTGTCTGTTCCAACATCAGCATCAGTGGTCATGCTAGGATAGCCAGCTTCCCAAGTGTGTTGTGTCATTAGTCAAAGCTTGTTGCAGTCCCAAGATCTATAAAAGGTGAGCAGCTTATCAGGTCCTTCCACGGCTCGTGTTTACTTTTTTGTTGTTTTTGCTCATGCATCTGAGAACAGACACATCTGCCAATACTGTGAGGGTGTTCAAGTACAGTCACAAAATTATTCAGATGATTCTAATGAAGGTCTATGGAGTTCAGTGAAACGCTTCGTGTATTACCACATGGCATCACAAGGTGGAATAGAGTGTTTTCTATGTAAAAGAAGAACTCTAAATATGCAGGAATTGTGTGTTAATGGACCTGCATTATGCTATCGGATCTTTGTTATAATGTTCTTTCATCACAAACATATCTGGAGTTGTGTTTTTGTCCTTCACACATGTTTAACAAAAAAAACCTGCAGATTTAGGTTCTTCTTCAGATTTAGAGTTCTTCTCTCAAACAGAAAACACGCTGTTCCACCTTGTGATGTCATGTGGTAATGTGTAAGTGCTCCACTGTGTTTTTAAACTCCTTACACATTTAGTAGAATCATCTCAATCATTTCAGCCCAGAACAGTCTTGTTTGAACTAAACGTAAAAGGAGCAATTACCTTGAAAACTACTACTTCATGACATCACAAGGTGGAACAGAGCATTTTGCGTTTTGGAGGTGTAAACAGACTAATAATAAAAGTTTTTTTTTTTAACATGTGTGAATGAAACAAAACACAACTTCAGGTCTGTTTTTGAGGCGGTAACAGCATTTAGCATGGCTTAAAGCTCAAGTTATATAGGATCTTTAAATATGTGTAAATGAAACAACACAAAAACTATCGTAATATTGGCTCTTTAAACGGTAAAAAGTCTTCATAATGTTGCCAATACCAGGAAGCTGCCCCATCAGAGAACATTTCCCACCACTGTGTCCTCTGTGGCATCTGTGGAATGTTTAATGCGCACACTCTGGCCTACAGTAGCCAACAAGACAAATACATGAGACTCACACGGGTTTCAGTCAATACAATACAAAGGTGCGACACGACACAGGTTTGAGTGGCCCACAAAGAGACAGTGTGTGAACAGGACAAGCCGCACCACACGCGGATCATCTACACGTAGTCTACCGTACGGTTAAAACTACTACGTTTTGTGCCAAATACGAAATCCCCGAAACAAAACGCACCAAGGCAGAGCAGAAGGAATAAAGGCCCACTTTGGGAGCTCTGCCCAAGTTGCACTGTGCCGTTTGGATCGGAGCCTGCCTGAGGATTTATTTCGCAACTTAGGAGGAGTGACATTAAAACACACAATTAGCCGTAGCCCTTTTCGGTTTAAAGAGCGAACCTGATGTTAAGGAATTCATAATTAAGAGCACTGCTAAGTCCGCACACGCCAAACCTGACCAGACCTGAAAAGCGGCTAACTTTAGCCACTTAGCATCTAGTTAAACAGGAATAGAGATTCGTCACAAGCTAGGTCACAACATTCAAAAGTCTCCAAAACTAGCGAGAATATGGCATCTACTTACCCGAAAAAACACAACTGAACTTTAAGCTTCCACTAAGACGTAACGATCCTTGCTTTGTTTCGCGTCCGAGAAGCAAGTAAACTTTAACCAAACTGTGTGACATTAGCCCAAGTATTACTTTAGCGACGCCATGTTGAACCAAGTACTACATCCGGGAAACTGCAGCACAGCGCCATGGCAACGGAGCGACAGCACAGCACTGTCCGGCACCGTGGATGTCCCGCACCGTGGATGTCCCGCTCCGTGGATGTGTCGCGCACGCTGCTTTCGGCACTTTGTGAGGACATCACACGTGGATCAATGTTTGATAATAACAGCTTCTTAACCTTCCATGACATAAACGCTACATTACATTCATTTCAAGGTGATTCAGAAAGTACAGTCACAATTAGAGTTGGGAGATTTATCGAAAATTTTATCATTTTGTTTCAAAATGCAAAAAATACATTAATAGTGTAATTTTCAACTTGCGCCAGTCCTTCTCGCCTGCGGTCACCCAACAGTCTACAGTCCTAGTTCAGTTCTGGTTTAGTCCTGGTTCAGCCCTGGTTTAGTTCTCCTGGTTCAGTCTGGGGATCAGTCCGCCTGTGTCGCGCCTCCCCAGTGGCTCTTTGGAGGCGCTTCTCACCTCTTGAAATCCGCTGCCCCACTTCAATAGTCCTACATTTTTAAACTGTTTTGAAGAGTAGCCTATATATATATATATTTTTTTTTTATGATAATTTGACTTTTATTTTTTGCTCTTGTATCTGTAATTAAAGGGTAAAGGCGTGCAACTTTTTGGTGAGGAGTGTGCTATGTTCTTGTCTTCATGGAGATGTGATTGTTTGCCTGGAATGTACCACAGCATGGCACTGAAGTTGGCTATCTTGTATTTGTTTAATTACAAGTGTAAAATAGCTCAAAAATGCACATTCTGACTGTGAGCACACCCCTTCACAGATCAGACCTCTAATTTGGCTTGGTGACATAGATAAGTTTAACATCATTGTGGAACATTCCAGACGAAGCATTACCCCTATGGAGACAAACAGGTTTCACTTTCATTTCTGATGATTTACTCTCCCCTCCCATTGCCCCTTATGTTAAGTCACTCCCCTTCAGATGCTATCACAACACAATCAGCACAATCTCACTAAGGAAACTACAGCACATCGCATCAGGTTTGTCAAGTTGCTGTGTACAATTTTGTATCATGTTTTTGTATATTTATGGAGAATTGTCATGTGGGAGCATGAGTGACGTAGGCTTGTGGGTGGAGCATTGTACAGAATCTTACCGCTAACCATAAGGAGGGTCTGAATAGCTCACTGGAGAGATCACTACATTACTCAAACATGCCCGGATGACATCTAAATATTCTTCAGGCATGTTTTTGATGAGGGAACAATGTTATAACATGGTAGAAAGATTCAGCATAATCCCCCTTGATTGGAAATGACACAGGCGTCTCCCAGAAGATAATAAGATGATGTACAAGAGGCAGCACTGTGGGAAAAAATTCTCAGCTTTTATTTACATTTGAACAAAAAGTGTCATGTTCCAGAATTATCGATAATCTTTAGCGGTGAGCTCCAAAGCTTTCAGATTGTAGGATCTTCTTGCCATCACCCTGATCTTTAGCTCCCTCCACAGATTCTCAGTTGGATTCCATTCAGGACTCTGGCTGGGCCACTGCAAAACGGTAATGTTAATAATAATTAATAACCATTTCTTCACCACTTTTGCAGTGTGTTTTGGATCATTGTCATGCTGAAATGTCCACTGGTGCCCAAGTCCAAGTTCCTCTGCAGGCTGCTTGATGTTGTTGTTGAGAATCTTGATCTGTTGCTCTTTGTTCATGGTGCTGTTTACTGTGATTCACTGGCTGAAAAAACATCTCCAAAGCATTAGGTTCCCACCATCATGTTTGACAGTGGGATGTTGTTCTTAGGGTTGAAGGCTTCTCCTGTTTTACACCAAATCATCAATACATCATTGTGGCCAAACAGTTCCATTTTTGTTTGGTCTGACCATAAAACAAAAGTCTTCTTCTTTGTCCAGATGAGCATTTGCAAAGGCTAAACGGGCTTTTGTGTGTCTTATCTGGAGAAGTGGCATCCTTCTTGGTCTGCATCTGTGGAACCCAGCAGTATGTAGTGTCTGTTGGATTGTCTGTCTTGAGATGTTCCACCAGCAGAGCCCAGATTCACCTGGATGGCCTTGGTGGTGATCTGTGATTCTTTTTCACCTCTATCACTAAACTCCTGGCCAGCACAGTGTGGAACGTCTTGTATTTTGTAATAATTCTTTGCACTGTAGCCACTGGAACTTGAAAACATTTAGATATGACCTTACAGCCCTTTCCTGACTTATGAGAAGCCACAACACTCAGCCGTAGATCCTCAAAGAGCTCCTTTGTCTTAGCCATGACTGTTGTTTGAAACAGCTCTTCCCAATGAATCAGGGGAATTAGGAAGTTTTAGAACAGTTTGTGTTGTTTGGAATGGTATAGAACTTTGGATTTTTCCATAGACTCTGACAGTTTACAAAGGGTATGAATAATTCTGGACAGGCCACTTTTTGTTCAAATGTAAATAAAAGCTGAGAATTTTTTATTTTTTTCCACAATGATGCCTCTAGTACATCGTCTTATTTTCTTCTGGGAGACGCCTGTATCATGTATGTATATTATACATACATACATACATACATACCGACATACATACATACATACATATACATATATATACATATATATATATATATATATATATATATATATATATATACCTCACAGTGAGGTCAAGGTTACTAGTTATCATCTATGACCATACGGTCTATGTTTATGACACCTGTGGATCATTATTTTAGACTTTGTATATTTTAAATCTCAATATTGATCTACAATGACTTAATAAAAGAAACAATTCCGCTCACTTCTGCGTTAGAAAACCTGTGATGACCAGCAGGAGCTGACTTTAGCTGAACATCAAACTTGTGAGCTGCAGATTTTTCTTTCATTTGTACGAAAATGACTACGCGACGCTGCCAAATTCCACGCATACCACCACTTAAGAAAATAAAATTAGAGTATGAAGTAAGTAGAGAGCAGTGGGCTTGTGCCGGTGGTGGTGAAAACAGGAGTTGATAGGCAAAATGATGTCTTGAAAACAAGCGATTAAAGATTGCTCAAACATGCACAGAGTAGAAGCAAGTAGATGGAAAATATGAACCTGGCCCCTCCCTCCTCCCCTGGCCTATGTTCAGGCTCATCTATGCTTTCTGGTCTTCACATTAAATCAGTAACATAGACAGTATCTCATGGTGTTATGTGAGAGTAAAACAGGGGCGGACTCTCTGAAATGGCAGCTTTAATGAAAGATCAAACCTTTCTCTTCTCTTAGAAACATGGGAACATAAATGGAGTAAAAGGTTGATTAAGAAGAGAGAGAAAACCTCTCCTGTCCCTGTTGCCACTAATCACCCCAAGACCCCAAACCTGATGTGTGGTGCAAGCAAGAACACTATACAGCCATGACAACACAGTGGAGGAAATGCATAGTTTATCAGAACAGAACAGTCTGTGGCATCAACAACCTCAGTGAACAAACTGCAAGTTTTTTTCTTCTCTAGTATTATTTTTACAAAAACAGATAACCTATTCTGATTTGGAGACTGAAACTAACAAGTCAAGGAGCATACAAGACAGTCCTTACAGAAGGAAATTCTGTTGGGAAGCAAGATAGCTCTCTCTTTTGCACTGAGCCATGTCAAATTTGGCCTATACTACTAATGGCTCACTGCGAACAAACTGGAGGAAGCATGCATCTGTGCGCAGCCCTGAGGACCGGAGCCTGGTACAGGTTAGTTCAGTTTGACTCAAATTTCACCTTAGTGTGGTGCTGCTGCCAAGTCTCAAAAGTGTGTGGGATTAGAAGAGAAATGGAGACAGAAGGCATCCTGAGCAGAACCAGACTCCTCATTGGGACATTCCCGATGCATAGTGCGCGCCGCGCTCCTCTTCCCAGAGTACACGAGTGAAGGGGACACAGGTCGTGTGAAATAGCACTAAACTCACTCCAGCTTCTGCGGGCACGCGTTCGTGGTGTTGTTGTGCGTGTCCGAAGGCTTCCAAAAAAATATATAATAAATGACCAAGACGAACGCAGCTACGGAAACGCACATAAAATACGCCACGGCCATGGCCACTTTGACCCAGATGCGCGTGGACCTCCGGGCTTGTTTGTCCCGTAGCTCACCGGGGTAACTCGGCCTGCGCCTCATGTCCCCTCCATTGAGCTTGAGCTGCTCCCCACAGCTGGACGCTTTCATCGCGCTCAAGTCTCGGGGCTGCTGGATCCCCTATGGAAGTCTGCAGCGGCACCATAGAGCCCAGAGCGGACCAGAACAGCCCAGAGTTTTAACTTGTCTAGGAGCAGCCTTCTGTGTGCCGTGGAGATGCAGCGGAGAGGAGGTAGGCGACTGTCACTGCGCACCGGACAAGGGAAAACTCCAGCGGCTCCGGCAACAGCTGCACGGCACGGGACTCTAGTCAAGCAAACACTACTACACAAGCGCTTCCGCCTCTGTCCTTCAAAATAAAACCAAACGAAACGGCAACGGTTTTGTTGATATAGCCCAGTTAAAAGCTTATATTGCCTAGAAATGTTTGGCAATAATAATACGCGCTTACATCCTGAGCTGCGTGAAAAGACCGACGCCTGTCTCCGTGGAGCAGTACTCTAATGACCTTCAGAGCCCACAAGGACTGCCTCTGTCGTGTCAGAGCTGCGCGCACTTCCTGTCCGTTCCACTTTTGCTCGTTTTGACGCATATTGGCACGAGGAGGGGCCGCGCTCTGACTCGGGCACAGTTGGAGCAAACATGTCCCTCTGCAGCTGCTCACCGAGACTGAAACCGGCGTCTTCCCCAGAACCACTCCGTGAAAGCATGTGGCAAGCTGCAGAGAGGGGGATGCTCAGAGGAGACCAGAGGACACCAGAGGAACAACGACATTGTGGTCAAAGACCCAACCAAAGCTTTATTGTGCTTCTTGTACGGAACAGTCCTGAGCAGTGTCACCAGGGGTTACGCTAAACATGATTAACATTACATAACTGAGAAGCCAAACTCAGTGAAATGACACAAAGACCTACAGAAGTCACATAAGTCATTCAACGTTCAAATGAGTTCATGACAGATGCCGGTGCCAGTCTGAGTCAGTACAGATTTATTTCATTTCACTCATGGGCAGCATGGTTAAAATCTTTATGTTCAGATAGAAAAACATGATTAATTTCATTTTCATTTCTTTGCATATGGTCTGTGACATTCACAAGGCAGTGTGTACAAGAATGGGAGTAAATAAAAACACTGTACATGATTGACAAATTCCACTTCCCCTAGTGAATAAACATATAACAAAACTGCAGCTCCAATGAATAAGTCGTGTGAGGAAGGTTTTGCTCACCACTCCAAAAACAGAAGGGGCCCCTGTTAATGTGGACACTTGCCCCCGGTTACGTTTATGCTCAAAGATGCACAGAATTTTCTGTCCAATCACATGACAAATTCATATGTGTGTTGAGCTGAAGTGTCTTTAAAAGCAGTTCTGCTGAAAACACAGCACTGGGCGGTGTGGTGGTGGGTCCAGATGAGCCATCACAGCTGCTCCAGAGGTCAGTCTGTAAGCACAAGAAGCAGAGGTCAAACACACCCTCAGGACAAATGTACTCAACTGTCTCATCAAATTCATCCTGCTCAAAATGAGAGGTGTTATTTTACAAAACAAGTAAGGATTAAACAACGAGGAGCTGCATGTCATGGTGTTCTAGATGCGCGTCAGTGTGTTCAAACAGTGTAATGCACAGCTCTATGTGATTTAATCCACTTACACCATGGTCCTACCAACTGAAAATATTTCACTTTTAAATATGGCAAACTTTCAAGTTCAAAGCATTAGTTATTGCTGTTGTAATTGAAGCTAGTCCCTCAGTAAAAGTAGTTCATTTGTTTACCTGATGCTTTGGTGATGCTGCTGATGTGGTTATTCAAAAATAATGCAAGGCAGTTAATTCTCACAGACTATGGTGTAGTAAGCATTAAACAACGAGAAACTGTGCTGTTGTGTTTACAGATGTAACTGTAACTCTACAATGATTTTTAAAATCTGTTTTTACAAAGATATATACGCCTCACCTGTAGAGGGCAACGTTACATACATAAGATGCTGGACTCCAGGTCGAGAATGTACACTGTAATGTACCCAACACTCTCTGTATTAAATGTTATTGGAGATTTCCTAAGCCGTGTTCAAACCACACGCTAGTGCCGCAAACAAGGCGAACAATTTACATGTTAACCCTATGTAAAAGCATGCTGACGTGCGAATAAAGTTCTACGGTGCGAATGATGTGAGCTGGGCAGCGTGATTTGTGCATTTTGAGCGGCACGAATAGGCGAAATGAGTGCCACAAATTTGTGAAACTGGCGAATTAAGGGAGGGGCTTGTGAAATTTGCCAAAGTTGAACATTTTGAACTTTCTGCGAATATTGGCGTCACATCAACCAATCAGGGGCCGTATTCTGATAGTGACATATAATCATATATCCAGGCATATAATGATGAGACAGATGTGAACATTCATTGAACATGGAGGAGACACTCACTGTTCCCGTGGGGAACAAGTCGATATTATACGATACAAGCACGAGCCAGTACGGCTCGAGCAGGACACCAGTCTGTTTCCCAATCTCCTTTATTCTGGTCCTGGTCTCAGTCCCGGTCTCAGTCCTGCTCTGGTCTTGGTCTCAGTACCGGTCTCGGTCCTGGTCTCAGTCCCGGTCGGGGTTCAGTCTCAGTCCGAGTCTGGTCCCGGTCTCAGTCACAGTCTCAGTCCTGCTCTGGTCCCGGTCTCAGTCCCGGTCTGGTCTCGGACTCTGTACTGGTCTCAGTCCTGGTCTCAGTTGTGTTCTGGTCCTGGACTCAGTCCCGGTCTGGTCTCGGACTCTGTACTGGTCTCAGTCCTGGTCTCAGTTGTGTTCTGGTCCCGGACTCAGTCCCGGTCTGGTCTGCCCACTCGATGTATTACAAGTCCGCTATTTTTCCAAATGAAAACAGCAGATGCAGAGGACACCGCGCAGCCGCAGTTGATCCTTCTGGAGCGAACACAGCGTACAGAGCGGATTTACTCGCGCAAGTTTGGGAATTTGGTTGTGCGAATGAAGCAAATGACTCAAAAAAGTCAAACGGCAAACTGGGGGTGTTTGACACGATTTATTTGCGTCATTCGCATTTGGTCTGAACATGGCTTAAGCCTTCATATTTCCTCTACACCGTCAACATAACAACAACAAGCCGTATTACTGCGCTGCCTTGGCCCAGAGGGACAGTGCCAGTGATGGCCATGCTGGAAAAGCATTTCGTCCGGAAAGTCAATGTCGTAGCCTGTAGACACACATTCAAACAACATCTTCAGCGCTCAGACATGGCTACGGGACCTAGCAGCATTATGTGAGTTTGGACCAGTGGAGCGTGAGATAAGAGATCAGCTGATTTCAAATACACATCTCAGTGTTTTGTGAGATAAACTTTTCCTTGAAAGCCCCCACAGTGCCAGAACAGGCAATCGGACTGTCCCGCTCAACTTTTTGGGGGAAAAGAGATTCATGTCAAGCCAAGTCTAGTACCCATGACCGTAACAAGCAAACTACAATGGTTAACAAACAGCAATGCAAATGCTTCAAACACATCACCACTGACAGAAACTGCCCAGCTGCTTCAGTACAGTGTCCTCTTTTCCCACAGTTTACACAACTGTGGGAAAAGAGGACATTTTGCTAAGGTACGCAGATCAGGCACTAAATCAGTAAACCAAATACAAGAAGGTGTGCTGGCAGCTGCAGCATTTGCTACATCTAGGCCTGTAACGATAAACAGTAAATCAATTAATCGCACAATCACTTTTAACGAGCTTGATAACTTTTCTAGCTGCAATAATTTCTATTTGCATGCTTGTTTGTTTTGTCTCTCTCACTCTCTCTACCACAGAGACTGAATGTCGAAAGGCTCCTGTCACTCCCTACTGACTCCTTTTGTTTCCTTAGCGTAATGATGCTTGGACAAAAGTGTCAATTAGGCTACTTGCTGGCATAGATTGTATAAAAAAGTGGAATAAGCAAGTGTGACGTTCAGTGCCACTCACATGAAGGTCGTGATGCTAATGGTTACAGGGGCGAATTTGGAGCCAGCCTCTGATGAATAGGATTTTTTTGAGGGACAAAATAGGATCATGTAGAGTGGGTTAATATGAACATTTTAAGACCAAAATGAGGAGGCTCACAGCAGTAGGTACAGAGAGAGGGGCCGCGATATCCCAGTGTAAGTCAAAGGGAGCCAGAGTCAAAAGGAGTTGGAAAAGCCCACATGCAAACTTCCAATTTGGAACACAGTGGCTAGCCCGTTAGCTTTGTCCATTTATATATATAGTCTATGCTGCCAGTCGCATGGTCTCGCACCACCACTGAGTTGAGAGCACCACAAGGAGTTTTGGTTGTTTTGGTTCAACAACGCTTTATTCAAGTACAATTTTTGTACCTTGCTGTAAGCCAGACTACATTAGGCTATTCTTATCTAACGAGTCTAAACAACAACAACAACAAACAAGTCTATTTTATTTAGACCTATTGTTTTTGGTTGTTTTGCAGTTCCTGTGTTAAATGTTCTTTAGAAAGTAACGTTTATTGATCTTTGAAAGGGTGTATTTGCATTTTTATTCCATTGGCATTACATTAGTTGAAAACGGTGTCAAAATGTAAATATTATCATTTATCGCAATAATTTCTTGGCAAGCTAAATCTGTTATTGTTACAGGCCTACTCACATACGCTAATAGTGGATACTGGAGCTATCCTTTTCCATTTTACCAGAGGTGTTTTATAAAAACATCTTGCTAACTGCACACTCCAAGAGCCTCAAATCAAATTAGTCAATTATTCCAAGGGTCACTTACCTGTTCTTGGCTGTCTCCACGCAGAAACAACCACAAAACAAAAAAAGACTATGCCAGTAACTTTCTACATCATGAAAGCTGGATCTCCCTTGCTGGGTTTGGACCTGATTAAAGCTCTGGGGTCAGCATCACTGATACTTAATATGGACAATGCAAACACGCCACCTGCTGGTGAGCTTTACACAGTGCACAACATTGACTCAACTCCAGCTCAAACACAAGTGTTTGTCAAAGGATTCATTCACAAAGTACAAATTAAAAACATGTAGGACAGAGGACCTTTTTGCGAAACTGTCTGGTGCTGCTCACTACAGCCATATAGACAGTCAGGCTCAGTGTACAGTTACCTCTACACCCTTACAGTCGCAAACTAATTGCTTTCATAATTCATCACAGCTTATTCTAGTTCATGTGTCTCATTTGGTCTCATATATGCACCATCTGCTTTCCAAAAATGATGGAGATCATATTAATGGACGTGCCAGGTGTACAGACCTCAGTCCTCAAGTGAGGCTGGACTGCAGATCAACTTCAGGTAAAGTGCATGTTATTTCCAAAGACGGCTTGAGCCCGAGCTCGGATCATCTTACTGCTATTGCAGAAGCACCTGCACCACAGGACATGCCAGCACTACACTTGTTCCTGGGACTGAGTTCCTGGTTCAGGCAGTTTATTCCTAACTACGCTACACTAGTGGAACCCCTGCGCCAAAGGCTCAAAACTAGTCCACAAGCAGAATTACACTGGGACAAGGAAGCAAGACAAACACCACAAAACAAACACATGCTCTTGGATAGCCCAGCATTAGCCATTTACAACCCTGAACTACCAAGAGTAATAATAACAGACGGTTTGGACTATGGTTTGGGGGTTGTTAACCCAGACAATATAGAATACATTGTGGCATTTGCATCACGAAAGAAAATATTCCACAACAGAAAAAGAAGCCCTTGCCTGTATGTGGGCTGTCTGGGAGTGCAGAGTCACACTTCATGAACAGATCTTCAGGCTGACAACATTTCTTAACACAAAAGGTATTAGTCCGGTTCCTTATATACTTTTGTGGGAATTTTTTGGGGATTTGCTAACCTATATATTTTTGGAAAGGTTATAGTATATGGAGTCAGAAAATCAATGTTTGCATTTGCCCACATGTCTTTATGGCAGCCATATTGGATTAAAAAAAAAATGTCCGCCAAAAAACCCTTTTTGGAATATCTCATCCTCTGAATAAGTTGAAATGTTGATTTTAACTGCTAAACCCACATTTTCAGGGTCAGGGAATCAAATGGTGCTAGTTACAAACCTGTAAGACCTACCCACATTAACCCTTAGATGAATAACTGGGTCAAAAATGACCCGCTTTGGTTGTTTTCTTGCATTTTCACTGTAATATTCACATGTAATACTCCATGTTCCTCCAAAAACATGTTTTTCTTTTTTTTTCTTTTTTTATTATCCTGCTGAAATATACCAACAATATGGGTAAAACAAATTATAAACATCACATGCAGCTGGTCAGAAAACTCAAAGAGTTTAAAAGTAGCTAACATAAAATTTGGATGTTGGATGTAAACACACATTTAGACACAATATGATATGATAACACAACTTTTTTATGAGACATTTTCTATACATCATTATCATCATCACTTTCATACAACCATAGACTGTATATATGAGTGGACAGATCTAACGCTGTAGCTGCCATGTGCCAAATAGGAAGTTCTCCAGGAGGCTCTTCCGGCTCCTTCTGACTCTGCTTCCAATGGACTTACATCAGGATCTTGTGGCTCCTCTCTCTGTACCTGCTGCAGTGAGCCTCAAACATTTTGGTCTTAAAATGTTTGTGTTAACCCACGACACATGATCCTATTCATAATATAGAGTCTGGCTCCAGATTGGCTCCTGTAACCGTGAACATCACAAGCCTCATTTGAGCGACGCTGAACTCTGTGGGTCACACTCACTTAGTCCACTTCTTTTATACAGTCTATGCAACAACATGGCTTCGGAATCATCATCATTCTGACACTGGCTGCTGCACTGACACATGTCAGTACAGGATAAACCTTTAGTTTCTGGTGTGCAGTTCTGCAGTCGCCTTTGTACTTGGCAGTGGTGAACCGTGGACCTGGACCCTGAGCCTTCATTAGGATCAACTGCTGCTATCATGACATCATTTATTAAAGAAAACTAAATGACGCAAATTGCGCATGCACTTATTGCATATATTTGCTTAATAAACATTAGCAACTGTTCAACAAGATGGATAGATCCGCGACTGTCCGGGCTCCGAGCTCTGTATATATATATATATATATATATATATATATATATATATATATATATATATATATATACACATAGGGAATGCAGCTATGGCCAAATACCTGCAAAGAGTGAGGCAAGTCCTAAGAAGCCAGCTCAATGGCAAGAACAAGGCGCAGGCAATCAACAGCTCTGCCCTGCCAGTGATCAAATACCCTGCAGGAATCATGCACTGGCCAAAGGAGGAGATACAGACCACAGATGTTAAGACACGAAAGCTCCTGACCATGCATGGAGGGTTCCATCCCAATGGCTTGAGAGGGTCTGAAGGACACACAGAGGCACATTCTGGAGGTCAGGAGGAGGCCCTGGGCACTCGAGTAATAGAGGCCCAGATCTACCACACCAAACAAGAGCCACGGTGTAGACTGTGCAAAGAGGATCCTGAGACAGTCCAGCACAGAACTGCAGGTGTAAGATGCTGGCAGGGAAACAAACATGGAGCGACATAACCAAGTGGCGGGCAGAGTGTACAGAAACATCTGTACAGAGTACAAGCTGAAGACCCCAGGATCAAGGTGGGAAACACCTCCAAAGGTTGTGGAGAACGACCGAGCCAAGATCCTGTGGGACTTCCAGATACAGACTGACAGGATGGAGATGGACCAACCAGACATGGTGGTGGATAAGAAACAGAGCAGAGCTGTGGTGGTGGACATCACAATACCAAGCAATGGTAATATCAGGAAAAAGGAACCGCCTGTCAATCTCACGTTCCGTCCTCTCCTCACTCATGAACAAGACCCCGAGATACTTGAACTCCTCCACTTGAGGCAGGGACTCTCCACCCACTCGGAGAGGGCAAGACACCTTTTTCCGGTCGAGAACCACGGCCTCGGATTTGGAGGAGATGATCTTCATACCAGCCGCTTCACACACGGGTCAAACTGCCCCAGTGCTGCACGTCCTGGTTGGATGAAGACAACAGGACAACATCGTCTGTGAACAGCAGAGATGATCCTGTGGTCCCCAAACCAGACTGTTCGGCCCCTGACTGCACCGAGAAATTCTGTCCATAAATACAATGAACAGAACCGGTGACAAAGGGCAGCCCTGGCGGAGTCCAACATGCACCGGGAATAGGTCTGACTTACTGCCGGCAATGCGAACACAGCTCCTGCTCCGGTCATACAGGGACCAGACAGCCCTTAGCAAAGGGCCCCGGACCCCATACTCCCAGAGCACCCCCCACAGGACACCACGAGGGACACGGTCGAATGCCTTCTCCAGATCTACAAAGCACATGTGTACTGGTTGGGCAAACTCCCATGAACCCTCGAGCACCCGATGGACAGTGTAGAGCTGGTCCAGTGTTCCACGACCAGGATGAAAACCATGGTCGGATTCTCCTCTCCAGTCCCTGGCACAGACCGGGGAGGCTGAGGAGTGTGATTCCCCTGTAGTTGGAACACACCCTCCGGTCCCCCTTCTTATACAGAGGGACCAACACCCCGGTCTGCCAGTCCAGAGGTACTGTCCCCGACCGCCACACGATGTTGAAGAGGCATGTCAGCCAAGACCCACAACATCCAGAGACTTAAGGTACTCAGGATGGATTTCATCCAGCCATGGGCTTTATATTATGAATAGGATTTTTTTGATGGACAAAATAGAAAAAAATAAAATAAAATCAGGATCATGTAGAGCGGGTTCATACAAACATTTTAAGACCAAAATGTTTGAGGCTCACTGCAGCAGGTACAGAGAGAGGAGCCACAAGATCCTAATGTAAGTCAATTGGAGGCAGAGTCAGATTGCCTGGAAATCCAGAAGGATATTTCTCTGTATTTGTTATACAGCTCCATATCAGCGATGAGTCTGGATTCGTCCAGGCAAAGAGTCAGAAGGAGCCAGAAGAGAATCCTGGAGAACTTCCTGTTTGGCACACGGCAGCTCCAGCGTTAGATCTGTCCACTCATATATATGGTCTATGGTTGTATGAAAGTGATGATGATAATGATGATGTATAGAAAATGACTCATAAAAAAGTTGTGTTATCATATTGTGTCTAAATGTGTGTGTTTACATCCAACATCCAAATTTTATGTTAGCTACTTTTAAACTCTTTGAGTTTTCTGACCAGCTGCATGTGATGTTTATAATTTGTTTTACCCATATTGTTGATGTATTTCAGCAGGATAATAAAAAAAAAAAAGAAAAACATGTTTTTGGAGGAACATGGAGTATTACATGTGAATATTACAGTGAAAATGCAAGAAAACAACCAAAGTTATTCATCTAAGGGTTAATTTGGGTAGGTCTTACAGGTTTGTAACTAGCACCATTTGATTCCCTGACCCTGAAAATGTGGGTTTAGCAGTTAAAATCAACATTTCAACTTATTCAGAGGCTGAGATATTCCAAAAAGGGTTTTGTGGCGGCCATTTAAAAAAAATCCAATATGGCTGCCATAAAGACATGTGGGCAAATGCAAACATTGATTTTCTGACTCCATATACTATAACCTTAGCAAATCCCCAAAAACTTCAGTTTTTGGGGATTTGCAACTGCAGTTGACTCCCCACTCGTACTTTGTGGCACACGCATGGTTATCCCCAAGTCACTAAGACAGCACATGGTACATCTTGTACCTGAGAGTCAAACAGAGTGCGAATCGCACTCCCCTCATCAAACACTCAATGCCACTCAACAGTGACACTCATGGCATCCGACAGTACAGACTGGCATTGCCCGTTGCCGCGACAGCAGCATAATTGTAATTGTTAACTTTTTTTGTTAACTCCAAAAACGTGCACTGGGTATGTAAATAATCGAATAGATGCGCTTGTCATTGACAATGGACTGCATGAGTGCGTTACTGGACGTAAGCACAGGTTCGTTTTTGCGGCCCGCCACCAAATTTCGATGAGTGATAATTCGTACAAACTTAGGCCGATTTCACTCAAACTTTAATCTTTGGTGGACACCCTGACATTGAACAGATGCATATAAGAAAATCTCAAATTGGTACAATAGCGCCCCCTCGGGAAATTGCATGGAACACCAAAAATGTACTTTGTCGTAGACATATAAATTTGGTACACACATTTGTGACATGGTCTCGATCAAAAAAGTCAATGGCACCCCCATGCTATTTCCCATCGTGTTGCCATGACAACAGGGCAAAAATCTGTCCTCGCCAATAGGACGCCCAACAAAAACTTTGACGTACTCAAACCAAGTTTGGTGCACAGATGAATCATGGGAATAAGAACAAAAAAGTATATTGTGTCCACGTACCCATCCCAAACCAGAAGTCCGCCATCTTGGATTTAAAATAAAATCAACAGATACAGAAATTGAGAAAAATGGTAGGGTTCGGTTAAGATTAGGGGTTCGGGTTAGGGCTAGGATTGGGACTACAGTTAGGGCTAGAGTTAGGGCTAGGGTTTAGTTTAGGCCTCGGGTTAGGGCTACGGTTAGGAGTTCAGGTAGGTTTAGGGGTTAGTGTTAATTTAGGAGTTAGGACAAGGGGTAAGGTGCACTGGTGGGGTATGGCATGTGCAGGGCTCAGCATGGCCGGGGTGCGGCGTGGTGTGAGTGCGGCATAGACTCGAGCGAGGGCCGATCATTGCCGCTTGCTGCTATATTAATAATAATCATCATCATCATCATCATCATCATCATTATTATTATTATTATTAGAGTTCCCTGAAGGTCCCTTTCAACATATGGCTGTGGACATTGTCCTTTAGAAAGTGGACCACATGACTGAAGAGATTTGCCATCACTGGTAGTCTGGTAGACTACTTTAGCAAATGGGCGGAAGTAGCCTTCACTCCAAATGCAATTACAGTACAGCTGCTGTCCTTACTTCAGTTGTTTTTTTTCTCGTGAAGGTAACCCCTGTGCTATAACAACTATAATTGGTCTACAGTTCACTTCTTTTACTTTTGCAGACTTTCTGAAAGAAAGAGGAATGAAGCACATCAACACAAGTCCTCAAGCAAACAGGTGTGACAAACAATTCAACAGAGTGCTCAAAGTCTGTATCCAAGGAGCCCAGGCAGTTCATAAGCCATGGAAACCAACAGTGAGTACCATGCTCCAGAACTACAGAGCTACACCCTTTGCTACAACCAACCAAGTCTCCTTTCAAGATCCTGCGAAGAGACCTATGAGAATAAAACTCCACATACTACCACAACAAGACTGCACAGAACAGTAGTCTTGCATTGAGGTGAGATCCAGAGTGGCTTTGCAGTAAGCAAAAATTAAGAGTTACACGGACAAAAGAGAGATGCTAAACCTTCCTAACTTGCAGTTGGAGACAAGGTATGTATCTGCAAGCCTGTTCTTGTTGGGAATGGGAAAGGAGAAAGACAGTAGAGACTGACCATTCAACAAGTAACTGGATACAGCACCTTCATTTTGATTGATGGGAAAAGGCAGAATGCAACTCGCCTTTCTCTCTGCCCAGAGAGAGCAGAGGAACCTCCTCGATCTGGTACTGCTGGACAAGATACCAGCCAGACCGACACTGTACCGAGCCATGCTGCCCCACAAAGAGAGCAAAAACCACCTGCATGGACTAAGGACTAAGTACTAAAATACCATATACCAAATAAAAATCAAAGTAGCAAATAAAGCAAAACAGTTCTGATAAAAGGTACTTCTGGTTAAAATGATTTTGGAGGAGGAGATGCAATCTTTGAGTAATGGGAGAGATGTTGTGTTTCCAAATATGTAAATGTTATAACTCTATAATGATTTACTGTCTGTTATTACAAAGATACCTGTAGAGGGTAAGGTTATATACATAAGAGGCTGGACTCAAGGTGGAGAATGAACATTGTAATATAATGTCATGACCATGTACTCTTTGCATTAAATGTTACTGGAGATTTACTAAGCCTTCATATTTCCCCTACACCACCAACGTGTGTTATGCAGTTTTACTGAATGATGCAGAGTTGTAGAACATGTTCCTCCTTAAAAAAACAAACTGAAAAAAAATTGATCAACAAAAGTCCCAAGTCTCAGATCTTGTGACAAACAGCAGCAGCAGCAGCAGCCAGAGCTATAGTCAGATGAGTGGTGCTAAAACAATCAGAGGCGCAGCAGTCCGCTTCATTTCCTGTCTCCTCATCATCATAACTTACAGGACTAATTTTCACTGTGAGGCATCTACGAAATCATCCCACATCCCAAATTAAACTGGCAATCTTATGATCAGCTCACAAAATCTACGTGTGACACAGGCATTAACATACAATTGCACAGAATTAACTTTTGTAACTAGTTACCATATAAACATTTCAAGCTTAGTTATTGATACTAAGCAATAAACTTGATACTCCATACCAATTCTGATACTGCAATCAAAAATACGTTTTATTTAGACAATAAAATGTGATTTTCATCATTGAATCGTAGCACTTTCTTTCATTTTATGTGTGTAATCCCTCAGTGGTCCAGGTAGGTTCCATAGTGGCCCATGGGCATATACTAGTCTATGTGCTCTTGTTCTGATACAGCTCAACATCATTCTAAAGCTATTCACAAAAGGTTCTTTTCTGTCCTGTCAATGTGACTTTTTAATATATGTATTTGTCCAATGAGTATCTAGTTCATACAAGTTTTAGGATTGATTATTATCTGATTTTCAATACTTTTGACAACCCTAGAGTCATGTAAGGGGATATATGATGGCAATTAGAGCCCAACCGATATTGATTTTGTTGTGGCTGATATGACACCGATAAAATGGGAGTTGGAGCTGCCGATAGCCGATATAATCGCCAGTATATTTAGTGATGTAAAAATTCACTGTAAATCTTGAATTGTTTAAAAAACTTAGGTTTGGCTCTAGTGGATTTTAAATTGGGTTTATTTAGGCAACATTTATTGTTATTCTGACTCTTTATGTCATATTTACAGACAGTAGATCACATTCTAGCTACTAGAGATGGGTAACAGGACTAAACCAGAACTGAACCAGGACAGAAAAAGGACTAAACCAGGACTAAAACAAATCTAAACCATGTGTAAAACAGGACTAAACCAGTACTGAACCAGGACTGAGTGTCGGGACTCTGTCTCTATCTCTCTCCATCTCTCAAACCCAAGATTAGTCCTGGTTTATTCATTTTATGCTGAACTGCAGCCAAGCATGCACGTTTTTCTATCCTATGCACGCGCAGATTTCTGAAAGTTTCGTTTTGAGCCGCTGCCGCTGTCAAACTGCGGGTCTACATGCGGCGTGAAGAGAAAAAAAGTGAGAGAAAGAGAAAACACGGCTCCCAATAAGAAGCAGGCTCCCGTTGTTCGCTTCAAAGAGCCGGCTCTAAGAGCTGTTTCGTTCGCGACCGACCCATCACTACTAGCGAGTAAACAAACAATCGCTATTAGCCTTTAGCCGTAAATGCGCGCGCCGCAGTAACTAATTATATGCATAAATGTGGATCATTCACACGTCTATTCACAGCTCATTTACATATCAATGCAGGTGCGGTAACAAATATACAGTCAATATAGTCACTTTACAATAGACCAATAGAAAACAGCCTGTTTATGTGTGAGCGCTACAACAGCTAATCGCTAACCAAAAACTAGCTTCAAAGGCGATGTATTTCCAACACTCAGCGCTCACACAGTCTCCTCCTCACATCACAAGTCTGCACTAATAAATGTCCTTTTAATCCAGACTCAAACCGATTGTCCGTAAAAAGAATATTATTTCAGTGTTGCGCACCGCTGCGGGTGTAAACAAGAACACGTGAGTGAAGTGAAGTGACTCTGGGGGTGTGTTCAGGAACAGTACTGACACACAAATGACTCCATAGATAAATACTGATGTGGAGCCACATATTAGGACATTTATCTGTCTGTAAAATGGATTAAATGAACAGAATAGTCCGGTTCCTTATTCTCATTTTTTTACCTTTGTGGGAAGTTTTTGGGGATTTGCTAACCTATATATTTTTTGAAAGCTTATAGTATATGGAGTCAGAAAATCAATGTTTGCATTTGCCCAGATGTCTTTATGGTGGCCATATTGGATTTTGAAAAAATGTCCGCCAAAAATCTCTTTTTAAAATATCTCAGCCTCTGAATTAGTTGAAATGTTGATTTTAACTGTTAAACCCACATTTTCAGGGTCAGGGGTTCAAATGGTGCTAGTTACAAACCTGTAAGATCTACCCACATTAACCCTTAGATGCATAAGTTGGTCAAAAATGACCCGATTTGGTTGTTTTCTTGCAATTTCATTGTAATATTTGCATGCAATACTCCATGTTCCTCCAAAATCATGTTTTTTTTTTTATTATCCTGTTGAAATACTTCAACATTATGGGTAAAACAAACTACAAACATCACATGCAGTTGCTCAGATAACTCAAAGAGTTTAAAAGTAGCCAACATAAAATGTGTATGTTGGATGTCAACAAACACATTTAGACACAATATGATTATGCAACCTTTTTATTAGACATTTTCTATACATCATCATTATCATCATCACTTTCATACAACCATAGACTGTATATATGAGTGGACAGGTCTAACCCTGTAGCCACCATGTGCCAAATAGGAAGTTCTCCAGGAGGCTCTTCCAGCTCCTTCTGACTCTGGCTCTGACGTTAGGATCTTGTGGCTCCTCTCTCTGTACCTGCTGCTGTGAACCTCGACATTTTGGTGTTAAAATGTTTGTATGAACCCGCTCTACATGATCCTGATTTTTTTTTTTTTGCTATTTTGTCTGTCATAAAAATCCTATTCATATCATAAAGCCTGTGGGCGGATGAGATCTGTCCTGAGTATTTCAAGTCTCTGGATGTTGTGGATCTTGGCTGACACACCTCTTCAACATCGCGTGGCGGTCGGGGACAGTACCTCTGGACTGGCAGACCGGGGTGTTGGTCCCTCTGTATAAGAAGGGGGACCGGAGGGTGTGTTCCAACTACAGGGGAATCACACTCCTCAGCCTCCCCGGTCTGTGCCAGGGACTGGAGAGGAGAATCCGACCGTGGAACACTGGACCAGCTCTACAATCTCCATCGGGTGCTCGAGGGTTCATGGGAGTTTGCCCAAACAGTCCACATGTGTTTTGTGGATCTGGAGAAGGCATTTGACCGTGTCGCTTGTGGTGTCCTGTGGGGGGCGCTCTGGGAGTCTGGGGTTCGGGGCCCTTTACTAAGGGCTGTCCGGTCCCTGTATGACCGGAGCAGGAGCTGTGTTCTTTGCCGGCAGTAAATCAGACCTGTTCCCGGTGCAAGTTGGACTCCCCAGGGCTGCCCTTTGTCACCGGTTCTGTTCATTGTATTTATGGACAGAATTTCTAGGCGCAGTCAGGGGCTGGAGGGGGTCCGGTTTGGGGACCATAGGATCATCTCTGCTGTTTGCAGATGATGTTGTCCTGTTGGCTTCATCAAACCAGGACCTGCAGCATTGGGGCGATTTGACCCGTGTGTGAAGCAGCTGGGATGAGGATCAGCTTCTCCAAATCCAAGGTTGTGGTTCTCGACCGGAAAAAGGCATCTTGTCGTATCCGTGTGGGTGGGGAGTCCTTGCCTCAAGTGGAGGAGTTCAAGTATCTCGGGGTCTTGTTCATGAGTGAGGGGAGGATTGAGCATAAGATTGACAGGTGGATCGGTGCAGTGTCGCCAGTGATGCGGTCGCTGTATCGGACCGTTGTGATGAAGAGCAAGCTGAGTCGAAAGGCAAAGCTCTCGATTTACTGGTCAATCTATGTACACCTATGGTCATGAGCTCTGGGTAATGACCAAAAGGACGAGATTGTGGATACATGCACTTGAAATGAGTTTCCTTCGCATGGTGGCTGGGCACTCCCTTAGAGATAGGGTGAGGAGCTGTCACACAGGAGGAGCTCAGAGTAGAACCGCTGCTCCTCCACGTTGAGAGGAGCCAGATGAGGTGGCTCAGGCATCTGTTCCGGATGCCTCCTGGACGCCTCCCTGGAGAGGTGTTCCGGGTATGTCCCACCGGGAGGAGGCCCTGGGGAAGACCCAGGACACTCTGGAGGGACTATGTCTCTCAGCTGGCCTGGGAACACTTCGGGGTCCCCCTGGAGGAGTTGGAGGAAGTGTGTGTGAAGAGGGGACTGCTCCCCCCGCGACCCGGCCCCGGATAAGCGGAAGAAATGGAATGGAATGGAATAATATAAAGCCTGGCTCCATATTCACTCCTGTAACCGTGAACATCATGAGCCTCATTTGAGCGGCGTTGAACAATATGGGTATATATATATTGTCGGATCATATCACAACATCGTCAGGGCCTCTGTGAATACCCTGTGATAGCAAATATAAGCGAGAACGCAGCATCAAAAATGAGCAGGACACCCGTATTTGGACGACCCAGAAACCGGAGCTCGGAGCCCATGGCCAGGCCAGAGCTCGGAGCCGGCAAAGCTCGGAGCCAATGGAACTCGTAGCCCGGACGGCCGTAGATCTGTCCATCTTGCTGAACAGTAGCTAATGTTTATTAAACAAACATATGAAATAAGTGCATGTGCAATTTGCTTCATTTAGTTTTCTTTAAATAATTCATGTAATGATGGCCAGAAATTGGTCCTAGTGAAGGCCCAGGGTCCAGGTCCACGATTCACCACAGCCAAGTACAAAGGTGACTGTAGAACTGCACACCAGAAACTAAAGGTTTATCCTGTACCGACATGTGTCAGTGCAGCAGCCAGTGCCAGAATGATGATGATTCCCAAGCCGTGTTGTATAGACTGTATAAAAGAAGTGGACTAAGTGAATGTGACCCACAGAGTTCAGCGCTGCTCAAATGAAGCTTGAAATGTTCACTGTTACAGGAGCAAATCTGGAGCCAGACACTATATTATGAATAGGATTTTTTTGACGGACAAATTAGCAAAAAAAAACAAAAAAACAAATTCAGGATCATGTAGAGCAGGTTCATATAAACATTTTAAGACCAAAATGTCAAGGTTCACAGCAGCAGGTACAGAGAGAGGAGCCACAAGATCCTAAAGTAAGTCAGAGCCAGAGTCAGAAGGAGCTGGAAGAGCCTCCTGGAGAACTTCCTATTTGGCACATGGTGGCTACAGGGTTAGACCTGTCCACTCATATATACAGTCTATGGTTGTATGAAAGTGATGATGATAATGATGATGTATAGAAAATGTCTAATAAAAAAGTTGAGTAATCATATTGTGTCTAAATGTGTGTGTTGACATCCAACATACACATTTAATGTTAGCTACTTTTAAACTCTTTGAGTTATCTGAGCAACGGCATGTGATGTTTATAGATTGTTTTACCCATATTGTTGAAGTATTTCAACAGGATAATTAAAAAACATGTTTTTTTGGAGGAACATGGAGTATTACATGCAAATATTACAATGAAATTGCAAGAAAACAACCAAACCCGGTCATTTTTGACCCACTTATGCATCTAAGGGTTAATGTGGGTAGGTCTTACAGCTTTGTAACTAGCACCATTTGATTCCCTGACCCTGAAAATGTGGGTTTAGCAGTTAAAATCAACATTTCAACTTATTCAGAGGATGAGATATTCCAAAAAGAGATTTTTGGTGGCCATTTTTTTTTTAATTCAATATGGCTGCCATAAAGACATCTGGGCAAATGCAAACATTGATTTTCTGACTCCATATAATATAAGCTTTCCAAAAATATATAGATTAGCAAATCCCAAAAAAATTCCGACAAAAGTATATAAGGAACCAGACTAGAATGTAGAGAGTCTAAGATTTATAACGAGGTATAACATGCCCACGTGAAATATCGGCCCATATCGACCGATAGCCGATATATCCCCGGGAGCCCATATCGGTCGATAATATTGGCCAACCGATATATCAGTCAGGCTCTAATGGCAATATGCTCATACATAAATTATATGAGACATTATTTGCAATGTTGTGTTACTAATAACTCTGTTAATTATAATATAAAGATGAAAATTAGGCTTAAATGTGTTTTATTGTGAAGAACTCTAATTTGTATCCACACTCTCCCCCAGTCTTCTTCAGAATCCCACGGGATTCCCAGTTAAAATTACTATCACATTTATGATCCATTTTTCTGAGTGAGTCTTCAGTTCACTTTTCCACACAGCCCTTTGGAGGAGAAGAGCCTCAACTGTGAGCCACAGCTTTCTCCATGACACATGCACAGGTAAAAGTGGGACACATTTCAAATAGAGCTGCTAAACAGGGCAGTACCTGGAAGACTAAAGGGGAAGAGGGGCAAGGTTTGAAGGACTAAAGGGGAGGAGGGATGGGGTTTGGAGGACAAAATGAAAGAGTGAGGGCAGAGGAGGGGTGGGGTCTGGAAGACTAGAGCATGGGGGGGAGGAGGGGCGCGGTCAAGACATATAAGGAATATTGTTCTTGGTCTAACATGTATCCACAAACTCCAGCACTTCATGTTTTGTTCTGTAACTGCCCTGTGTCATGGTGCATGTGGTCAGTAAGAGGCCAGCAGATTCAATTAGCAGTGTGCTAATGGAGCTGCTGGTTTCATGTGGTCAGCTGGTCTGTCTCTGAGGAGGACCCACCCTCATGCTCTCATCATGGTGTAAACAGTTATATTTTCAGTAGTATTTTAGAGTATTTTAGAGCTGTAGAATCTTTTTGAAAATATTTCTTGAAAGCACCGTAAGGCCTATACTACAATAATGTTTAATTTTTTTAGGGCTGTCAAAAATAGTAGTGCAGGTATCAATAGTAAAAAAGTCCCATTTACAGGACAGAAATGAACCTTTCCTGAAAAGCTTTAGAATGATGTTGAGCACATACACTAGTACATGTCCATGGACCAATATGGAACTTACTTGGACCACTGAGGGATTACACAGATTCCCTATTCCCTATTCCCAAATGGCCTTATAAGGCACAAGGAACTACTACCATTTAAAATCACATTCTCTTGTCCAAATAAAGAGTGTTTTTATAATCATAGTGGTATCGGAATCAGTATTGAGTATCGAATTGATTCCTTAGTATCAAAATCAAGTTTTGACATTTTACTAATCTGCACATCACATTAAAGTGATACATTTGTTTGGATGTATATTTGTTTAATTAAAAACAAAAGGACAATGATTATTATTGTTATCTTGTTCAATTTCTTTGGCTTTGAGATAACACATTGTACCATAGTGATTACCATGAATTGTTTACAAAGTTAAAAAGTCCTGTTTTTTCCTGATTTGAAATTTGGACAGCATCAGTCCTAGTTTGGCCCCAGTTGAAACTTAGTTAAGTTCTGATTTAGAACCACTCTTGACCTAGTTAGCAGAGGTGGGTAGAGAAGCCAAGTAAGAGAAACATTACTTCAAAATAATAATATAGCTGCAAGCAGCAATGTGGAGGCCTTGCAGCGTAGCTGCAGAATAGGCAAGAGCAGAAATGGTAACACATGCACAACGAAATTTCATTTTTAATCCAAGCAGATCAATAGATATTCCTTAAAACAAGTTTTTATGCAGTTTGGTGTCAATATGAATGCATGTCTAACTTTAACCAGCTGGTGGCGCTATAGCTCTTGAGGTAGAAATCCAAAAATGACTGAAATTGATCATGGGCCTGGCCTGAATCAACATGCTAAATTTCATAGCTTTATTCCAAGGTGCTCTAAGGGATACCCAAAAAAGAGCATTTTTGACTAAATTAAACATGGCCGCCAAATGCAGATGGTCACACGATAAACATTTTACGACACGTATCACCGAGTCAAATAACATCAGCAGGCACAGGAATTGATGATATCACTTAAAACACCTTTTTTGCTAATTATAGCGCCCCTAGAGGTCAAAGGTCACAATATTTTTTGAGGGTCTAGAGTGAGGGGTCCTGAGTCCAGGTATCAAGTTTGGTGTCAATACGTCAAAGCGTCTCTACGCAGCGAGCTCACTTTGGGAACTTTGCTGTCAAGTTTAATGGCCATTTGCCAGAAACCAAAGGGTTAAATGAAAAATCCAATCTTCAGACCAATTGTTTGTTGTGACAATTGGTCTGAAGATTGTGTGTGCCAAGTTTCAGGAAGACTGGACAAAATTTGTGAGAGGAGAATCATTTTGAAGGTTTTTGATAAACTCCAAAATGGCGGAAAATCCAATATGGCGGAAAATGACGTCATGGGGTGCATTCAACTCATCTTGGTCCAAGAATTCCAAGGACACTTTGTTTGTGTTTGAACAAATGGGTCAACAGTTATAACAGTGAATGCATGTCTAATTTTGACCTGTTGGTGGCGCTAGAGCTCTTGACCTATTGACCCCAAATTGGCTGTGAGGGACCATGAGCCTGTCCTGAAAGAGCGTGCAAAATTTCACAACATTTTACCAAGGCATTCTATGGGCTGCCATAGACTCTCCAGACAGAAATATAATAATAATAATAAGATCGCATACAAAAACAATGGAGTCCTGCAGCTACGCTGCAAGGCCTCCGATTACTCAAGTTCAATGCAGTAGTCCAAGATATTACTCATGTAAATTTAAAAATAAAGTATGGTAAATGGTCACATTTTTATATAGCACTTTTCCACCTTTAAGGCACTCTAAGCGCTTTACAGCGAGGAACCACTTACCCATTCACACACACATTCAAACACCAGTGCACGCAGACAAACAAGGTGGGATTAGTGTCTTGCCCAAGGACAAAAAAACAGCATTCATCTGTGGGAGCTGGAATCGCACCGCCAACTAGAGACCTGCACTCCCACGGGACCTGATAAAAACAGTGTGGCACAGGACACATTTTGAAAGCTCATTGCGGCTGTGGGTGGAAGCAGGACTGCACAATGCAGGAGCAGGCAGAAGGGACAATAATCTGCAGTCCTGCAAACTAAATATGAGTGTAAAGTAAAATATACAAATGATTAATGCATGCTTATCATACATAATTTGTGCTGGATATTTTATTTGGCATTAATAAAAACATTTTAAGCAGCCTAAACTTGCAGAAGTAGTCTAATCTCGTGCACATTTTAGGCAACTCCTTTCCACTTCCCTGTGTTTGATAGAGCTAAAGAAAGTGAACGTCCCCATCTTTTTCCTTCATCTCTGCTAAAAAAGTACAAGTCTGAAAAGTACAATTTATTTAAAAAGTTACTGTAACTACTACTACTAATGTAACTACTACCTACCTGTGTAGTTTAGTAGTCATTATGATTGACAAGTAATGTGATGCTGAGCAGAAGCTAGTCCCGTACAGTAGGGCCCAGTGGGTGTGAGTGGAGAAGGGGCATGAGAGTTACACCTTACCTAAAGCAGAGGCCGCAGGCTACACCTGAGAAGCTCCATCTCCTCCATCAGCCTGATCAGGGTCTGAGGGGCAGAAGACACACTCAACATCAAACTCACATCAAACAACCTAAAGGAATAGTACTGTGGCGTAGGGTTGTCAAAAGTCACTCACGAAAATCACTTCAAAACCAGTGTTGAAACTAGATCATTTAAAGGTCCTATTATTAAGCAAACCTGACTGTTTTGACCTTAAAGCCATGTTATAATGCTGTTACCTCATCAAAAGCCGACCTGGAGTTGTGTTTCGTTTCATTCACACATATTTAAAAAATGCTTTATTATCTGTCTACATCTCCAAAAGTGAAAATGCTCTGTTCCACCTTGTGATGTCACATAGTGGTAGTTTTCAAGGTAATAGCTAAATTTTAGTATTGTGGCAACACTACTATGTGGAAGTCCTACCTCTCTGTTCAACAGATGGTCTCTCAGGTCCTTCCTCAGATACTCCCACAGGCACTCCCCCAGGCTGTGCTCCTGAATGTCCTTCTGGCTGTCCCTCAGGCTGTCCCCCAGGCACTTCATCAGACTGTCCTCCAGAATCTCCCCCAGAATCTCCCCCAGAATCTCCCCCAGAATCTCCCCCAGAATGGGCACCGGGCTGTCCCTCAGGCTGTGCCTCTGACTGTTCTCCAGAATGGCTCTCACACTGTGTCTTGGGCTGTCCCTCAGACTGTCCCCCCGACTGTCCCTCAGCCCTTGTTGTCTCCTTGGGGTCCCTCTTGGGCTGAGGACTATCCTCGGCACTGGGGGGCTTCAGTGGGCTCTCTCCCCCCATACTGCTCCGAGGGGACAGCAGCTCCATCTCCTCACCCCAGTCAGACACAGGTTGATGGTCCAAGGGACAGAAGGGGCTGAGGGGTTTAGCTGTCTCAGGGGATTCCTGGGGGGTGAGGGACTCCAGGGTGGGAGCTTTGGGTCGGGGGGTGCGCTGCTCTTTAGGGGACAGTGGGTGGGGTTCTGGCTCCTCTGGCTCTTCCTCCTCTTCTCCATCACTGGCATCCTCCCACTGGTCCTCATCGTCCTCTGCCGGTTCCTCCCTCTTCAGGGACACAGCCTGGAGACAGAACAGGTTTCAGTTAAATGCCCAGAATGATGCTTTATGGAGCTTCATAGTCCCACCCAGATCAAAGTATGCGCTGACTGCGGAAGAAAATTTCACATAATTTTTTCCTCATGAATGTCAAATAATCCAAATAATTTCCCTTGTGGATCAATAAAGTTTGTCTAAGTCTTTAACTTAGGGGGTAATATACTTCTATGAAGCATTAATTCTAATATATTAATGCATATAATATATCTCGATCACCGTATTACATTTTATTGTTGAAAATGCTAATTTAGCTGAAAACATCCCAATAAAATGTGTAATTATTTTCTATTTCGGTCTCCCATCAGTTTGCTCTGCATGCTAAGTCACTCCCCCGTCACATTAAAATAGGCCTGTATCCCACTAATGAAACTACTGCACGTTGCATCAGGTTTGTCAAGTTGTCGTATAATGTTTTGTATCATGCTTTTTTATGGAAATTGCCATGCAGGTGCATGAGTGTTATAGGTTTGTGGACTGAGATTTGGATCAGATTGTGCCACTGACCTTAAAAAGGGTTCGAATAGGGCCCAGGAGGGATAGCAAAATTACTCTAACATATCTCTTACCTGTCCAGCCAGAACCACACACTTTACAAAGACGAGTGGTTCTGGAGTCGTATCCTAGCTCCCTGATTTCAGTGGGTGCAGAGATGCATGCTCCGTTTGTGTCAATAAAGACAAACACGGCTGCTTAGACATTAAAATGGAGGAATATCTACATAAAAGACTGTTTCTCACTGTTTCTCAGTCCTTTATGGCACAGGGTTTTTACAGGATTAACAACTGAAGCATCAAACTATTATTTATTTCAGATAAAAGGTGTTATATATTTTGTTCTGAATTTGACAAGAATTTTCATGAGATGTCATCTTCTGCATTTGAGAGACAAAGGTTGTTCATGCTCTGTGGCCCGGTTGCAGACCCTTCTGGAAGATACTCTTTAAAGATTTTGCGCTAACTAATGCCCATAATGCAGTTGTTTTTGGTTTTAGGTCTCATCCACTATTTTGGAAGCTATTTTTGATGAAGAACAGCAGTACAATATTATTTATTAAGGTACACTTTATTCATCCTTCAATGCTGCCGGGGCAACCTGTCAGAAGCAGTGAGCACTGTAATACCATGCCCGAGAAGAGATCTCCAGATCTGGAGCTAGACTTGGTCAGGGCTCCCTTTTACTTTTAATTTTAGAAAGTACATTTTTTAGCTTAATGGGAGAAAACTGGAGTAAAATTGATAAAAGTCTTGTTATTGTTCAAAATTATTACTGAAAGTCATTTTTATTTTAATAAGAAACAAAAAAATGCAAATTGGTACAAATTAAGTGGTATCTAACAACCACAAACTTTTAAATTTGGTTTAAAAAAAGTTTCAGAAAATGTATAAACCATTAAGTTCTTAAACATTTTGAATTATAATGCACGGTGTGATGGGTGAACTGTGTTACCTTTGACTCCTCAGGTGTCCTGGGCTGCACCTCCTCCGGGTCAGCTTTCACCTCCTGCTTTGGGTTGTCTGCTTTTTCTTTCCTCTCTTCCTCCTTCTCTGCCTCCCAGCGGTTGTCATGCATACTGCAACAATTGGAAACACACGCATGATGGTTAAACTGATAAATGCTGTTACTAAACCAAATACTATGACGTTTTTGAATTCACATGGAAACATATTTGAATCTACCAATAATTAATCATTTTGGGATAGCCAAAAACATTTTTCCCAAACAATAAAACTTAACTCAAATGTATGACTTTGGAGCAAATTAAGCTGCATTCATGTTCATTTGATTCATTTCATTTCATCTGATGAGAGAACTACGTTATAATATAGTAAATAGCTGCAAAAAGATCATTTTGAATAATATCCCATCTACAAGTGTAGTTGTTTTGATGTCACATGAACTGAACCATCCATCCATCCATTTTCTTCCGCTTATCCGGGGCAGGGTCGCGGGGGCAGCAGTCTAACCAGGGACTCCCAAACTTCCTTCACCCCAGACACGTCCTCCAGCTCCTCCGGGAAACCCCGAGGCGTTCCCAGGCCAGCCGAGAGACACAGTCCCTCCAGCATGTCCTGGGTCTTCCCCGGGGCCTCCTCCCGGTGGGACATGCCCGGAACACCTCCCAAGGGAGGCGCCCAGGAGGCATCCGGAACAGATGCCCGAGCCACCTCAGCTGGCTCCTCTCGACGTGGAGGAGCAGCGGCTCTACTCCGAGCTCCTCCCGTGTGACTGAGCTCCTCACCCTATCTCTAAGGGAGTGCCCAGCCACCCTGCGAAGGAAACTCATTTGCTTGTATCCGCGATCTCGTCCTTTTGGTCATTACCCAGAGCTCATGACCATAGGTGAGAGTAGGAACGAAGACTGACCGGTAAATCGAGAGCTTCGCCTTTCGGCTCAGCTCCCGCTTCACCACAACGGTCCGATACAGCGACCGCATCACTGCAGACGCTGCACCGATCCGCCTGTCAATCTCACGTTCCGTCCTTCCCTCACTCGTGAACAAGACCCCGAGATACTTGAACTCCTCCACTTGAGGCAAAGACTCCCCACCCACCCGGAGAGGGCAAGCCACCTTTTTCCGGTCGAGAACCATGGCCTCGGACTTACAAGAGCTGATCCTCATCCCAACTGCTTCACACTTGGCTGCAAACCGCCCCAGTGCACGTTGCAGGTCCTGGTTCGATGGAGCAACAAGACAACATCATCTGCGAACAACACAGATGAGATCCTGTGGTCCCCAAACCGGACCCCCTCCAGCCTGTCCTAGAAATTCTGTCCATAAATACAATGAACAGACCCTGTGACAAAGGGCAGCCCTGGCGGAGTCCAACATGCACCAGGAACAGGTCTGACTTACTGCCGGCAATGCGAACACAGCTCCTGCTCCGGTCATACAGGGACCGGACAGCCCTTAGCAAAGGGCCCCGAACCCCATACTCCCAGAGCACCCCCCACAGGACACCACGAGGGACACAGTCGAATGCCTTCTCCAAGTCCACAAAGCACATGTGGACTGGTTGGGCAAACTCCCATGAACCCTCAAGCACCCTATGGAGAGTGTAGAGCTGGTCCAGTGTTCCACGGCCAGGACGAAAACCACATTGCTCCTCCTGGATCCGAGGTTCGACTATAGGCCGGATTCTCCTCTCCAGTACCCTGGCATAGACCTTACCGGGAAGGCTGAGGAGTGTGATTCCCCTGTAGTTGGAACACACCCTCCGGTCCCCCTTCTTATACAGAGGGACCACCACCCCGGTTTGCCAGTCCAAGGGTACTGTCCCCGACCACCATGCGATGTTGAAGAGGCGTGTCAGCCAAGACAGCCCTGCAACATCCAGAGACTTAAGGTACTCAGGATGGATCTCGTCCACCCCTGGAGCCTTGCCACCAAGGAGCTTGCCAACCACCTCAGTGACTTCAGCCAGGGTGATGGACGAGTCCACCTCCGAGTCCCCATCCTCGGCTTCCTCCTCAAAGTATCCTTCCACCGCCGGACAACGTCCCCAGTCGAGGTCAACAGCTCTCCCCCCGCACTATAAACAGTGTTGGTGAAGGACTGCTTCCCCCTCCTGAGGCGCCGGACGGTTTGCCAGAATCTCTTTGAGGCCGTCCGATAGTCCTCCTCCATGGCCTCCCCGAACTCCTCCCAGCTCCGAGTTTTTGCCTCCGCAACTGCATGAGCTGCAGCACGCTTGGCCCGCCGGTACCCATCAGCTGCCTCAGGAGTCCCACAAGCCAACAAGACCCGATAGGACTCCTTCTTCAGCTTGACGGCATCCCTTACTTCCGGTGTCCACCACCGGGTTCGGGGATTGCCGCCGCCACCGGCACCACGGACCTTACGCCCACAGCTATGAGCGGCCGCATTGACAATAGAGGCCGAGAATGAAGCCCACTCGGACTCCATATCTCCAGCCTCCCCCGGAGGTGCGAGTTGAAAGCCCCTCTGACAGAGGGCTCCGCCAGACGTTCCCAACAGACCCTCACTACATGCTTGGGCCTGCCAGGTCTTTCCGGCTTCCTCCTCCGCCAGCGAACCCAACTCACAACCAGGTGGTGATCAGTTGACAGCTCAGCCCCTCTCTTCACCCGAGTGTCCAAGACACGCGGCCGGAAGTCAGATGACACGACTACAAAGTCGATCATCGACCTCCGGCCTAGGGTGTCCTGGTGCCACGTGCACTTATGGACACCCTTGTGCTTGAACATGGTGTTCGTTATGGACAAACTGTGACTAGCACAGAAGTCCAATAACAAAACACCGCTCGGGTTCAGATCAGGGAGGCCGTTCCTCCCAATCACCCCTCTCCAAGTGTCACTGTCGTTGCCCACGTGGGCGTTGAAGTCCCCCAGTAGAACAACGGAGTCCCCGGTTGGTGCACTGTCTAGTACCCCTCCCAAGGACTCCATGAAGGCCGGGTACTCAGCACTGCTGTTCGGCCCGTAGGCCGACACCACAGTGAGAGACCTGTCCCCGACCCGAAGGCGCAGGGACGCGACCCTCTCGTTCACCGGGGTGAACTCCAACACACAGTGGCTGAGCTGTGGGGCAATGAGCAGGCCCACACCAGCTCACCGCCGCTCCCTGCGGCCAACGCCAGAGAAATGGAGAGTCCAGCCCCTCTCAAGGAGTTGGGTTCCAGAGCCCAAACTGTGTGTGGAGGTGAGGCCGACTATATCTAATCGGTAACGCTCAACCTCCCGCACAAGCTCAGGCTCCTTCCCCCCCAGCGAGGTGACATTCCATGTCCCCAGAACTAGTCTCCATGTCCGGAGATCCGGTCGTCGAGGCCCCCGCCTTCGACTGCCGCCCAGATCTCTTTGAACCGTCCCCATATGGCTCCTCCCGCAGGTGGTGGGCCCACGGAAGGGCGGCCCCACGTCGCTTGTTCGGGCTGTGCCCGGCCGGGCCCCGTGGGAGAAGGCCCGGCCACCAGACGCTCGCCTTCGAGCACCCACCCCAGGCCTGGCTCCAGGGTGGGGCCTCGGTGACGCCATTCCGGGCGACGTAACTGGCCTCTGATTGGAACTCATCATGTGGGGCTTCTGAACCGTTCTTCGTCTGACCGGTCCCCCAGGACCTGTTTGCCTTGGGTGACCCTACCGGGGGCATGAAGCCCCCGACAACATAGCTCCCAGGATCATTCGGGCACTCAAACCCCTCCACCACGATAAGGTGACGGTTCAAGGAGGGGATGAACTGAACCATTAATGACATTTTATTTACTTTGAAGAAGTCACACATCACTTCTATCTAATATCCAATTGTATCACAAAGTTTAGAAGTGGAAGGTTCATAGCCTGTGTAAAGGATGTGCTGTAAGGGTGTGCCCAAGGAAACATGTGCACAAGGAGGGGTGTGCATGAAGAGGCGTGTGCACGAGGAAGAGTGTGCATGACGAGGCGTGTGCACAAGGTATTGTGTGCAAGAGGAGGTGACTGCATGAGCAAGTATGCGCTCACCTGTAGCTAGGTCTGGAGCCCCGGTTTCGGCCACGGCCGCGCTCCCCTCTTGGACCATGGGTCCGACCCTGGGACAGGAAGTCTCCAAATGTAGGAGCCTTAGGAGGCCGCTTATGGTCATCTAGAAAAATAATGAGACTAACTGATGCACCAAGCAGAAATAATAACACCAAAGAACAGCAAAGACATTCATAATAGTAGACATTTTAAGAAGAAATCAAAAGAAAAGTATGTAAAAGCTTTTCAATAATATAAAAAAATATCTGTATACAGAAAAGACAGAAAATAAACTGTTTGAATAATAGTATTGAGAAATAGTATAGTAATGAGAAAATTGCATGAATAGGGTGTTGTACAGACTTCAATCACTTTCTGGACTTACATTCAGACAGGTTACATATTATAGGATAAATGAATAACAAACTCTCTCTCCCTCACTATTCATTATGGGTTAAAGGGTTAGAGAGAAAGGGTCCAAATGGCCTCAAGGACGTCCCTGTAAACCAGTAGTTTTATAGGAGAAGGATCCACAGGTATGGTGTAGACACAGAAAAGACACATCATGAGTCCACATTTGGGGCTTATGAACATGATATTAAAGGCCCTGTACTCGATGTATGCGAGTAAAATGTGCCTTGCCTCATTACAGATATATTGTAAAGTCTTCATGTCAAAATATGTCCACTGTGTACTGGTTGCATTTAATTATAAAGGAGTTTTTCTTGTACGATAATCAGGAAGTGTGTGTGAGCATGCAAATTGTCTGACTGAAAGTTGTGAAAATTGCTTATGTGCTCTGCTACTCCTATTTATTCCCTTCAATAAGGTAAGGTTTGAGAGCTTTGCCAGCACCATTCCACCAAAGCACAGGGTATGTCTAAAGTCAACCACAGCCTGTATACTGGATTTGCGGAAAAGCCTCTGCGGGCTGTGGCTGGTTCTTAGGAGCTTGTGTTAGATTGACTCTGCCCCTCTGGGATTAGGTGACCTCTGCCTCAAAGTCCCTCCTCTCCAGGGAAATGACACACATTTGCATAAAAGGCTTCATGAAAGAGCTGCTTAGAAGCGCTATCTGCCCACATGTAATAGCTTAAGCTGTGTGTGTGTGTGTGTGTGTGTGTGAGCGTGTAAGATACTCACCTCGGCGGGCACTCTGCTCAGTCACTGCACCGTCTGCACTCACAGCCTGGTCCTCTGTGAACCTGCAGCACAGTCAAGGGTCAGACCTAATCCCCCATTTTCACTCATGTTAGTAATAGATGTGAATGTGTCTAAAGGGCCCATGTTACGCTATTTTCTTATGTTTATTGTCTTATAAGTTTCTTATCAAAAACATAGTTGAGTCTTGTTTCATACACAAATATTTTACAATGTGTTTTTAAACTCCATACACCTTCACTAGAATTATCTGAATAATTTAAGACTGAGAATTGCCAATCCTGCTTAACAAAAAAGGTAAAAGATAGCTGTTAACTTGAAAACTACCGCTTTTTAGTGATTTTAATTGAGCTTCTATGGAGACATGTTGCATGTATGGGCAAAATATGTATTGAATGTGTGGCCAAATTGACAGCAGAATAGATGGAAATGCGCAATGACTGGACTGTGCAATATTTTGGACTGTGGGAACTGTGCGATGAGTGGACTGTCTACTAACATGCTCTGTCCCAATCAAATAAACTAATCAATCAAATAAAACAAATCAAACCAGGGCGAAAAGATCTTTTTGAGCTTTTCATATGTACACAGACTAATAATAAAGGGTTACACAAACATGTTTGTTTTGAGGAGGTAACAATATTCTAACATGGCTTAACGCTCATAAGAGTCCATTTTGGGCAATATAGTCCCTTTAAGTATAAATTTGAGTTCTATAGACCCTTTAAATGTGAGTTAGCTGAGTGATTAGTGTAGCAGTCAGGAGCTCATCAGCTAGCTGTCAGCTGTCTGGGGCTCACATGCTGTCGGACTTCTGGGCATCCCACTCGCGCCTCCACTGCCCAGTGGCATTGCGGTGGCGTGCCAGCCTCTCCTCATCAATCTGCTCACGCTCCTTTTTCCAGCGCAGGTACTCTGCTCGCTCCCGGCCGGTCATGGACATGGTCATGTCCACTGAGCCTTTGGGCCCAGGGCGCCGGCTCTGCACAGAGACACAGTCAACCACCATGTTTGATTTGATTGAGGAATTACACAGATATAAGGTCATATGGTAATCAAAAATCAGGTAACTGAAAATTTATTGCTTGTTACTGTGAAATGCCACCATGAAGAGGCCCCGCCTCTTACAGGTTCTGTAGACTTGAACAGGACGGCAATGGACCAGTTTCTATTATTAAGCAATTTTATATCAATATTTCCGCTTACAATTAACAAAATGCAGAATCATACGGTCTAGTACAGGGGTCGGCAACCCGCGGCTCCGGAGCCGCATGCGGCTCTTTAGCACTCCCCTAGTGGCTCCCTGGAGCTTTTTCAAAAATGAGTGAAAATGGAAAAGGAATGATTTTTTTGTTGTTGTTTTAATATGGTTTCTTTAGGGGTAAAACCCTCGTTCATCTCTGGTCATGGATCTGATCCATCAGCTGTGTGCAAACGCAAACATAGGAAAAGTGTTTCAGCAGAACAAACAGATGAGCTGAAGCGGGGAGTGGTGTGTGGTGCCTCCACCTGAGAAGCGTTTTCCCCGAAAAAAACAAAAACAAAAACACGTGCACAGACGGACGCTCAGAACAACATATAATGAACCAAACTGGATTCATGCTTCTGTCCGGATGCTTTGCACCACCTCGGAACCAGGCCGCGGTCGAGCGTGGAGGACCGGAGCAGCCCGCCCGGATCTGTAGTCCACAGCGCATTCTCGCTTTTCCCGCACAGAACCAGCGCACAGAGGACGACACGGAACCACTCGGACCCAGTCCTTTGCACGCTGGTCTTGCTCGCCCCCATCTGGAACCAGGACACGGAGGACGAAACCTCCGGACAATCTGACCAACACTGGACCCCCAGCCCCGTCTTGAGGAGCTGCGCGATGACTGCTCCCGTGTATTTTGCGCTGCTGCCCGAGCTCAGAGCTTCTGCTCTGGGCTGATGTTGCGTAGAAAGTTCTACATGCTGCTGTTTTATGAATGCTCCTATGCACGATCAGAAGAAATGCGACTGCTGCTCTGAATACTTCCATCATCGTCGTCAAAGCAACAGGTAAACGTCGGTCTACAGACGGCGCACCGAGTATGAGAGGATTGCAAAAGGGGTTTGTGTAATCATGAATGCTCATTTTGTATTTGTAGCCTACTTAGTCATTTTAATAGTAGGTTTATATAGCTAATACATTGACAGCCTATGTTGCGTTCATATTAGGCTTATATAAGGCTTTTAATTTTTTGCGGCTCCAGGCAGGTATGTTTTTTGTTTTTTTGGGCCAATATGGCTCTTTGAACATTTTGGGTTGCCGACCCCTGGTCTAGTATAATACTAATAATACTAATCCTACTTACAAAAAGCATACAAATTTAAGATGCACTATACAGCTTTGAGGTGGACAGTCCACCACCTGTTTCTCTTTATGGAAATGTTATTGCCTGAAATGTTCCACTGTATGGCATTAAAGCCATGCATCTATTCAAAAACTCATGTTTTGCTCAAAACTACCCATTTCCAACTTACTATAACTTGGCCTGGTTTAATGCCATAGTGTGAAACATTCCAAGAAAAGCATTACCCAGAGGAACCCAGAAGTTACTACCTTTAAAGGGTGTGTGTTAATACATTTAGTTGTAATGTTTTATCAGTTTTCATTCACATATATTCAGTGCACAAATCTGCATATTTAGGCTGCAAACTGAAAACACTTTGTTCCTCCTTGTGATATCACAACGTGGTAATAAAGGATAGAGCTCCACTGCCTTTTAAAGACCATATACCTTCACTAATCATTTGCATAATTTTCATATTACGAAATTTTCTGCAAGAGCACCCCTGCAAATCTCCATGCTGGGGTCAATCCATATGAAATCAGCCGTCCTCCCCTAGGAGCCATCTCAGATTTGGCTGAAAAAAAAAATCTAAAATTACCAAATGAAAGAATCTAAAATTTTAGCTCAATCCCTTCAGTGGTTCCTGAGTTATGGCTGTTGAAATTTTGGGGCCATGCTCACTTTCGGAAGTCTTAATTTATAAGCATGTTTGAGACACCAAAACCTCATAAAAAATAGAGCTAGGAAGATGAAAATTTGTATTAATGTAGATTCTTGGTCATAGATTCTAAATCTGTTGTCAAATATTGGGTATTCTCCAAGATAGGGACGGGCATTCGATGAAATTTTCTTAATCGATCGTCGGAAGAATTAACGATCGATTATCGATTAATCATTAATGTTTTTATATTAAAATGATCATCATTATTATTACTATCTGCACTACTAATCTGCATAAATAAATTCAACTTTACGACATATAAACCGTAACGACTCTAGAGCCACATCAAACCGTTTGACATTATAATGTGTTTAATTTAGTTTAGCGCAACTCTCAGAAACGAAACTTAAAACCGCATCGCTAATTTGCATAAACTCAGCGAAAATATAACTACAGCTCTTGTGTCGCTGATGCGGTCAGTTTCTGTCGGATTAAAAGACATGACTCAGTGGAATACAGGTTAGTGTGACCAGATTTGCGTTTGTCAAAACCAGGACACCGTACTGGGGGAGGGAGGTGGGGACTCGTCATTGACATTGCGCGGCTCTCACCTGGTAAAGCTTTTTCCCACTGGACACCGAAACATATGTTCTTGCTTTGTACACTGTGCACATGGACTCACACTTGTCCCGAACGCAACAGAAAGCGTGGAATTTCTTGTACAAATCATCGTTAAATACGCATTTGTGCTTCGGTACACTGCAGACTGACCGAATGTTTGTGTCTCGCTACCCCTACGCACAGAAACCTACATTCGGTTTGTCGATTAAAATGAACGTAATCGATGAAATTCTTAATGATCAATTATCGATTAATCGATTAATCATGCCCATCCCTACTCCAAGCAGATATTTACAAACTAACTGTTGAACCTGAATATTTGAGAGAATGACGATTTCTGACAACAATCTCACACTTTACTAAGATTTCAAGTGGACAGTGTAGAGTTGCAAATATGGTCACAGGCCACATTTGACCTTTTTGAACCATTCTTTGGATCCTCGGTTCCCCACATGGGCACAGTTAAATGTTGATAAAATTTGTACCATATTTACCATACATACCATATTTTGGCATATTCTGAATAGTTTAAAGTAATAAAAACATCTACTATTAACTTCCTTAATTTCAAACTGAATTTTTGAAAATGAGCTCTCACGGGTAATTTTTGGTGGAGCTTAAGGACTTTTCCACCTGCAGAAAGGTTCAATTACCTTTAATAGACTTAAACTAATTGCTTGTTATAAGGAAGGACAGCTGGAGATTATTTGTGGTACATTGTTTGTGATGGTGTGATAGAAATTTAGATTGTGGAAAGATTTCTTTCATTCTGTCTTTGTGTAAATGAATGTGATTTCTACTTGAGACCAGACCCCCACAGGAAAATATTGATTATGATTGATTACATTAAAATAGTGATTAGTTTATCTTTTAGAAACACATTTGGTCTTGTAACTAAAACTCATTTGGCTTGTTAGAAAGACCCTTCAATATAAATACTTCTGTTCCCTTTTTCTTGCAAGTGAATATGGAGCAAATCAGATCAAGCACATGTGGCCACACCTCAGTTGAAGTCATCACCTTCTCACTTTGAAATGTATGTCTTCTGGTCATCTCAGGATATATAAACTTGGTGTTTTGTAATATTGGGGAGTGGGGAGATGTAGTAGGAACATACTGCTGGTGGGAGAGGCTGTTGGGTTTTGGCCAGAACAGGCCTAGGCCCTGTCCATATCTGCTGTAACAAGAATAAACCTTGGGCTATATTCCAAAAACTCATTAGGCTTCTCAAATGGATTCATAATTTATCTTCAAGAGATACATAATTTTTGCCACAACAATGGTTTTGGCGGCACTGTAAACCGATCGGCTGCAAGAGCCAGTCTTCAACCCTAAAACATGCTCCATGAACAGTTGATAGTCAAGGTCAGTTAAAAACAATCAATTCAATCATTGCGTCCTTAGGCAAGACACTTCACCCTCATTGCCTAGTATGAAAGTGGTGTGTGTGTGTGTGTGTGTGTGTGTGAGGTGATGGTGGTGGTCGGAGTGTCATGGCAGCCGCGCTTCTGTCAGTGTGCCCCAGGGCATCTGTGGCTACAATAGTAGCTTACCATCATCCGGGTTTAGAGTGAATGAATAATGCTGTATTAATGAATGCTGAATGAATAGTGCTGAATAATGCCCTGTAAAGCGTCTTTGGGGACAGAAAATATCTGTGAAAGCGCTATATAAATAAAGACTTACTTCAGGGACCTGACAGCAATCAAATATTGACCACAATCCAGATGTTTGAGTGGGCTTCAAAAAACATAAAGAATGTAAAGTTTTTCTTGACAAGCTCTAAATACATTACAAATCATGAACTTACTTCCAAACTAGAAGAGCTACAGCAAGGCAAAGACTGTGAATGGTACTAGATCACACCACAGTTTCATTCCCGTGTCAAATGGTAAATTAGAAACAAGGAGAATATCTCAAGATCTCATATGTACTGAAGTGTCAGTTTCTGAAATCCAAAATGAGATTGTGTCAGATAGCTCTCTGTACCAGCAGGTCAATACAGTGTTTGTATTTATGACAACAGGTGGTTCATTGGGACTATTTCAGATTTATTTTTAGATGTACATGGTGATGTCTATGTGAGATTCATGAAACGAGGCAACAGAACTCTCATCTGGCCTCCTGAACATCGGCAGAACCATGTTGGGTCCAGTTTCAGCACATAATCTGTTGTATTAAGGTTCCAGAAATTCAGAGAAGAGCACGAGATTATCGCCTTGACACTGCAGATTATGACAGGATCCAAATGTTACTTCTGAAGTTCATTAGTAGTTAGGAACACTTAGTGTGCAACATCCCAACACAGATCTACATGGAGGCGGCAAAGGGACCAGAATGGGCAGATTTTTCCAGTATGTTGGTATTTTCCGCTGAGGTTGTTTTTCACACTGAAGTTTTTAAACGTAATTTCTAGCATCTGAACAAATAACAGACCAGATTATTGTATTTTGGTAACTTTTGTGTCAGTATCAATTTTTTTCTTGTTAATGTTACTGCCTTCTTGTAATGTTTTTGTGCAAAAATAATATACATATGGTGGTACTGAACACCATGGTTATAGAATCAGAGATTCAGGCAATGGATATTCCAAATGTAATTTATATTATAGTTAGGGGTGTCAAATTATCGCGTTAATTGCGATTAATTAATTACAGTCATATTTAGCGCGTTATGTTTTTTAATCGCGTTAATCTCATTTTTTATCTCTAACTTTAGTGTTTCTGTATGCGAGTTGCTTTATTATAAAACCTGTTTTATACACACACACACAAAACACATTTATACATTTTTTTATTTCGGTAATTCCACTCATTGCCGGAAACCCACACAAAACGTGCGCAATAAGAGCGACGTAAATGTCATGTTAACGTTGGCAGCGTCAGTCGCACAATGGACGAGGTCGAAGAGCCAGTAGAACAGAGGCAGCAGTGCACAGGTAAAAACACATTCGTGTCTTGGAAATTATTCTCCCGACGTGAAATATAAAAGAAAATAAATATAAAATCGCCTACAACTTAAATGTCACTGGTGAAAACAACCTGCATAGACTCATGATGTCTGCACTACTGTCCTATAGTGACCTGCCACATGAGGGGACATGCACACAAACACACACAAACACAACACAAACACACACAAACACAAACACAAACACACAACAAACACAAACACAAACACACACAAACACAAACACACACACACACACACAAACACACACCTTCATCATCGTCATTAACCTGAGAACGCGCGGACCACGTTTCCTTCCATAGTTACTGCGCGGACATCGACGTGCTCCCGTGAGCCGCGTGTGGATCGTGTTTTCTCCGCGCTTCCTCCTGTGAGCCTCTAAACCAGGACTAAACCAGAACTAAAACCAGAACTAAAACCAGGTCTAAACCAGGTCTAAACCATGACTAAACCAGGACTAAACCAGCACTAAACCAGAACTAACACCAGGACTAAAACCAGGATTAATCCATTCCAGGACTAAACTAGGACTAAAGTAGGACTAAAGCAGGTCTAAACCAGGACTAAAACAAGGACTAAAACCAGTGATCTCATATATAAAGCATTTCTCTATCAATAATATTTTTAATATGGTTAAGGAAAGACTGGACTTTTTATTGTCTTTAGACAAAAGTTATTATGTTCAGATTTCCTCGTCTTTGCTACTTTACAGCAAACAGTTTCTTATTCATGGAGACTTGGACTCAACAACCAATTTGGAGAGATTTGTTAAACAATAAATGACTTTATAAAGTCACTTTTTTGTTCTATATCAGTCTTTTGATCTGCCACAATAATGTAATAATGAATTTAAATGAAATACCTCAAATTGAAGGCTTTTCTCAGCTATTTTTAGGTGAGATTAAAATGAGATTAATTAGATTAATTAATTACCGATCATAATTAATTAATCTCTCAATTTTTTTAATCGCATGACAGCACTAATTATAGTATTTATCAATGCTATCTTAACTTTTGTTGCTTTACTTATACACCATGAAAAGCTGTTTCTTTGTGAGATAACAAATTATCTTTCTCAAATAAAAATAAAATAAAAAATGCAAACAAACCTTTTTTCATAATTTTGGACAGAGTTAATAGTTGAATTTTCTCAAAGGATTAATGACACTTTTCCAAACAATGTACCACAAATAATCTCCAATTGTCTTCCCTTATAACAAGCAAATAGTGTTTAAGTCTATTAGAGGTAAATTAACCTTTCTGTAGGTGGAAAAGTCCCTAAGTTCCACCAAACTAATCTACTACTACTACTTTAAACTAATCAGAATATGCCAAAGTTTCTCTGGTTAAAATGTTTATCAATGTCTAACTGTGCCCACGTGGGGAACTGAGGGTCCAAAGAAGGGTCCAAAAAGGTCAAATCTGGTCTGTGACCATATTTGGGACTCTACACCATCCACATGAAAGCTCAGAAAAGTGTGAGATTGTTGCCAGAAATGGTCATTCTCAAATATTCAGGTTCAGCAGTTAGTTTGTAAATATCTGCTTTGAGTAAATAGATGTTGGACCTCAAAAAAAAAAATAAAAAAATTGAGTGGCAACCAAATGTGAGATTTTGGGGGCCCACAGCGCCCCCCCTTAATAAAGATACACAATATTTGACAACAGATTCAGAATCTATGACCAATAATCTACAATAATTCAATAATTAATTTTTACCTTCCTAGCTCAATTTTTTATGAAGCTATGGTCTCTCAAACACGCTTATAAATTAAGGTTTCTGAAAAAGTGAGCATGGCCCCAAAATTTTAACGGACCATAACTCAGGAGCGACTCAAGGGATTGTGCTAAAATTTGAGATCCTTTCATTTGGTAATTTTAGAAAAATTAAAATAAAAATTCAGCCAAATCTGAGATGGCTCATATGGGAGATTCCTTGAAAATGGCTAATTTCATATGGACTGACCCAGCTGTCCCAAAAATCGAAAGATTGATAGATCACTCTACTTTGGTCAATCTCAATGTCAAAATGTGCATTTTAATTAACAGGTCAATAGCCAATCATGAGGCAGTAAGAGCGCATGGTGCTGACGAGGATTTTAGCTCTTTAGGAAAAAGCACCTCAGCCACAGAGCGTCTCTTATGTCTCCTCACGTGTTCACAAGTTTTGACTTAAATCTGCACAATTTGACTAAAAGTCCAGTGCCGCCCTCCCTCTGTTTCTGATTCAGCCGCAGCTCCTCACCTTTTCTCCTCTCTTTCTCTCTGGTGCTTCTCATAATTATAATCCAAGTTACAGAAAGTAAACAACTATTTTCTCACAGTTTGAGTGAAACTAAAGACCTCATTTAGCACACGGACATCACGCATGTTCATGTCGCTAACTGTAATGTGAGCAAGCTTTTGGGTTTAATATATTGTACAAACAAATTCCGACCTTCAAATATGAACTTCTCTGGAATTATTGGACCCATCAACATGAAATAAAAGATGGAAGAAGATTGAATTGAAAATCGATCAATATGGGGGAAAAAAAATCATGAGTCATTTTTCCCCATATCGGCCAGCCCTGCCAAGCACCTGAATTTCCCCTGATCTTAAATGGACTTTATTTGATGCACGCTTAGAAAGAGCATTTAGTGTCTGTCTGTCTGTCTGTCTGTCCATCTCTCTCTCTCTTTCTAGTAATTTCAGTCATTGTAGGTCTGATCTGAGGACTGTGTGCAAAGCAGGGATCAAAAACAAAATGGGCCAAAAGAAATGCTATGCCTTCAAACGCAAGCCAGAACAGTCTATTGGAGCGAGGACACCAGAGACAATAAGACGAGGATGTAAGGAAGTTCGGACCCGCTGGCCAGTGAATACCCCGTGTGTGTCCGCCACTAATGGAAGAGCAATTCACGAGAAACGCAGAAAAAAGTGGAATGTGTATGTGTGTGTGGTCACAAGTGCATGCACGTGCACTGAGGACCCACTTGAAAAAACATAAAATCAGCACCTATGCCTGGTGCTATGTTCTCATTTAAATTAGAAATTTTGAGTTCTTTTCTTGTCTTCTCTTAAACAGAAAATACTCTGTTCCACCTTGTGATGTCATGTGGTAATATGGGATGTACTCCACTGTGTTCCACTCCATATACCTTCTCTAGAATCATTTGGATGACGTCTGCCCTGGAACAGCCAATTTCTACTGAATGAAAAGTAAAAGAGTATTTTGAAATTTGAAGACAGAGATACTCTAATAATGCAGGGTTACAGGGTTCTAAGATATAAATAAAAGCTTACATTAATCAGTTCTGCGTACTATACAACAGGACCTTATACCATTACCATTTCCTCAAAAGGGTTCTATAAGCGAAATCCACTCACAGTCCACTCCTTCTCCATTTCTGCTCCCGTCTTCACGTTGTCGAAGTCCAGGCCTCCCCAGTTGCGCACATGTCTCCGGCTGCCCTCCTTGCGATCAGTGTCGGGGACGGGTCCAGTGCGCCGTGGGTCATCCAGGAAGTGTCTGCTGGGCTTGTCCCCGTCCTGCTACACAGAGAGAATAAACAACAGCTTCTGTGAATATGGAATCCTATTGGAACTTTGCTGTGACATCATGCTGAAAATAGTCTGAAAACTCAAGAAAAACACAAACTGGATTTCACTTTTTTGTAGATTTTCAACAAAAAGGTGAGTCTCTGTCTCTGTCTGTCTCTGTCTGTCTCTGTCTGTCTCTGTCTGTCTCTGTCTGTCTCTGTCTGTCTCTGTCTGTCTCGAGTGACAATGACAGAATGGCATTGAAAAAAAAAGAGGCAGAATCAATTTGTGGTGCTAGATTTTCATTCTGTGGCGCTGTGCCACAGATTGGTCTGGGAAACACTGCACCTCATCAAGCTAAACCAGTTCTTTCTAATCAGATGGTGTTAAAACAAAACTCAGATTACAGTTGAATGAAATTTATTAAAATTACATACCCGCTGTCCTCGTTCATATTCTGCTATCTTCTCCATTTCCTGGTTCATTTTCTCGATGTTCTGTCTCCTCTTCTCTTCCCACTCCTGGACAAAACACATGTGGGAGGCATCAGGGGCTTGTGTTGAGGTTAGTAGGTTAAATGTCTGTGTGGTGGGACATACCTTGGACCTACGGTCACTCCCCACTGCTGTGTCTCCACCTCTGCCCCTCCTGCTCCCCCGGCCCCCCCTACGACCCGATGTCTCACCAGGCACCTCCTCCCGGGGGCCCCTGTCCTCCCGGGGGCCCCTGTCCTCCCGGGGGCCCCTGTCCTCCCGGGGGCCCCTGTCCTCCCGCCCCTCTCCTCTGGGGTTTCGACCCACGCGACCTGACATTCTCTTGGAGGGGCTCTGCACTTTGTGTCCCTCTGTGTCCTCATGGGGCTTCTGCGGGCCCCTGGATGCCCCCGCTTTAGTGTCATTCACCACTCTCTTCTCCTGCACACATCAGCATCCTCCATTAAACACAGCATATACAAGTGGAACTAAGCCAATGAGCTGCTTAGACAGTAATGATGCGCTAATGTGTTATCATCAGTCATTTAGTCAGTTACAAGACATTTTTCAGATATTTACAAATGAGAAATTTTCTCAACTCAGTTTCACAATATAAACAGGGTGTAGGGGCACATTGTTCAGAAAAAAATCATATATTTACAATCAAGTGGTCATTTTAAATGGCTTACGTACTCAAAACAGAAAGAGATCTTGGGAGCATGATCTTGGTATTAATACATGAACAATAAGAATATAATTAAAGCCGCTCACTGCGATGATGGCCCTTGCCATCGCCATTTCGTGCGTGCCCGTTCGTGCTACGGGCAAACCGTAAGGACTATCCCAAAAAAATATAAAACTTTTGTGAACTTATGTCTATAGATGTGACATGTCAAATCTGAGCTCATTTGGACCAAACACCAGGGACTTAATCTTTTTGCACACATGCAAGTCAAAACGGTGGCAAATTTTTGATCGAATATGGCCGACTTGCTGTTCGTCATAGGAGCATGCTCCAATTTTACTTGTCCCCACTCCCATAGGGGTCCAATTCTAGGCGGCGCTGTTGAGTCGAGTCGCTTTGGGAATTGTTGCAATGCCCATTTTATCAAATTTTTTGCTGGGCTGGTTGATCCCATACCTAGTTAAGAGACTTTTTGTCTACATTCAGGGGGTCAAAAATGCGATTATATATGGGGAAAAAGAATAATAAGTAAGAAACTGAGGAAGAACAATACCCCTCGCCATTAACTTCGTTAGTGGCGAGGGCCAATTAAAGACGCTCACGGCGATGATGGCCTTCGCCCCGATGCGCACTCCCACTTCAACGCAACCTTCAATGACTCACTACCACCTCAGCACGCCACTCTCTCTTCCTGACAAAGACTGAGAGTACAGACCAACAGCTCGTCCAGCTTCGTTACTGGCTCGGGCCAATAATGCTCCACTCCAAAAAAAAAAAAAAAAAAAAAACTGTTCAGCTTTAAGTAAACAATGTAAACATCATGTGGGTACCTATCAGGGATGGAACAATATTGATATCATATCGAATATCATTTGATACTGGTGTCACGATTCATTTTGGCCGTTTATTTTGGTCCAAAAGGAAAACAGTTATTGCAAAGTCCTCCTCAGATGCAGCAAGAAAACAGCTCCATAGGGACTTACAGTTGAAATATTCCAACAGAGGTGGATTTTATCTTTCCGTCACTTTTTATTTTACGTTGATAGACTTAGGTACTTGCATCATGGGGCCCTGGAGCTGTTTTATTGTACTCATAACTCTTCCCCACACTCCTCTTTGCTGCCTGTAGTGAGGAAAAGATTGCAGACTTTACCCACACTGGCAGTGCTTTTAAATGCCACAGTGATCACAGATTGGTTCAAATGCCATCACCATAAGTGTACTTGTACTGTCCCACTGCAGCCCCCAGCAGCGAAGTACAGCCCCACCTGGACACACCCCCTCCATAATAATAGCACTAGTGCTAAGATTGGGAGCAAGGTCAGGCCCATTGACTTTTATATACTTCAGGATCACTTTTGGCTTTACATCAGCTTTAATCAAATGTGCTCGAATATGCACCCACAACGCGAGTTGCGATATACCCAATCTTTTTCTCAGACTCTGTCTCATAAGTTTTACTGAGAAAATGGTCTGTAGAGACATTTCTGTGTAATATAACATAGGTTTAGTGTTCAGAAAAAAGAGTGGAGTGCAGTGCGTGTAAAAAGAGCAGGGCAGTGTGGGAGGAGCTACTGTTTGCCTCTGCTTCTGCTGGAGATGAGGCAGAGCAGCACTGATACAGGAGCCTGTGAGAATGCAGTGAGAGGAGAGACAGACTCTAGAGGAAAAGAAAAGAAATCATCAAATCATCATCAAAAAACGAAAAGTCTGACAATAACTCCCCTAGCAGTCTATATTTATAAAATAGCCTGAGAAAGCTCTGTTCTTATTTTCACTGAATAAAAATGCTGTAAATCATTGAACCAAATTAACAAAATACTTCACATATAAACTGCAGCTGTACAGTAGCTAAATAAGGACATTTGAGATGCTATGGGCTTTTTATACCATATGGGGCAGAAAATGTTTCAAAAGATCTTCCAGAGGAAATACTATGAGAGAGTTAACAATTTCATCACCACCTGAAACCAGAGCCTTTCCTGTTGCGCTCACGTGATTTCCTTGGGACACTGCTGTGATGCTGCAGGACACAAACCAGGGATACTTTGGACTCTTCCTCTTCTCAAACTGCCCTGACACAGATCTGCTGACCCTACCTGACGAGTCCTAGTGTTAAACTTCACTCAGACCTTTAACTGAAGTGCAGTGTAAATGTTGCTGTAGCAAAACTTGAATTTCCCTAGTGATTAATAAAGGCTCTCTGTCTCTCTCTCTCTGGATCATGGAGCAAGGAGACTACCTGGCGCAGCGTGTAGGTGCTGAATGTCTCCGTCCGGGTGAGGAACTTTGTCCTTGCACCCATAGGCCGTGACTGCTTCACTGTGATGCTGGAGCATTGTTTATATAGTTCCAATGTGTAGCTATAAAATCGTAATCATAAAGTGTGCTTGCCATGCTCAAAGAGCACGGCGCTTAGAAGAGGTTGAAAAAAACGTGGCTGGAGCAGAAAAGTGGGACTTGGCCGTGAAGGACACATTGCTTGAACTCTTAAACAACCAGAGGGATTTACAGGCTAAGTTGTCTGACCTGGAAGGGCGCTCCCGGCGCAATAACATCCGAATTTACGGCGTCCCAGAGAACACCGAGGGTACATCGGTGCAACGGTTCATTGAGAGCTTTATAATGACTGAACTGGGGGAAAGCCTGGGTGTCCAACGGGGCACCGAGCTTGGTATCGAGCGGGCCCACCGAGCGTTGGGTCCACAACCACCACCCGGTGCACCCCCGCGCTCCATCGTTATCCGTTTCCTGAGGTTTACAATAAAAGAGAAAGTTCTTCAATCGGCCTGGAAAAAGCAGATGTATGTTCAAAACAGACGCGTCTTCTTTGACCACGATTACGCGGCAGATGTGCAGCAGAAGAGAAAAGAATATGGCCCGATAAAAAAGGTGCTGAGAGAAAATCAGATTCGCTTTCAGACACCATTGACGAAGATGCGGATCCATTTTAGCACTGGGGCTGTTACTTGCAATGACCCGGGTGCCGCTGCGGAGGAGTTGGAGAAGCGGGGCTTCTCGGTTGGTCCGATTCGAGTGAAAAAGCCCGGAGAACACACCGCGGACATCCTGACCAAGCTTATGCCGTGGCGCACGGCGGGCTCCCGCCGCGCTGGTCCTGAGTACCAGGAGAGCATCAGAGAACGGCTGCGGGGATTTCAGAGGACCGACCGGGACGACACAAGTCATGAAGATTGAATTACTTCTCAAGACGCCACGGATTTGGACACGTAATGATTATTACATCGTTAGTATGTACGTAAGTAAGACTATTTGAGCTTATACCGACGGGGAGCCTCCTCCGTAACCAACGTGACTAATCAGAACATACAAGAGGTAACCCATTACTTGGTATTCTTGGATCTTATAGATTAGTTTTAGATATTTTTTGTCCCGTGACATTGAGGGTTATAAATAATGGCTGTTTCAGTGTGTTTATAAAGAGCCACCCACTTGCTAGGGTAATACACCCAGTCTATTCTACATAGAATAAATTGACGAGGGGCCCCACTTGTTGGCTGTTTCCCCTCACTGTTTTATTTAGAGGAGTTAGGTTTTCCTCTTTGTTGGAAGTACTGTTTTTTCTTCTTTTCTTTTTTTAATGATGCTTATTGTTTTTTCTTGTTCTGAGTTGTCATTTTTTATTCCTCATTTTTTTTGTTTGTTCAAGGGCGCAAGATTACATGTAAAAGATGACATAGTAAACATATTAGAAAAATGTTCCAATATTATAAGTTTATTTCATTAAATGTAAACGGTTTAAACAGTCCCATAAAGTGTAGTAAAATGATAGCAAAATTAAAAAGGGAGAAAATTAATATTGCTTTCTGGCAAGAAACGCACCTGTCTCATACTGAGCATGAAAAGATTAAAAGATTGGGTTTTCGTAATACATTTTTCTCTTCACATAAATCAGGAAACAAAAGAGGAGTTGCTATATTGATCTCAAATAAGATTAAATTTGAATTAATATCTGAAACTGCAGATAAAGAAGGTAGATATATTTTTGTCAAAGGGAAAACAGAGGGTAAACCAGTAACTTTATTCAATGTATATGCCCCACCCGGAAGCCCATTGTCTTTCTTCAAAAAGGTTTTTGATTTAATAGCCTTTGATAAATATGGTATTTTGATATGTGCAGGGGACTTAAATTTAGTGATGAACCCCAAGTTAGACACAACAAATTGCACGAGGAAGAAGACTTCTGTTGAGTCCTGGGTAAATAAAACAATTCATCTTTTAGGTTTAACAGATGTTTGGCAAGACATACATAGACAGGAAAAAGATTTCACATTTTATTCTGCTCGCCATAACATGTACTCAAGAATTGATTATTATTTAATGTTTAATAGTGAGCTCCATAGAGTTAAATATTGTGGGATTGGACAGAGGGACCTATCGGACCATGCAGGTATCTATTTAAACTTACATTTAGATTGTAGTATAAAGAAAACAAACTGGAGATTGAATATTGGCATGTTTAACAACGAAACATATAAAAAAGCAATAGTAGAAGAATATAAGGAATTTCTATCCCTTAATAATAATGGGGAAGTCAGTTCATCTATTCTATGGGACACTGCTAAAGCCTATCTTAGAGGAAAACTTATAGTCAAAGCAGCATTCTTGAAAAAATTAAAGCATAAACGACTACATGATTTAGAAAGAAGACTGAAGGTTCTGGAAAATTTGCACAGTCAAAATAAGGATCCTTCTTTGTTGACCTTGATGCGACCTATTAAGCAAGAAATAGACCAAATTTATAGTGAAGAAATTGAAAAGAATATAAGATATATGAAGCAGAGGTATTACGAGGCTGGGCCAAAAGCTGCAAAATTATTAGCTTGGAGACTGCGCAAACAACAAGAAGAGAGGACAATTTATAAAATCAGAGACCCAAATACAAACAAACTATTTACTAAACCCAATAAAATTAATAAATCATTCGAAAAATATTATACTAAACTGTATACACACATTGGTGAAACTGATAGTGATAAAATTGGTAAATTCTTAAATTCGTTAGACCTCCCCTGCCTAGGTAAAAGTCATAATAAATTCCTTATTGCTGAAATTTCTGAGGGGGAAATCAATAAGGCTATTTCAGCTTTAAAGACGGGTAAATCACCTGGCACAGATGGATACCCGGCTGAATGGTATAAGATGATGAGAGAACCTCTGCTTCCATTGCTTAAAGAATGTTTCAATAATATTATGAAAGGTGGTGCTCCCCCCCCCTCATGGAGAGAAGCCTTTATATCTGTTATTCACAAAGAGGGCAAAAACAAAATGGATTGTAAATCTTATAGGCCTATCAGTGTTCTTAACATAGATTACAAACTTTTCGCATCAATTTTGGCCAGGAGAATGGAAGAGGCCATGTCATTCCTCATAGATGTAGACCAAACAGGTTTTGTTAAGGATCGCCAAACACACGACAATATACGCCGACCTATTCACATTATTGACCATATAACAAAGACAAATTCCTGTGCAGTCCTTCTCAGCTTAGATGCCGAGAAGGCTTTTGACACAGTTAGTTGGCAGTTTCTCTATCAAGCTATGGGCCGCTTCGGCTTCTCAGGTCAATTCATACAGTGCATAAGGGCATTATATTCATCACCGACTGCAATGATCAAAATAAACGGTGGCTTGTCTAACACGATAACACTCAAAAGAGGCTGTAGACAAGGATGCCCTCTCAGCCCATTTCTGTTTAATTTGTTCATCGAGCCATTAGCCCAGATGATTAGACAGGAAACTGAGTTAGAAGGTATAACTATAAGGGGTATAGAATACAGAATTTGTCTGTACGCGGACGACGTATTAGTAACGCTGCAAAATCCAGGTTCTAGTATACCTCAACTTATGAATGCCCTTAAAACATTTGGGTCCCTTTCTGGATATTCTCTTAATGTCAGTAAAACTCAGGCCCTCTTATTCAATTTTACTCCTAGCCCGGAATTAGTTAGAGACTATGACTTTAACTGGAAATTGTCACAGATTGAGTATCTTGGGGTAATCATACCAAAAAACCTCTCTTCACTTCTTACCATAAACTATGCAAATACCACAAAGCGAGTGAGGAGAGAGATGAACAGGTGGGCTTTGCTTCCTCTGGACATTGGTGACAGGATTAGGTCAATCAAAATGGTAATTCTACCCAAATTATTGTATTTATTCAATGCATTGCCTGTGGAGATCCCACTGGCACAATTCAGAGAATGGGATAAATGTATATCTAGGTTTGTGTGGAATTCCAAGAAACCACGTATTAAATATTCTATTCTTCAGATGCCGAGGGAAAGGGGAGGCCTGGCCCTACCTTGTCTAAGAACTTACTATATTGCAGCCCAGTTACGGTCACTAATACTTTGGTGTGATGAGTCCTATGAGGCAAAATGGAAAGGTATGGAGTTCTCGCTGTCTGATACTCCAATGCAATCAGTGCTTGGCTGTGTGGACTGTGCCAAATTAATTTTGCAGCAAGGGAATTTCTGTGTTGGTACAGGTATTAATATTTGGCTACAAGTTGTAAGGATGTATGGCCTCCAGAGACAAATCAAGTTACTGAGTTGGCCGACGTGTGATCCACACTTTCTACCAGCAGTAAACGACCCTAGATTTAAACAGTGGCTGCCCTTAGGTATTACAGTATTCAGCAGTATTATTTCCAGGGGACAAATGGATAGTTTTCAGAATCTCTCTCTTAAATTTGGACTTGGCAAACATGATTTTTTCAGATATCTTCAACTCCGTCATTATTTTGTAAAGGAAGCGCTTTGAGTGCCTTGAAGGTGGAAAAGCGCTATAGAAAAATGTGACCATTTACCATTCTGACTGGAAATCTCTCCAACTTAATTCAAATTATAAGAGATATTTATAAAGGGTCTGGTACCAAAAATATTGTAGGCAAAATTTATAAGGGTTTACATTCAAACGACAATAAGACATATCTTCATGTAAAATATCAATGGGATAAAGATTTGGCAATTGAAATCCCAGAGGAGCTCTGGTTAGAGGGATGGAAATCTCAAAACCTTACTACCAATTCACTTACTTGGAGAGACTTCTGTTGGAAGAGCCTGGTTCGCTTTTTTATCACACCGGTTACGCAAGTCAAAGATTTTAGCAACTCAATTCCCCTGCTGGAGAGAGTGTGGCTCTGTCAGGGCGGACCAGGCTCATATATTCTGGTCATGCCCAGAAATAACTAACTTCTGGAAAAAGGTGGTTTATCTAATGTTCTCAGTGTTGGGCCTCCAAGTTGATTTGTCTTTCTTCACCTTATTTCTTAGCGTACCCCCAGAAGGCTTAAGTAAATCTGATGCATATCTATTTAGAATAATTCTTGTTTCAGGGAAAAAGGCAATTACAAAATGCTGGCTGAAAAAGGAGGCACCTACAATGGGACTTCTGAGACAAATTATCGGACAAATCAGAGCAATGGAAACCATGACATTTGGTCTCCGCCTACAACGACACAAGGGAGAAAAACATTGGGAAAAATGGGACTGTTACATACAATCCATGAACGATTAATCGTGATATGGGAGCTGTTGATTGTACATGTAATCTTGCTTGATTGTTATAGTTTCTTCATTATTCTTTGTATGCCCTAAAACCTTCTTAAAAATAAAGTTACAAAAAAAAAAAAAAGACTAATATAGATTAAAAAAAGTGACTTTATAAAGTCATTTATTGTTTAACAAATCTCTCCAATTTGGCTGTTGAGCCCAAGTCTCCATGAATAAGAAACTGTTTGCTGTAAAGTAGCAAATACGAGGAAATCTGAACATAATAACTTTTGTCTACTTAAAGACAATAAAAAGTCCAGTCTTTCCTTAACCATATTAAAAATATTATTGATAGAGAAATGCTTTTATATATGAGATCACTGGTTTTAGTCCTGGTTTAGACCTGGTTTAGACCTACTTTAGTCCTAGTTTAGTCCTGGAATGGATTAATCCTGTTTTAGTCCTGGTGTTAGTCCTGGTGTTAGTCCTGGTTTAGACCTGGTTTTAGTTCTGGTTTTAGTTCTGGTTTAGTCCTGGTTTAGTCCTAGTTTAGTCCTGGTTTAGACCTGGTTTTAGTTCTGGTTTTAGTCCTGGTTTAGTCCTGGTTTAGTCCTGGTTTAGACCTGGTTTAGACCTGGTTTTAGTTCTGGTTTTAGTTCTGGTTTAGTCCTAGTTTAGTCCTGGTTTAGACCTGGTTTAGACCTGGTTTAGACCTGGTTTTTGTTCTGGTTTTAGTTCTAGTTTTAGTTCTGGTTTTAGTTCTGCTTTAGTCCTAGTTTAGTCCTGGAATGGATTAATCCTGTTTTAGTCCTGGTGTTAGTTCTGGTTTAGTCCTGGTTTAGTCCTGGTTTAGACCTGGTTTAGACCTGGTTTTTGTTCTGGTTTTAGTTCTAGGTTTTAGTTCTAGTTTTAGTTCTGGTTTTAGTTCTGGTTTTAGTTCTGGTTTAGTCCTTGTTTAGACCTGGTTTAGTCCTGGACTGGATTAGTCCTGGTTTAAGTCTTGGTGTTAGTTCTGGTTTAGAGGCGCACAGGAGGAAGCGCAGTTTACGCAGCGTACGCAGCGTACGCGAGAAAACATGGTCCACACGCGGCGCACGGGAGCACGTCGGTGTCCGCGCAGTAACTACGGAAGGAAACGTGGTCCGCGCGTTCTGAGGTTAATGACGATGATGAAGGTGTGTGTTTGTTTGTGTGTGTTTGTGTGTGTTTGTGTGTGTGTGCACTGCTGCCTCTGTTCTACTGGCTCTTCGACCTCGTCCATTGTGCGATTGATGCCGCCAACGTGAACATGACGTTTAGATCGCTGTTACTGCGCGCGTTTTGTGTGGGTTTCCGGCAATGAGTGGAATTACCGAAATAAAAAAAATGTATAAATGTGTTTTTTTTGTGTGTTGTGTGTTGTTGTTGGGACAACAACACATAAAAACAGGTTTTATCGTAAAGCAACTCACATACAGAAACAGTAAAGTTAGAGATTAAAAATGAGATTAACGCGATTAAAAAACATAACGCGCTAAATATGACTGTAATTAATTAATCGCAATTAACGCGCTAATTTGACACCCCTATATATATATATATATACACACACACACACACACATATATGTGTGTATATACATACACACACACACACACATATATAATATATATACATATATATATACATACATGCACACACACACACGCACACCCACAATATGCTGGCAATGTGAGATCCATCCCATTAAACTACATGGTATGTGTTGTCTAATTCTGATTTGAATTTCACTACTGCACTATTAAAATATTAGCCTGGCATCCAGAACACACACTTCTTCAATACTTTGCCAAGACGTGAGTCTAGCCACCTGTGAAGCTCCCAGAGTTCATATGGCCATGATTAACAGGTGGATTGGTCAAAAACACTCATGGTCTGTCCATATCAAAACAAAAAAGGGGAAAAAAGGAAAAAAGACAACATGCAACATGATGGAAGGAGTTTAGTGAGTTAATCTGACAATAAACAGCATTTCATCAGAGCTGAGGTATCTGTGGCCTCACATTTACTGCAGGAATATGGACTATATGTTCAAATCAGACAGTGTCACCTTTCACTGCACGGATTAACTGAGCCTTTTTACAACTAAAGAAATAAATAGTAGAGTCATTAACTAGTGTGGACATTCTGTTCACAAAATATGTGCAGGAAGATTATCTAATGACACAACCCTCAATGTAGCATTTATGGAGTTTAGTCTAGGACGTCTAGTCTCACTTGAATCGGAGGCCTTGCAGAGTAGCTGCAGGACTCCATTGTTTTTGTATGCAATCTTATTATATATTTCTGTCTGGAGAGTCTATGGCAGCCCACAGAATGCCTTGGTAAAAAGTTGTGAAATTTTGCACACTGGTTCAGGACAGGCTCATGGTCCCTCACAGTCAATTTGGGGTCAATAGGTCAAGAGCTCTAGCACCACCAACAGGTCAGAGTTGGACATGCATTCACGCTTATAACTACTGACCCATTTGTCCAAACACAAACAAGGTGTGCTTGGAATTCTTGGACCAAGACGAGTTGAATGCACCCCATGACATCTTATTGGATTTTCCACCATTTTGGAGTTTATCCAAAAACCTTCAAAATGAATCTCCTCTCACAAATTTTGTCCAATTTTCTTGAAACTTGGCACACACAATCTTCAGACCAATTGTCACAAAAAACTTTGAATGGATTTTTCATTTAACCCTTTGTTTTCTGGCAAATGGCCATTAAACTTGAGCCATTAAACTTGAGAAAGTGAGCTCCCTGCGTAGAGACGCTTTGACGTATTGACACCAAACTTGATACCTGGACTCAGGACCCCTCACTCTAGACCCTCAGAAAAATTCCTGACCTTCAACCTCTAGGGGACGCTATAATTAGCAAAAAGGTGTTTTAAGTGATATCTCTTGATCTATTTGGATTTCCAAAAAAATTCCTGTGCCTGCTGATTCTATTTGACTCGGTGATAAGTGTCGTAAAATGTTTATCACGTGACCATCTGCATTTGGCGGCCATGTTGAATTTTTTGGGTATCCCTTAGAACACCTTGGAATAAAGCTATGAAATTTAGCGCGTTGATTCAGGCCAGGCCAATGATCAATTTCAGTCATTTTTGGGTTTCTACCTCAAGAGCTATAGCACCACCAGCTGGTTAATTTTGGACATGCATTCATATTGACACCAAACTGCATAGAAACTTGTTTTAAGGGATATCTATTGATCTGCTTGGATTAAAAATGAAATTTCATTGTGCGTGTGTTACCATTCATGCTCTTGCCTATTCTGTAACTACGCTGCAAGGCCTCCGCATTGCTGCTTTCAGCTATATTTCACATTAATTCTTCTTAATGATTTCGTTCCATCTGGCTGGAACTCAGGTCTGAGGAACTGACCTGTGGTGAAGACAGGTCCACAGTGACCGTGAAGTTCTCCTTCTCCTGCCTCCTCTTCTCCTGTTCCTCTTGCCTCCTCTTTTCCAGCTCAGGGTCATGGGGGCGGGGCTTACGTGGGGTTGTCACAGCAATGCCCTCCTGCTCAGCTTTTTTCTTATCTTCTTCTATTTCCTGTCCAGTGTGGGCAAAGAGCAGACATGGTTTACATCATTCTGGAGGTCAAAGATTCAAACTAAGAATTCACAAAATATTTACTTTTATTATGGTTGAAAGATTTATTGCAATCAAACTGAAATTTGAAAGTCACCATTAATTAACATAATTTCTTCTGCAAACAAAAAATATTCTCATTTATTAAAAAACTGCCAACCCTTCAGTTCAGACCTCTACATGTTCTAAAATGTGATTCTTGCCTTAGTTTTTCAGTGAGTTTTCAGTCTTTTTGCAAACGTTAAATGCTCCTGGGTGTCTTTTAATAGGGGGTATTAACTGCTAACCCTAACATATTAAGATCACTACGTTACTGTGTATATAGTTTTGTATCATGCATTTGTTTATTTAGGGAGAATTGTTGTGTCGGAGCATGGGTGACATAGGTTTGTGGGCAGACCCTTTTATAGAATCTTCCAGCAAACTGTACAGAGGGTTTGAATAGGGCCAGGAGAGATCAGTAGATTACCATACTCAAACATGCATGGATGACATCTAAAACCTCTTCAGACATGTTTATCTGATGAGGGAGCAATTTTATAACATGGTAGAAAGCCAAAAAAAAAAGAGAAGCAAATTAAGCTATTTAAACATGGATCACAAATCAAATTATAATAACAAGGATTCTGAGAAAAATTGCAATTACCGTACCTATTTCCCAAGTTTGTGCAGCCCTCACCTTCATTTACATATGCAGACATGGACAAAATTATTGGTGTCCCTCTGGTAATGTGAGAAAAATCAACAACAGTCAGTGAAATAACTTGAAATTAAGAAAAGCAATAATAAATAAAAAAAAATCCTGAAAAATAACCAATGAAAATCAAACACTGTTTTTGAATTGTTGTTCAACAGAATTATTAAAACTAATGAAACTGGCCTGGACAAAAATGATGTTCCCCTAGAAAAGATTGTAAATATTTGGACAACAGGGCCATGTTAAACTTTGGTGTGTCTCTAATCTGCATCACAGGTTCTTCAAACTTGTCCTCAGTCAGTCTGTCTGTTTAAAGGGGGACATGTGTCATTGTGCTGTTTGGAGACATGATGGACACAACACTGAACATGGACCAGAGAAAGAGAAGAAGAGAACTGTGTCAGGAGACTAGAAAGAAAATAATAGACAAGCAGGTTAAAGATAAAGACAATAAGACCATCTCCAAGCAGCTTGATGTTCCTGTGATTACAGTTACACATGTTCTTCACAAGTTTAAGGTCCACAGGACTGAAGCCAACCTCCCTGGACGTGGCAAAAGAAATTGAAGAGATGGATCATACGAATGGAACCAAAGAGCCCAGAATTGTGAATTTGTCACAATGCATATTAACAAGCCACAAAGCTTCTGGGAGAATGTCCTTTGGACAGATGAGGCAAAACTGGAGTTCTTTGGCAAGACACATCAGCTCTATGTTCACAGATGCAAAAATGAAACACACCAAGAAAAGAACACTGTCCCTACTGTGAAACATGGAGGAGACTTGGTTTTGTTCTGGGGCTGTTTTGCTGCATCTGGCACAGGGTGTCTTGAATCTGTGCAGGGTACAACGAAATCTCAAAACTATCAAGGTATTTTGGACCGAAATGTGTTGCCTAGTGTCAGAAAGCTTGGTCTCAGTTGTAGATCATGGTTCTTCCAACAGGATAATAACCTAAAACACACAACTAAAAACACACAAGAATGACTAAGAACAAAACATTGGACTGTTCTGGAGTGTTCTTCTGTGAGTCCAGATCTCAATTCTACTGAACATCTGTGAAAGGAGCTGAAACATGCTGTCTGGAGAAGGAACCCTTAAAACCTGAGACAACTAGAGCAGTTTGCTCATGAGAAATGGGTCAAAATACCTGTTGACCAGAGCAGAAGTCTCATTGACAGTTACAGAAATCATTTGTTTGCAAAGTTTGCATCAAAAAGTTGTGCAACAAAATATTACGTTAGGGGAACCATTATTTTTGTCCAGGCCAGTTTCATTTCATTTTTTTTTTCTAATAATTCTGTTTAACCACAGGTGAAAAGCAATGTTTGAGTTTTGTTGGACAATTTTCAGTATTTTTTAAATTTATTATTGCTTTTATTAGTTTCAAGTTATTTCAGTGACGATTGTTGATTTTTCTTTCATTGCCAGAGGGGCACCAACAATTTTGTCCACATCTGTACCAATATTTGGTATTGTAATGTGTATTAGAGCTAAAAGGTCCAAGGAAGATCAAAATACACTTAATTTCATTTAGTGGTGACTGTAAACTAGCAGACTGGACAAGGTTGGTAATGCTGAATGTTGTGGTGTGAAAGAGAAGTCCTTTGGTGTTGGGTTGCAACGAAATGATGGGCACAAAAGTTTTAAAACATATAATCAGTTTTTTTCTAACTTCTAGAAAGTTACAAAAACTAAAATTTTATACTTACATATGTATTTTGGGGTTTATAAATTAAGTGAAAGCGGACAAGCAAAAAAGGCTGTTTTCACCATATAAATTGATGGATTCTGCAATAATCAATATTGCTACCAGGTCCCCTAATTTTATCCAAAGAGAAGTTGATGGTTCAATGTAAAAACTATCATTGGGTTGAGGAAATAATTGTACAATTGATAAATACATTGAGTAGACATGAAATATACCCCTAATCATAGCATCACCCCCATAATTAATGTAATTTAAAGAACAGAACATGAAATAATGCACAAAATCTTGTCTTTTCAAAAGACAGACACAAAGAGTACTGTTACTTAAATAAGAAATGTTACTCATGACAAGTAAGAGTAAAAGTAAACAGCTTGAAAAGTACTTTTTTTATCAAGTAAATGAGACTCAGGTAATTGTAACTGAGTACTACCCACCTCTGCTTTTAACGAAATTGTTTGAAATATGGTGATCCTAAGGCTTCCAGATAGATGATTCCAGTGTATTTTGTTCACATTTTAATTTAATACCGCTGTCTTTGGTCTTTTGGCATGTGATTTAAGTCTGAAGAATCCAAATAACAATTACAATTAAAAATATTACAATTGTTTTAAAAGAGGACTAGTCACAGTGTTTCCCCAGTAGTCTAAAATTCTCCCCCATAGTATAAACAACCTGGATTATAAATTGGCATCCCAAAAGTCACACATTGTTGCCCATTATCTTATCATAAACATTTCACAGTAACTACACTGGGCTTAAAGAATTTTTATTTAAATTTAAATATATGCAATAAACTCTACAAATGCCATCAAAGTGCCCCATGGGAAACACTGGTCAGGATTATTCAGGTTAATGGTTGCAGTCCTAACTCTGGTGTGACCTCTCACCTGGTATCTCCGGACCAGTGCCTGGTTCTTCTTGCGCAGCGCCTCGATCCTGCGGTCCAGCTCAGCGTCCTTCTCCTCCTTGGTCTTCAACTCCGTTGCCGCAGACTGTGCAGTCACACAACAGCACAACATGAGCATGTGGAGGACATGTTCAATATTTAACATTTGGCACCACATTTTTTTTTTTTTTGGGGGGGGGGGGGGGGGGGGGGGGGGGCTCAGTATTTATTGTGTGTACAGTTTCATTGCACTACTGGCATATTAGTGGTTATTTTTTGGCTATACTATAAGATTTGGGCCATAAAAGGTTGAATAAATAATTTCTATGGCTTTTTAAAGTGTTTGATTCTGTTATTTTTTTATTGCGGCTCATTATATAAATGTGGATTTAGGATCATTTTTGTGGTATAAATCTGCTCTTGAGTTATTATGTCAGTGGCATAACTTAGTTTTATTATAGAAAATCATATTTTTTTTGTCACAATATTAAATTTCCAATCCCAGACAAAATAAATGTGAATGGGGTGATGTGTGGTGTTCTCTAGTGTAGTTGGTGGTCTCCTCCTTCCATCTCCAACACTGGATCTCCTCAGGGTTGTGTACTGTCACCTCTCCTTTTTATTCTGTACATGGACAGCTGCAGATCCTCAGAGTAAAATCGACGCCTAATCAAATACTCAGATGACACGGTCCTGGTGTCGCTGCTTTCAGGATCTGAGAGAAATCATGGTCCTGCACTGGAGCAGTTTGTCCAGTGGTGTGAGGAAAACTACCTGGATTTGAACGTTGCCAAAACTAAGGACATGCTGATTGATTTTAGACGTGCACCTTCACACAGTGTTAGTGTCATCCACGGTGATGATGTGGAAATAGTTGATAGCTATAAATATCTGGGTACCGTGATGGACAATAAACTGAAATTTGACCTAAACACTGAAAACGTCATCAAACGAGGGCAGCAAAGAATATATTTGTTGAAAAAACTGAACGCTTTTAACGTGAACAAAATGATTCTTAACAATTTTTATTGCTCTTTTATTGAAAGTCTTCTTACTTTTTCTTTTATTTGCTGGTTTGAATCCTTGACTGTGAAGGATAGAAACAAACTTGACAATATTGTTAAAACCTGTTCTAAAATCACAGGATCAAACTGAGGGATCTGCACTCTTTGTGGGAGGAGCAAGTGTTGAGCAAAGCCAAGGGTCTCCTGGCTCAGCCGCTCCATCCTCTGGCTCCTGATTTTATCCTGATGCCTTCAGGGCGTCGGTTTTATGCTCCAGTACGGAAAACCAAAAGGTTTTCTAATTCTTTTGTGCCCAGTGCTATTAAATTATTAAATTCTAAGGGTACAGTTTTATGATAGTTTTATGATAGTTTTATGAAAGTTTTACTCTGCAATTTGTTATTTATTTTGAGTTCCACTGGTGGACGACAATTGGACTGACACACTGTGTGTTTGTTTGTGTTTGTGTTTGCTCGGAGATGCTGCAAATGAATTGCCTTATGGGATCAATAAAGTTTTCTGAATCTGAATCTGAAGCACTTACCATGGCTGTCTTCAGTGCAGGATCGTCCTCCTGCAAAAACATGAAGCTATTACTGACATTTCAGTTAATTTGAATGTTACAGACTGGACAGGGTGCCTTCTCAAGATATGTCTTTGGCATTTCATTTTATTGCCACCATAAGGAAATATGCTCTTTGCATTTGACCCATTCTTCAGTGCCCACGGAGCAACCCGTCAGGAGCAGTGGAATCATCTCCACATCTTGTGCTTCTTCAAGACTATTTTAGCTGCAGGATGTGACCTACTGTGCATGTATTGGGTTAAAAGGGAAAACCGGAGTGCAAGAAAGGAACCCACCAGGTCCAGAGGGAAGCAAGCAAACTCCGGACTGAAAGGCCAACCACGGTGCCGCTAGATATCTTAGTAATAAACCTATACTATATTATTTTAATAGATCCATGACCTACACACTGAGCTACAGATCTGTGGCGTCAGTGGCTCTGAGC
>NW_026571541.1:2834710-2997210 GCF_026225935.1 Boleophthalmus pectinirostris | reverse complement strand
TCAGCAGCACTGCACAGACAATAGCCAGGGACAGATGCCTTCATTTAGACACAATATTTTCAACCACCGCTACATCAACACAGGGCAATATGCCCCAGTCTATTTTATACTGAATTAATATTTATTACAAGTAATAAAATATTGCCTGCCAATATTAGATTATATTAGAAATACTTTATTTTCTTAAAGGAAAATAATGTCAGGCAGCACAATATATACATGCATAATAATAACATAATCACAATAACATCAATTAAATTACAGTGAAGCATTATACAGCCATACGGCGTGTGGAACAAATGACTGTCCCCAAATGTGATCTCCTGTCCAGTGATGGTGCTGTGAAGGTGATGCTGGGGGTTCTCCACGATGGACAGGAGCTTGTTTAGGGCCCTTTTCTCAGCCATAGATGTGAGTGAGTCAAACTCTGCACCCACTACAGATCCTGCCTTCTTCACCAGCTTATCCAACCGCACAGTGTCTTTCCTGAGACTTCCTCCCCAGAGGTCACAGCGCTGAAGAGGACACTGGGGATGACTGTCTGGCAGAACATCAGCAGGAGCTTCTGGCAGATGTTAAAGGACTTCAGCCTTCTGAGAAAGTACAGCCTGCTCTGTCCCTTTCTGTAGAGCAGGTCTGTATTCTCACACCCATCTAGTCTGTGGTTAAGCTTTAGGTCCAAATACTTACAAATCTCTACCAACCTCCACAGTTTCCCCCTCAATAGTCAAATAATGCAGCTGTGGTCTGCTTCTCCACAAGTCCACCACCATCTCTTCGGTCTTTGCAGTGTTCAGCTGAAGGTGGTTAGCCTTGCACCAAACCACAAAGTCCTCAGCTGCCTGTACTGACTGACTGTTGTCATTCAGCTCCTTGGGATGAGGCCATTTGGGGTCAGGGACAATACATGTCTTCCACTGATGTTCCATATGTTAGCTGAGAATATGTTTTTAAATTATTAATTGGTATTGGAAATATTTCATAGGGCCTGGCTCATATTAGACTGATATTTGCATCACTCTGAAATAGTCTACATTTTTTTCATTTTAAAATATGTCTGTCTCATGTCTTTTGGTAAGGCCATGTTTGTTTTGGTTCACCTTTGGCTTCCACCCAAAACACAATGCTGTCACTGGTCAACCAACCCTATCATACCTGTACAAGCCAAAATGGGTTCTCCTGAGTTCATGAACTCATAAATCTCACAAGCATCCATCCATCTTCTTCCTCTTATCCGGGGTCGGTTGGCGGGGGCAGCAGTCTAAGCAGGGGCTGCCAGACTTCCCTCACCCAAGACACATCCTCAAGCTCCTCTGGGGGAACCCCGAGGCGTTCCCAGGCCAGCCCAGAGACATAGTCCCTCCAGCGTGTCCTGGGTCTTCCCCGGGGCCTCCTCCTGGTGGGACATGTCTGGAACATCTCCTGAGGGAGGTGCCCAGGAAGCATTTGGAACAGATGCCCGAGCCATCTCAACTGGCTCTTCTCGATGTGGAGGAGCAGCGGCTCTAGTCCGAGCTCCTCCCGTGTGACTGTGCTCCTCACCCTATCTCTAAGGGAGCGCCCAGCCACCCTGCGGAGGAAACTCATTTCAGCCGCTTGTATCAGCGATCCTGTCCTTTCGGTCATAACCCAAAGCTCATGACCATAGGCGAGGGTAGGAAGCCACCTTTTTCTGGTCGAGAACCATGGCCTCGGACTTGGAAGAGCTGATCCTCATCCCAACCACTTCACACTTGGCTGCAAACCGCCCCAGTGCACATTGCAGGTCCTGGTTTGATAAAGCCAACAGGACAACATCATCTGCAAACAGCAGAGATGAGATCCTGTGGTCCCCAAATCGGACCCCTCCAGTCCCTGATTGCGCTGTCCGTAAATACAATGAACAGAACCAGTGACAAAGGCCAGTCCTGGCAGAGTCCAACATACAACGTCCAACAGGTCTGACTTACTGCCGGCAACGCGAACACAGCTCTTGCTCCGGTCATACAGGGACTGGACAGCCCTTAACAAAGGGCCCCGGACCCTATACTCCCAGAGCACCCCCCACAGGACACCACAAGGGACATGATCGAATGCCTTCTCCAGATCCACAAAGCACATGTGGACTGGCTGGGCAAACTCCCATGAACCCTTGAGCACCCGATGGAGAGAATAGAGCTGGTCCAGTGTTCCACGGCCAGGACGAAAACCACACTGCTCCTCCTGGATCCGCTGGATGCTTGTGAGATCCAGGAGGATCCAGGATCTTACAAGTATCTATAGCGATATTGCAAAAACTTGAATCACTATTTTTTTCTGTAATGACCAAAAATATGGCTTTCAATATTAATACAATTTCAATAACATAAACAAGACATTTGTTCCTCCAAAGTTTACACTTTGCTCCAGAGGATTGGCTGCAGACTTCTCCATTAAACTCAATTCTTAATTAAACTAAGACAATTACTGTGGATTTGAACTGATTAAAATGTCATTACTTTCACAGCCATATATATGGTCATTTTATAGGCAGAAATTTCATGTGGCCTTCTGGTAACCCATTATTGTAAGCCCTGATTTCCTGTTTTTTCTTTAAGGGAACAGAAGACAAGCACCTGGGTGCAGAGGAGTGTTAGTTTTACCCTGTAGTAGGAAGTAGTCAATTGGGGTTTTCTTGAGCGCAGCTTTAGCCTGGTCACTGGTCCAGTCCACCTCCAGAGCCTGCTTTAGACTGCAGAACGACACCATCTGCAGGACAAGCAGCACAGCAGGAGAGAAACGGATTTTTCCTGAATGTCTTTAGAATGATCTTGAGCTGTATTAGATATAGACTTGTATACACCCATGGACCACTATGGAACCCACCTGGACCACTGAGGTATTGCAAAGATATAAGGCCACATGTTAAATATTAATATAAATTAAAGTACTATGATGTAATGTTGAAAATCACATTCTGTTGTCTAAAGAAAGTGTTTTTTATTATCATGGGATCAGAATTGGTATTGAGTAACCATTTCTTAGTATCAAAATCAAGTTAGAAATACTATAGTATGTTATGTATATGTACCATATGCATGCCGGAAGATATTTTGATGAGGTAATGAATAGAAGTAAACAAATTAATCATTATAAATAGAAGACAGATGCAGATTAGGATCAGGGAATCAGGGGCTGTGTGTTCAGACTGCACCTTCTTCACCATAGTTGTCTCATTGGGATCCACTCTGGACTTTTTGGACTCTCGCCCATCAGCAGACTCCCCTGAAGGCTTCACAACTTTAGGTTTCTCCCTTTTGACACAAAACAAACAGGAATCACTCATTCATTTGATGTTACATATGTGCCCTTTTCCCTGTTCAGTGCAATGCACAGTTACACCCTAGTAGGGACACACAGTCTTAATTTGAGATTAAAGCGTCAAAAGTATTCAAAAATCACATACTACATGATACTAAAACTAGAGCTGAAACAAGTTTGATAGTTTCAATAGGTACTGAAACTAAAACAGTCACATGACAGAAACCTTTCCTGAATAGCTTTAGAATGATCTTGAGCTCTATCAGAATGAGTATAAGAGCGCATAGACTAGTATACACCCTTGGACCACTATGGGACCTACCTGGACCACTGAGGGATTACATGCATACAAGGACACATGATCATATAAAATAAAGTAGTAGAATTTAATGTCAAAAATCACATTCTATTGTCTCAAGAGTGTTTTTATTATCTTTATGGTATCTGAAGTGAGTCTCAAGTCTATTCCCAAGTATCGAAATCAAATAATTTTTTCTTGTGTTAGGGAGTGTACTTGAACTGAACGCTATGGATGACTCCCTCAGTCCACTTCTTTATATGTACACCGTGTGTACAGGACACATGCTACTCACTCAACATAGTGGTACTGCAGGCCCAGGTTGGTGAACATGTATCCATAGTAACCATAGACATCACCACAGAAGACTTTGATGTTGTGCTGGGAACAGAGTTGGTCCAGGCGCAGCATCAGGTCTCGAGGGCAGCCTGTTAGAATCACCTGTCAGAGCACACCATACGTGAGCCTTCTGCAACAGTATTAAAACAAGCTCCATAAAGTCCCACACATACAAAGTATAGAAAGCAGATACTTATCTGAGCATATATCGATACTAAAAATCACATTCACAGAACAGAAATTAAACTTTCCTGTATAGCTTTAGAATGATAGAAGTATAACAGCGCATAGTCTAGTATACACCCATAGACCACTATGGAACCTACCTGGCCCACTGAGGTATTACACACATACCAGGTCGCATGATAATACAAAAGAAAGTAGTAGAATTTAATGTTGAAAATCACATTCTATTGTCTAAATAAAGAGTGTTTTTATCATCATAGTGGTATCGGCTCTATTCCTTGGTATCAAAATTGAATTCGATATTTTAATACATTTTTTTCTTAACAGGTTTGTTCAGTTACATAACCTGTGTTAATAATATACAACATGAAAAAGTTAAATATTTTTTGTCACTCATTTCAAAAACTCAAAACTGTATATTATAAGGATTCATTACACATAGAGTGTAATGAATCTCAGAAAATTACAATATTGTAAAAAAGTTCAATATTAGAAAGTCACGGCTCTTGAGTGTAAGAAAAAAGTGTAGTAGGTTTTGCACCAGCAAAAAGGGATGAACGCAGCCTTGAGAGGATTCTCAAGCAAAATCCACTCAAGAATTTGGGGAAGTCAATTTTGCATATCTTTTGGAACTCAAGGTCCCAGAGTCTGGAAGAAGAGTGGGGAGGCACAGAATCCACGTTGCTGTTGATATTGATGTTGAGTGTGAAGTTTCCACAGTCAGTGATGATTTGGGCTGCCAGCTTATCTGCTGGTGTTGGTCTAATGTGTTTTCTGAAGAACACAGTCAATCTACCAGAATTTGGGGTTTTCATTATCTGTAAGCCATAATAATCAAAATTTCAAGGAATACAGTCTTGAAACTCTCTATGTGCCATGAGTCTATATTATATATGGATTTGACGTTCTGAAATTAGTGACAAAAAATATTGAACTTTTTCATAATATTCTAATAATTGGAGATAGACTGTGTAGTATAGCATAAAAATCACTAGAAATCAAGTTCTACTGACTGCATCAAACTGCAGGAAGAAGTCATCGGGCTTGTCGTGAATGGCTGAGGGGTCTGCATGCACCTCCACCATGGGGTTGAGGTTTTGGGCTCTCTCTAGGGACGCCTGGGCTCGGTTCTGTCCCTGAGAGCTCACTGGTACCAGGAACTGAGCCCTACATGACTCTTCTGATACCTGAGGAGAACATACAGCAACACAGATAGGCTTGTCACAGGAATTACTGTAACGACTTAAAGGTTCCATATTAAGCCATTTTAAAAAAATAAATTAAAAATAAGATCTGATGGTGTGTGTGTATGTGTTTAACCTGTTTGTGGTCCAGAAGCGTGAGCCCTTTGACCCCAGCCAGAATGAGGTTCTTTGCGATTTCAGCCCCTAGACCTCCTAAACCGGCCAGTAGCACACGAGAGGCCCGCAGTCTGGAACACCAGGCACAATGTCACCATGTCAGTAATAAGATATATGGAGATGCAACACCACCTGAGACTGACAATATTCAAAAGTTTGCTCTGGATTTAATTCAACTGTAGATGAAAGAGGTCAGCTGAGCCTGTGTCAAAGTGCCTAGCGTGACAAGAGACATTTTCTTTAGATCATTTATGTTATAATTATGTTGCATGTATTCAGTGACAGGTGTTTTCATGGTGGAAATCTTTGAGGAGTGGTGTTGCATCTACCTGATCTGACCTGTAACTTGGCCAGGTGGTACCACATGCTTGTCTCCAAGGAGACAAGTTTAGTTTAATACCATATTGCGGTACATTCTAGGAAAAGCAATAACCTCTCTATGTAGATATGTGAACTTAAAGCACCTTTTAACTGAAGGTCTGAGAATAAGGAATTTTCTCTGCATTTTGAATTTCAGATTCCTAGATCTTGTTGATGCAATACCTCATCGATTATGTTCCACATACACCGGGCATGATTTGGATAGAGATTAATAGTAGGAAAAGCGCAGTCATGTTAAGCAATAGTGATAAAAGAAACAGTTGTATACACGGTAGGAAGTGAGCGGGCTGCACCTCTTCTGTGCCTCCAGCCCCCACAGGCGGATCTGCCGGTCGTACTGAGCCGCCTCCTCCTCGCTGATCATCGTCTCTTCTTTCGATCATATCAATCATCGCGTATGATTTAATCGTGTTGCACTCTTCAATTATAGACCCTTTACCACGATACCTTTTCAAAACCCTGAGCCCTGAGGTGGATGGCCTGACCCGCTGAATGACTGGTCGCCGAATGATGACGTCACATGCAAACAATAGCCATTAAAAAGCCCTGAGCTGTGCACGAGCATGTGCATGAGAGATTCGAGGTGGACATGAGCTACAACCTGCACAGTGCACCTCTCATGTTAAGGCTCATGTAGCGTGTGCACTGTCCGTGTCTCATAATAAACCAAATAAATAATTAAGTAATTAAAAAATATATATTATTTTACTTCCATGTGAGAAGCCTATGAAAAAGATATTGCTGCAAGAAAAAATCTGAAAAATACTGAAATAACAATAATATATATGTGTGTGTGTGTGTGTGTGTGTGTGTGTGTGTGTGTGTGTGTATATATATATATATATATACACATACACACATGCATATATATATATATATATATACATACACACACACACACACACACACACATACATATATATATATATATATATATATATATATATATATATATATATATATGTGTGTGTATAAAATTACAGAAGGAGAGGGATGCAACCACCTGGGACTGACATTGTTTAGAGTTTGCTTTAGATTTTGTTCAAATGGAAATGGAAGGGTAGCTTTATCTTTGCTGCACTGTTACGCATGCATGTCATGCGATAATTTTTGTCTAATTAGAGGAGGAAAATAGCAAGCACATGCATTGCAAGATCTGCAGTTTTAGAACTGTGCAGTTCAAAGCCAAAATTATGTGATCAAGCACCAAGTATTCCTTTTTTTTTTTTTTTGTATTCCTAAAAAAAAAAAAAATAATAATAATAATAATAATAATAATAATAACTTGTGAATACCACCAAATGAAAGAGTAACTGTTCCAGAATAGAGCTACTTAAAATAAGAATTCAAAATACATATTTTTGGTACATGTATTTAGTTATTTCCCAGTACTCTCTATATGTACAAGTGAGTGTATGAGGAGAAGTCTTACATTTTTTCACAGTCCAAACTGGGCTGTTGGGCTCGTTTTATAGCTCATGTTTAAATTCCTCACCTTGATCACAAGGCCTATGTAGGAAGGACTCAAGAACAGAGGGATAAACTGTTTTAATGTTCCATAATCTTCACATGACAAGAAAAAAAAAATAAAATTCTTCATAGATGTTAGCATGTATGTTAAGTTTAAGTTTATGTTTATGTTATGTTGTTATGTTATGTAAAAAAATCTAAATGTATCATCTCTGAATCAGGAAAGATTATTAGGCATTGCAGAGAACATTCACACTGTGGAAAAAAACCCAAACATGCATATTTGAATCAGACACATAAGGTGTCACTGTGCACTGCCTTGTGTTGAGCTCTAGATTGCGGTTACTGCATCAAGACACAGCTAGTACCTGCTCCAAAACACGCTCATTTGACAAATGCCTTTAAGAGAAATCATTAAAATAGACAGTATTATTTATGTTACTTTAGAATTGCTCAGTCAGGCCATCAAAGTCTTTCAATAAAAAGGGTTTCATTTTACAGCAGGGGATGGAGGCCACACATTTAAATCTGTGCGAGTGCAGACTCTGAGTGAATTCTGGAGATTCTGAGCTTTCACATGAGGCATGGCCTGTCCATAATTTAAACTTGTTTGTGTGCTCTAGTAGGAGGTTAAGGCACTGGCAACCCAGGTTCAATTTTGGGTGCCCGAAATGGAAATGGAAATGTCGCTTTGCCTGGAATATTCCACATTATGTCACTAGTTACCAAGCAATATTTTCACTATGTGTGTTTTTATTGGTCAAAAATACATTGAAAGACATGCATTCTTATTTTGAGCAACCTACTAGACCATGTGGCTCCAAGCAGGTAGGCCTACTGGCCTAAGGTAAATAAGTTTAATCTCATACCATACTGTGAAACATTCCAGGCAAAGCAAAGACAGGTGCACTCCCACCAGAGTTAACAATCCAATTAATAGTAAGGTTTGCCTACATGCCCACTCAGTTGAGGTTTAGTTCATGGTTTTGTGATTAAAAAAAACATTCCTATGACTCTTCAGTGGGCCTATATGATTCTCTTATTTTGTCTGTAACTTTACAGTTTAGAGAAATTGCATTGCTGTGCCGTCATGTCAGCCTCACACTGCCAGCTCAGCCCTTAATTGACGTACATTATCACAGTGTCCTGGGAGATCTTGGATCCGGGTGCAGGGTCTGTACTGATGTAAATAAACTTCTGTGTTAGAACTCCAGCCTCATGCCTCTTACAACTCTGGGGCAACTTCAATTTATTCTACACACAATACTCAAAATTGATTTTGGGTCACAAAAATAAACCTTTAACATTAACATATTACAGAGCAGTAGGCTTATGCTTTATCTAGGCTATTTAAACTTGACAGATGCAATAAAAACGCATCTCCACCGCTCTCCTCTCCTCCTCCTGTCAGACTCGTGTCAACTCGGACATTTCCGTATGTGTGACGTGTTCTTCGGCCCTGTAGAGCCACCTCTTGTGTCTCTGAAGAAGAAGGCGGTGCGGCCATTTTAAGTTTGTCAGTCGTCATTACATCGCTACTGTAGGACGGACAACACCAGGACAATTTCACCAAATTTATCTTACAACTGTAGTGGAGAATTGCCTACTATGAACTGAAACGCTTCCTAAAATCCAAAAGTAGATCCTAGTGAAGTGACGCATAAGCCAGTATTAGAGCCGAGTGTCATTTTTGCTACCTCAATGTAGCGTGTGGGAATGGCTGTGGAAAGCATGACTGTTCATCCAAACTCCCCAACCTCCAACCACGAACACAACAGTCTCCTGACTGACGAAAGGTCGAGTAATTCTACACTCAATATCAAATTATTTATTTCTCCTGCTCTTTTACACAAAGCCTGGGTTATTTTTCTTTATTTTTGACAAAGGGATTAAACTCGCCTTTTCTGGAAAACAGGTACAGTGGCCACGGCAACGCCAACTGGGACATATCCTGGATAAAATCCCTTTCATTTTTAAGACGCCAAAACAAAAGGTTTATTCAGAGTCAAATAGTGAGCAGGGAAGTTGTAGCCACCGCAATGGGCCTACCTCTGGATCTACGGCCTACTGCTAATGGAAACTAGCCTAGGTTACGAAAGAAACGTTTCTATGCCCATTCCCGACAGCCATCCGATATTGACTTCGTGTTGGAATTACGATAAATTAGGAACTGGTGCGAAGAATATCAAGGAGATTGTGGTTTCATTAACCCCCATCCCGGCTAAGATAAAATAAGATAAGCTAGCAAAGTTAGCCTGTCAGCTAACGGAAGTCATTAGACTCCATTACTCACAGAATACAATCCTGAACTAATAACCCCGGTATATGAAACAAAATACACTCGTTTATTATGTTTATACATGTACGACATCTTATGAATCTGCTTTTCACCAGTGTTAGCCTGATTAGCATTAGCTTAGATAACAATCTTCAAAATGATGAAAAATCCGGATCGTTGTCATAGTAATTAGCAATTAAAATCTTAATATCTTTTGAATGGTGAAGTCCTCAAAAAATGTTACCTATAACAGGAATCAGAAACCCATGAATAAACTTGTGTCTATGTACAATCAAAGCTATGTTAATGCTATTTATTACAACATATTTTATGAGTTTAATCTAATCTATACCATAAACTATTATAAATCACCTACACAAAAACACGTCTTGCAAAGCATCTATAAGTATCTAAAAAGACACGTTCCCTGTCCTATGTTCCCAGTTGGCGTTTTTCTTTTTTTTCAAACCGTGGCCCACTGGCCCCATCCCATGATCCCCTGACAGTCCCCACACAACAGTATCCTTAGAAAGATATACTTGCTAAATGTGAAGAAGCATGACACAGTAAGTACTCCTCATTATTATGGCCATTCATGTGCCTACATGCTATGCACATTTGCATATCCCAGTGTGCTCTTGTGCTTAAATGCACACTAGAACATAGCCACAGTTTTAAGTAAAGAATTCACTGATTTTAAACAATGTTTGTACATAAGGTTGAAAAGCATAACTATCAGCAACTGACTTGACTTAAATGTTGTGTTCACTGTCCTCTGTCCTCCTTCCTGGTTAGCCTCACATGTTCATTTGTAGCCTATTACAGAGTTCTACCGTAGCTATCAGAATTTCCAGTTTCTTAATTAACGTAAATTATTCCCATTACAATTAAAACACTTAAGTTTTAGTCAACAAATTAAATACTACCTTGTTAACTGACAAACTGATAGAATAGATAGCCTACTTTAACTTAAAAAATATGTTGTTACAGCCCTATCAGCATGACTTGTTCAGTAGGGACGACATTGAAAAATTGATAATATTGCAGAAAATGTAGTCTCTATAACTAAAACTATTTAAGAATGCCTCAAAAAGAGACTGAAACGTATAGCGTAATCTCCAACATGAGTATAAATGAACAGTTCTGCTCTCGTGGTTAATTTTATGGTCCCTTTTGCATTTTGTGTGCTAGTTGAAACTCTAAAGACATTTGAACATATTCCACATTCTGTTGTACTTGGAACTCGGGGAAAACTACCCTCCACCTCGAGAAAGTGCAGTGGAATGGCCAATCAAATCGGGGTTCTGAAACACAAACTTGGGCTAGTTCGGTGCGGACCAAATCGGTTGGACATTAAACCTCCTCTGGCATCCATATTTTCCCCAACTGTTGCAATGGACCGCATTTAGAACGGAGGTCGGGAAAACTGACTTGGATTTATCAACTACCGACATTGAATAGAATGCAGGTTTATTTACTGTTGAAATATTGTTTGAATATCATTATCGAGATTTTGAAAAGTTTTACTGAGAGAGAGAACAGTAAAGAGCTGGCCTATAGTTTGTTTATTAATTTGTTTGTATAATTATCCAACTCAAATGCCTTTGCATTCAAAATATGTTATAAAGAAAGAAATGCTAGAACTCTAGAGAGTTCTAAGCCTTGGACACTGGACAGAGGCAGTGCCATTTTAAATTCCCAAGAATGAATCAAAGTGTGTGTGTCAGAGCAGGGGCTGTTTCCAAAGGCTTTGGCTCCACACACACACCACATGAAAACTGGGATTAAACTGGAACTAGACCCAGAATACACCAGGACTAAAATATGAATTAATGTCAATAAGGATTCTTATTAAGTTATTACAGTTCTGTGCCAGCACTTGCAATACAATGTTATCACTCATATATATATTCAACTGTTGAATGTGTGGTGTAGGCCAGATGATGGTGAGCTGGAGGAGGGTGAGCTGGAAGATGACGGGGCAGAGATGGAGGAAGAGGACAATGGTACAGCAGGAGCCCGGAGTGGGGACGGGGCAGATGAGGCGAACCTTGGGGAATTGGGGGGGGACAGCAAACGCAGCAGAGAGCGCCATCACAGCGGAGAGTCGGAAGATGACAGAGGACATCGACGGAAGAGGAAGAGGAAGAAGGAGCGTGAACGAGAGAAAAGACGCATTAAGAAGAAGCGCAAGTCCAAACATAAAGTGAGTACTACATACATGGTACTGTGAGCTATAGCATACAACATGTGCCAAACATGCTGTGGTACTGTGAGCCCACTTTGCCAGGCACATGTACCTGGGCATGACACCTGGACCACCTGAGGCCTTGCTGTGTCTGGGTGTGTTTACGCTTATCCCCTTCTTAAAATAATCTCCATCTTATTACAATAACAATAGCAGATATATTCCTTACTATGATTATGGCTCAGACCTGAACAATTAAGTAAAAGTAAAACTATCTAATATACCCTGCTCAAAACAATTTAATTAAACTAAATTAAAACACATCAGATCTCAATGTGAAAAAAAAAAAATCTGCTGGATGTATACAAATATGGACAGGGCAATGTCAACAACAACAAAAGGATCTTTCTTTTAATCTTTTAATGGAAATACAATTTTAGCCTACAGAGGGCTTCATTTTATAGACACCCTGAAAATCAAAGTCAGATAATGATGTAGCAGGCTATTCCATTTTGCCTAAATTTAATTTCTGCAACTCAAAATGCTTCTCAATATCTTGTGTGGCTCTCACGAGCTAGTGTGCATGTTTGACAATGTCAAGTCTCACTCCTAATGATACAGTGGACGGTGTCTTGTGGGATGTCCTCCCAGATGTGTGTAAGGGCTTTACTGCGGTCCTATAGAGTCTGAAGAGCAACCTGCCAGCATCTGATGGACCGAAACATAATGTCCTAGAGGTGTTCTATTGGCTTTAAATCAGGTGATCGTGAGGGCCATTCAACTGTGTCAATCTCTTCATCCTCCAAGTCCTACCTGCACCTAATGGCAGGTGCTGTTTTCTAGTCAGTACGGGTCTGCACACGTCCCTCCATAGATATACCTCCCCAGACCATCACTCAACCACCCAGCTGCTCATGCTGAACCATGTTGCAGGCAGCATAGCGTTCTCCTTTCATATCTATCATAGGTGAAAAGGGTGATCAGGGTGAAAAGCACAGGGCACCAGTGGTGGAGGTCATTCTGACTGTCTTCTGAAATCTCTTCCATGTTCTGGAGCTTGTGCTGGAGACACATTAAATCTCCTTACAATGGCATGTCCAGATGTGCCATTTTGGAGAAGTTGGACAATTTGTGCATCTTCTGTAGGATTAAGAAATGGCCTCATACTCCCAGTAGTGATAATCACTCTAGCCAAAGCAGCACTAGTGAAAAAACAGCCAAAAAAGACCAAGAGGAAGAAACTTGTGATGACATCCACACGCAAAACCAGTTCTGTTTTAGGGGTTGTCTCTAGTGCCCCTGTGCTATCCAACATATATATTTTTTCACATTGACATATGATGTGTCTTCAAAATGTTCCTTTAATTTTTGTTGAGCAGTATATATATACCTTAATAATGAGATCTGAGAAGCATCTTTTGCTAATTATAGTTGTTATAAAAGGTAATCTTAATGTTGTAAATTCATTAAAATGTAACTCCTGTCTGTGGTGCAGCGCCATACCTCTTCCAACGACGAGCACTCAGACTTCAGCGACGACTCTGACTACAGCCCCAGTGAGAAGAGGAAATACAGGGACTACAGCCCTCCTTATCAGTCTGTAAGGCCCCTGTACTAAAGCACATGCTCATCCACTTTGTGCTTTTACTAAAACTCTCATGATTTTGTGTCCTAAGTCTCATAATGCATACAGCAAGAAGAGCTCCTACATGAAGATGGACAAGCCTAACTATGAGGGCTACGACGATTATGATGAAGACAACTATGAGGGAGAGGAGGAGGAGGAGATTCCTGAGGAAGAGTATGATGACTTTACAAAAGAACTGAACCAGTACCGAAAGGCCAAGGAGGGCGGGCGTCCTGGCAGAGGTAGGCCTCCAACATAGCACTTACTCTAAGGGAGCCAGTAATACAGTATGAAATTCATACTAAGTTGGACTGATAGTGACCTAAAGTCATCAATCCCTCCACAACAGTATCCTTATATAGAGACCAAGATATCCACCTGTATCCACTTTAGGTTTACACCGCACAATTCAGTAAAAGTGTATGATGTTGGTCTTTACAGGAACCAGAGGGCGCATACGGAGTGTAAGAGGCCGAGGAGGAATGAGGGGGAACCGTAGAGGCAGGGGGGGCAGCCGAGGCCGGGGTGGCCGAGGAGGCAAGCTGGGAGACGATGAAGGCGAAGGGTATGGAGAGGATATGGAGGTAAGGCTAGCCCCTGCTCTCTCTGGTCTTCACTTATGATGTCACAATATTTAGTACCATGATAGCACAGTAGTTAGTGCTGCAGCCTCATAGCAAAAAGGTCCTGAGTCTTCGGTGGCGCGTAGCCTTGCTATGTGGCGTTTGCAGGTTTTCCCTGTGCCTGTGTTGGTTTGCTCTAGGTGCTCTGGTTTCCCCTAAAACATGTACATGCACTTTGCTGATTCAATAAATAATAAAAATACACTTTTTCAATGTTATAGTGACATATAATAACATGACATGTAAAATCTGCTGACCAAACAGTTCCTTTTTCTTTTTCACTACAGTATGCCGAGGATGAGTATGACCACGAGGATGGCTACGATGACTATTCGAAAGAGCTGAGTCAATACAAGAAAACCAAAGACCGGGGCCGAGGTATGTCTCACTGTTGCCCTCTCTCTAGTAAGTTGGCATGGGAATCACAGTGCCCCTCATATTCGATACGATACTTGATATTACTAAGATATGCCGATACATGTGATAATCAGTAGCCTATATCGCCTATGATATATTGGTGTTTTAAAGAACCAAATACATTTTAGCAACAGTATTTCTTTGTTAAACTGCTACTACTGTATTTCATACTAACTGCAAAGTTAATATGAAATATCAATTTTTACCATCGAAATAGTGTCAAGTGTATTGCATAAACAAGTTTCCTAACTAAGCAACAAAATGTTGTGTGTTAAATAAAAAAACAGCTAAAAGAAAAACTTTTGACAATATAGCAATACAGCAGCCCACAATATTGATACTGTATCACCAAATTTTGTATCATGATATATCGATATTTTTATTCTTATTATTATAATAATACTACTAGAAAGACAATATGTGTTGGCCTCATATGACTCAAAGCAGTAGTGAATGTTGTGTGTGTTGTGTTGCAGGAGGTAAAGGTGGGCGTGTCCGTGGCAGAGGGCGGGGAATGCGAGGTATGCTACGAGGGGGAAAGGGGCGAGGCCGGGGACGAGGCAGAGGTGAGCTGGGACATGACGAGGACCATAGTGGAGATATGGACAATGGGGTGAGTCTCTTCCAACACCTTGAAGCACACCAGAGCCCTACACATGACTCACCTGTATTTTGTTTGTTCCACCATGCTTTAGGACGGTCCTGCAGATGGAGGCAGACGAGGTCACAGTGACAAGCCCACAGACAAGAAGGGAAAGGCCATTTGCAAGTACTACATGGAGGGCAGATGTACATGGGTGAGACATGTTTATCCTGCTTTTACTACTTCACTCAAATGTATGGCAATATACTTTAGCTCTGCACTCTCCATGGCCTAATGTGGGACTTAGGGACTCCATTTTGGCAGAGAATAGTTGGTGACAATGAATGCCAAAAGCCTGCTTAATTTAAATCTTAGACAAAATGTATGTTAAAACTAAACAGATTAAACATTAGAGACATTTACCTAGCATTACCTTGTCTGGATTGTGCCCTAAATCCGTATCTGGACATCTAATTTACTTTCTACCACCTTTTTATATCATCAAAAAGTATTAAATTAAATTAATAAATTAAAAAGCCCTGTACCTATAATGCTTACTGATATTGACATTGATTGATATTGACCAGGCCAAGCCCTGCTTATCTTCTGAGATCTGACAAGATCAGGCTTTGACAAGGAGGTATGAAATGATGTCTTGATAAAATAGTGAAAACTTTAACTAATGTGCAGGTGTTATACATACCCAGCAGGTTATTGACTCAGGTCAGTACAATGCCCCAAAAACCTTGATTTTTTTGGGGGGGCATTGCACATGATTTGTAGTTTTGGTTTTGGTTTAGGTTGTGGTTTAATTTTTCTACAATCAACATTTCTAGAAGATAAATTCTGCAAAAATTGTTTTGCGAAACACATTTGGAATAATTTCTCTTCTCATTCGCTTAATTTTTTATGAGACAATGGTTAAATGATTCCCTAGAAAAGGTTCTGGTTTTCTTCTGGCTCTGAATTATTCCAGTGTGCAACAATAATCCACCATCTCTGAAACTCCAATAAAGTGTTTTATGCGTGAGTCTGCCCAAGGGCGGCTGTTGCTTACAATTGTAGTTTACCACCACTGAGTGTGGAGTGAATGAACAATGAACTGTAAAGTGCTTTGGGTGTCTTGAAAGGGGCTGTATAATCCATTGACTAATTAATTTAAAATAATTAATTGAAGAGGTATTTTAATACAAAATTAATTTTTAAGAGATTTTTACCATTTTATAATGTTGCCCCCTCATCAAAATCATGTTTTAGTAATCTAGTAATCTGTCCCATTTGATCCCTCCTTACGGTTAGCTGTAAAATTACATCCAATTCTCAGCCCACAAGCCTACACCACCCAGACAGTTATTCATCATAAATATACAAAAACATATTTCCAATGTTCACATCAGCTTGACAAACTTGATGCAATTAGCAGTAATTGCATTAGCAGGATGCATGATAATTGTGTGATAATGCTCTGAAGTGACTGCTTGTCAGGACTACATGGTGACATCTGCTATAGCTCTATTCATGAAAAGCCTTTAAATTCAAGTTCTGTCATTTTTCTTTCCTAGGGGGAGCACTGTAACTTCAGCCATGATATTGAGTTGCCAAAGAAGAAGGAGCTGTGCAAGTTTTACATTACCGGGTTCTGCGCCCGAGCTGACCACTGCCCCTACATGCATGATATCCTTCACTGCTCTAATGCGCTTGGCTCCATGTTTAGGCCTATGCATAGACATTATATGTAAATGGACGTAGCTATTCAGCTATCCCCCTTCAAAGCATGGGCATGATTCTGGCTTCATTGACTCCAATTTACCCCCATCACCCCTCTTTCCGTAACTGCTATTGTCAGATTGTTCAATTTCATCTTAAATTATCCTAGTTGCTATATCATCCATAAATGAAGATATGCATATTTATAACAGACCAATGAGGTGCCTTCTTTCCTTGAGGTTGCTTGACGTTGGCAACAGGTTTGAATGACAGCATTGGTAAGGGAAGGGGCATTCACCAGCCTTACCCCGGACTGGCTCGTTTGTTGCTATGATACTTGTGGCTGGAATTCCAAATATGAAACTTTGGTCCATATTCACTTCTATAACTGCCACTCTCGATGAGTTTCATTTGGCTGGAACTGAACACTGTGGGTGACATCACACTTACTCAAAATTTTATACTGTCTATAGGCCTGTGCCTGTATCTGTGTTACTGGCTGTGTTTGTTAGTGTCTGTGTTAGTCCTTGACCGAAAGCCCACGTGAATTCCCCTGTAAGCTCTTCCACACCACAGGGCACTGTGTGAACGGAGACGAGTGCATGTTCTCTCATGACAAGCTCAATGATGACACACAGGAGCTGCTCAGCAAGGTAATCACCCTGCACTCTCACACAAATTACAACATCACACCTCATTTTCCTAGCTTTTTCACATATTAGTGTAGTTTTAAATAAACTTATTTACACTTTAACTTTTTTTTTATGGAAGGGCCATTTCCGTCTTAGTAAATTAAACATCTACAAATAGTCTTAAACTTCTCTAAGTGTGCAAATACATTTTAAACTAAGGGTAGTGCTTGGGACTTCAGTAGACACTTGTTCCTCACCCAGGTTTGACTTCAGATTTCAGAGGGGAATTTTCATGTGATGTTATTGAGTTAGTTTTTGGAACAATTGTATCTCTGTCAGAAATTAGACAGCAGATGGCAGCATTTATGTATAAATACGGAAAGCCAACCTTGCAAATTATTGTCAAACTAGAGATCCCAGCCCTCTCATTTGGATATCTGGAATCTCAGTTTCTGAGTAAAAGTTTCACAAGAACACAAAGTATTATCAAATACACATAAGAGTGTGACATGTTTTGCCCTTTTGTATCAAGTGAACGTACCACTTGGAGAACAGTTTGTACCACTTGGAGAACTTGTAAGAAACTCTAATCTGCCTTGTCCCTTAAGCGGCGCATTCTCTTCAGTTATATTTTACAGTGCCTGGTGTCTGAGAATTTCTGAGACAATGTGACCATCCCCGGGCTACAGACCAAAGCCTTAGTATTGTGTGCTGGCAGTTAAACATTTGTGTAATTCTGTTGTGTTCAGATGCTGGCAGAGGATGCTGAGGCTGGGGCAGAAGATGAGAAGGAGGTGGAGGAACTGAAGAAGCAAGGCATCAATCCTCTCCCAAAGCCCCCTCCTGGAGTGGGTCTGCTGCCCACACCACCCCGGCCTCTTCCTCTGGAGGCCAGTGCCAGTCCGGACTTCAGTGGAGGAGACCTAGGCTCCAACCAGCCCCCTGTAGTGGTGTCTCCTCCCAACCCTCCACCGGCCCATCCCGATGTAGCTCTATACCAAGCAGTGGCCCCAAATCCACCTGCCCCCTCTCCTCCCATAGGACCTCCAGCTCATGGGGCTGGAGGGGGTGGAGGTGGAGGAAAGAAGATTCCATCCCTGTTTGAAATTAAAGTTCAACCAACTGGTCAGCTTGCACAGAAGCTAGCAGTCCGGTAAGTCAAGTCTGAGCATGTTAAAGTGATCTGTGTGATGTTGTCTATCCACTATGGACTGAAAGAATATGAATATGTTTCAGGGGCCAGAGCCCTGCTAGTTCACAGGGGCAGCCTCCTCAAGGAGCCCCAGGGGCTCCTCCCACACACTTCCCCACACCTGCAGGTGTGCTGCCTCCTGATATACCAGAGTTCGGCCCAAGTGGCGCACCCATGGGTGGAGGGTATCTGGGAGATCACGGAGGGCCCCCAGGACCTGATCAGGGTGCTGGAAACTATATGAATAGTTTCTTCAATCAAGATGGTAGTCAGGCAGAAGGAGCTATGGCTGAAGGTGAGTGTATAGGGCCCATGGGGTAATGTGGTGTGTGGAGCCCAGGCCTCTAAACATAAACCTGAATGTCCTCATAGGAGACACTTATCAGGGATTCTCTGGAGACAGAGCAGCACAGTCCAGTGTCCCTGATGTGACCAACAGCAGCGGCCAGGGAGGGGTCACTGTCCCAGACTTCCTGCCCCCAGCTCAGCGAGTGCTGTTCATGAGGATCCAGCAGAAGCAACATGAGGAAGAGGAGCGTGCCCGCAGGCAGGCCGAAGGAGACCTCCACAAGAGCCGAGAGACAGAGGGTGAGCCATCCATTTTTACGTTTTAGTACGTTTTGTCAGAATAAGGGTTAAGGGCCACCAAAACAATGGAGGATACAATAGCAGCATTATGTAAAATACAGAAGTTATGAAGGCCTTTACCCATTTCTCAAAGAGAAACTACAGCTACAGAGGAGACCACCAACTCCCCACATTCACACATCCACTGGCAGATGGAGTGTCTTTCCTAAAGACATGGAACTGTGTTCGTAAGACAATAGCCTTTGTTTTGTTTGTCATCATGTTTTACGTGTGCTGTTCTCTGCTCTGTCCCAGGAGACTCGGGGAACTGGTACTCCAGTGAAGAGGAGGATGGTGGGAGCAGTGTTACCTCCATCCTGAAAACCCTTCGCCAGCAAAGCCAAGCCCCTGTAAAGAGTGAACCCCCACCTAACGACCCTCGCATGCTGAAGGCCCCGACCACAGCTCCTCCCTCTCGCCCCATAGACCCTCGATTATCCCGGGACCCCCGCTTGCTCCGCACTGGAGAGGCACTTCAAGCGTCAGACTGTGCCCCCTCAGGCCCCCCTGCTGACCCCCGTCTGGCCAGGTTCACTTCACCCCAGCAGCCCCTCACCCCAAAGGCAGAGTCCCCTCTGGTGTACAAGCCGCCCCCTCTGACAGCGGCAGTGGTGGAGGAGGAGGAGCCTGAGCGGGTGATTCGGGAAAAGCCAGTGCCCATCCCCTTAGAGCCACTGTTGGGACTACAACTCTGGGACCCCCGGCAGCAGCTGCAGCAGTTCAGCCACATTAAGAAAGACACTGTGCTGCCTCTGCCCGCCTTCTCCAAAGCAGTCACTTGGTCCCCCCAGGACCTACTGCCTCTGCCCCTGCCCAAACAGGACCCCCTGCCCCTTGGCACCCCTCCTGCCCCGTCCATAGATCCACGCCTGTCTCGTGCACAGCCAGCCCCAGTAGAGCCTTCCTCAGGGTCCTCTGTACCTGATTTGCAGCTACTCTCTCGCATCCTTAAGACGGTCAATTCGAGTCCCACCCAAAGCCCCCCACTGCCTCCTGCTGCCTCCACACAGGACAAACCAGCAGACCCCCGCTCCGACCCTAGAGTGTCCCGCAAAGCCCCTTCAGATCCTCGGATTCAGCCACAGAAGTCAGCCTTAAAGCAGGTGTTGGATTCAGCACTGTCTGGTTCACCCCCGTCTGGGTCAAAGTCACCCCCCACAACAGCCCCATATGACCCTCGGCTGCTGTCCTCTGGGGCTACGGGCAGAGCGGCTACATCAGTGACCTTAGTGGGCACAAATGTGCTTGGTAGCATCAGTCTGTATGACCCGCGCACTCACAAACCTGACAGCCCTGGAGGGGGGAGCTCCCCTTCAGAGTCTCGCTCGGACCTCAAGGCCAAGTCCAAGGAACCTCTGTTCATCCGTAAGTCTGCTTTGGACCAGCCTGAGCCAGAAAAGAGCTCTGAGCAGGGCACCGATCGCTACAACAGCTACAACCGACCACGACCAAAGCCTGCCCCATCTCCCAACCATGGGGTCCCAGGTGGAAGCGCCCCGGTGGCCCCAGGCCAGGCCGGGACAGAGACTGCTGGAGTGCACAGCCTGCCTGTGCCCTCCCTGTTTGGGGTGGTCAAACAGAGTAAGGCAGGGGGTGGAGGCAGCCCCTTTGAGGGGGGCAGCCCTGTGGACTCGGAGCAGACCTCCTCAGAGCAGGATAATGCTTCACTCAAAGACGTTTTTAAAGGCTTTGACCCTACAGCCTCACCTTTTTGCCAATGACACCCCCCTTCCGCCCCTCCAGGAACACTTGAGTAGACTGACTGGCCAGTGTCAGATTGGATTTTAACGGAACACTTACAAACATGTATTTGTGCCTGTAGTAAAAAAGGTTTGATTTCATGTCTCCTCAAAAGGTTCCACTTTGCAGCTTTGTCACTGGTCTCCTCAGACTGTACCAGCCCCACCCTGCCCGGAGCATGTGGGGGTCCCTTTTTTCACATTTGTTTTAGCATGTTTTAAAGGCAACACAAGTACCATGATACAACACAGCGCTGCCCTGCTTCACAATGAATATGGAGTGCTCACAAACAGATGAACTCTGCTCCTCTGCTCTCAATCTCACTGATTTTAACCCTGCCCCCCCACCCCACTCACCCCTGTCTGTAGGGTCCTGGAGCTTTTGTAGACCAATATATGTTGAGGTCAATGAACCTGAAGTCAAATGTTTAACTTATTTTTATACTTGTGCATCTCTTGATGAAGCCTGGAGGTTCAGAGTTTACCAGGCCAAAGAGACCTATTTTTTTATTTGCTGTGTGTGTATTGGAGGATGAGGTAGGCTCATCCTGGACTGCAGACAAAATGGCGGACAATGTGTGTGACTCGTGACTTCATTCTGGTACACATGTGTTTTGTGTTTGGCTTTGGAGAGACGACACTGTAAGAGAGGCTGTCTGTGTTTAAATAAAGGTGGACCATGTTCAACCAACGACAGCACCACTCATCCTGGACTCATCTACCTACTCACTCTAAGAGCTCAGAAAGTTAGGACTTTAATGTAATGTGACTAAAATGTTCAACTCAAAATTAGGGTTGCACAATTTAGGAAAAAGTACAATATTTCTGACAAGCTTTGTGATTAGATTTGTGATTTATCTCTCAATAATTGGACTCTGTTCAAAGTTCACATTTTAAGTGCATCTAGAAGAATTGACAAACTAATAAAAGAATCACATTGTATAACAAATGTGTGTACAGATGTAAACTACAGGGTTTAGTTACATTTCTATGCAGAATAGGACAGGAGATTTTGTTGGTGCAGGAAATTATGTTAATTAAAAAATTTGAGTTTTGATTCAAATTATGCTTTGATTTCCGCTAATATTGCAACCCTACAATGTCTTGACTTTTTATGATGATTCCCAGTTATTGACCTTGACCAAACCTCAGTGAAATTTTTATTTCACTTTCAGTAAAATATCTACTACTTTACAATTCCCCTAGTGTAAGCCTGTTCATGAAATCCAATTTTATGAATGATAAAGATACTATAATGTTATAGTAACAAAGGAGCACAAAAGCACTTTTACATTCTGGTTTTCTTTTAGCCTGAAGTAAAATGTCTTAAAAAATTGTCATGGTAATTATAGTTTATAATATTTATAATTTATTGTGACCTGAATAATCTTAATTATCAACTGACCAAATACTTTTAGAATTCCTAAACTTGGGAAAGTACTGTAAGTCATTTTAAAAGGGGTAATTGATATTAAAGATAGGAATTTAAGAGATCTAAGTTAAAGCAGCACTCACGTGGCTTTTGTGAGTGTTTGGCTTTGACTAGAAGAAGAGTTTGGGGCACTACTCCACAAATGTTGAAAAATATTACCAATCCAATATAATCAATTATTTACATTAATTCATTAATAATTAAACAATTGTTCCTATGGTTCTTAAATTCTTGTCCATATCAATGATCCATAACTGGAAATAACATCACTGTTCACCAAAGCAAATGTGGTTTATGAATATTTATTGACCAAGTTAAACAGACAGCATCGAGATATGAAATATGCAATATGCTAGACTGGTGTCTAAAGACTGGAGATCAGGTAACACTTTTAAGTTATCAAACTTATGTGTTGAGTCTAAACTGAACTAAACTAGACTTTTTGATGAGGGGACATCTAACATGGTAGAAAACTCCAAATAAGTTATATTTTGCACAATACCCTCTCTGGGTAACTCTTAACTTCCAGTGGAGGGGCTGCCACCTACTTGTCTCCATGGAGATGTTATCGCTTTGTCTGAAATGTTCTACAATCTGGCATTAAACTTGTCTATCACTATGGAGACAGGCAAGGAAACACAGGTGACTTCCCATGGAGTAACAATGCTTGCTTTTTACAAACTCTCTAAGCAATAACCTAATACAAGTTTACCCCACACCAGAAAAGCTACACAGTGAAACTTTAATTTCAGTGCGTGTGCGAGCGCGTGTGTGCTTGGTCTTTAATCCTGTTTAGTCCAGAGCTCTGCTGTAGTATATATTTAGCAGGAATCCTCTTACAGGATTCAAACTACTCATATCTTGCGGGTTTCCTGCCTGCTCTGGAATGCCTCACGTGCTTTCCTGTGACTCAACCTGTGCATCTGTGGGACAGGGCCCCCACACCGTAACGTCCTGATCAAACTTCAGTTCAATGTATTTTGTAGAGCCCAAAGTCACATCAACAGTGGCATTGGTCAATAAAAAAAAACAAAAAAACATTCAAGGCAGTGCTAAAATCAGTCGCATCCTCTGTGAGGACCCCAGCACCTGATGCCTGGCTCTCATGAGTGTCTGTGTCCACGTCTCTCTGTGATTGAAGCCTGGTAATAGGTGAGTAGCTCTACTGTGAGTGGCACTGCAAGCACCTCTGTGCTCGACTACCCCACGGTGAAGTTCGGATGCAGTTAGGCAGCCTGCCACACTGTACAGTGTAAGTAGACACGTTTTGTTTGTGACAGACGCTGACACATCCGAGTTTATTGTGAAAGTCCGAGGCGGACGTGCGGTAGTGCCTGGGCGTAACTTCAGTCTGTCCACTTCGGCGTTGGGAGAGACCACACCTCACCCCGCTCTGGGACGGGGCTCTACGGGACGAAACCACAGGAAGGGACCGAGGACAGCCGAAGGTATAGTGACTTACTTTATAAAGCAGCCGTGTACCGTCGGTCCGGGGCAGGGCGGGTTATTTATCGATGAACAGCTGGACGCGCGCACGCGCTCAAATGTGCCCCACGGTCCACCAGAACTTTGACCATCACTGCAGCGGGTCGGACAGAGTCAAACCCCCAAAGCGCGGCCAAACCCGGTCACGTGTAGAGCAGAAAGACGCTCCTGTGGATGGACCAGTGAGCTACACCCAAAAAACTTTGGGTCTGATCTTGGTCCACTGAGCGCTGATTCCGGTGAACGGGACATGTCCCATAAGGAGTGGTCACTACTGTAACTTTGACCAAGTGTGTCACAGCTGGTGCTGTAGCCTTACATGAATTTGAGATAGGCCTAAAAGAGATAAAGCCCAAAAATCCTGTTAAAGTATGTTGCGTAAGTGTTGGAGTGAGGATGCGTCCCTGCTGGCGCTGGTGTTTCCTTTCTGGAGTCCAATGTGAGGCGTCAGGAAGCGGCCAGTAGCACTTACGTAACCCCCCTTCCAAACACACACACAGTATGTAGAGCAGTGTGTAGACCCTCAGTGAGTAACAGTGAGTAGCAGTGAGTAGCAGTGTGTAATTGTGCAACAGTGTGCAGTCACTGAATGCAGCAGCTTAACCTGCTTTAAATGTTATTTATTCTTTTGACAGTGAGAATAGCATTTGTAGTAAATTTTCTTGATGATGGTTTTCACAGACACTGGTTTGATTTTGTGACTTGTGACCTCTCCCTCCCCACAGGTGTACTGTTTGCAGCGCTGTTCCAGAAGGAGTGAGCTGGCCCTCCTTGCAGCTGGAAAATGCCTGCAAAGACGCCTATCTACCTGAAAACTCCAACAGACCGGAGAGGCAGAAAACTGAAGCTTCGGGAGGTCCTGTCTGGGGACATGATCAGCCCACCTCTGGGCGATGTGAGGCACAGTGCCCATGTGGGCCTCCAGGGAATGGGCGACATGTTTGGGGACGTGGCTTTCCTTCAAGGCAACATGGACATGCTCCCCCCTCCCAATGGACATGGGTCCTCCCCCCAGGCTCTCCACCCACACCAGAGCCCCTATGACTCTAACCCCCAGCCTCTGTGGACAACCACCTCTCTGCCCCTGCTCATGGCCCAGGAGGATGCACCACCCAAGCCCCCTCGTCTGCACCTGGACATTCCCCGTCAACATGGACCTGAATCCTGTTCACACCTGGACACACCCGCTCAGCATGGGTCCAACCCCTGCCCACACTTGGACACACCCACTTACCATGGGCCTACCCTCTGTGCACAAACAAACATCTCCCTATCTCCCACCATACAGCAGCTGGTTCCCTTGTCTAACTCGTCTTCAGAGGATTCCTTGCTGGACACTTGCAGGCCCCTGGGGGTCTCACAGGGCCTCTCTCTTGACTCAGATGCAGGTCTGAGTAATGAAGACCTGCGCAGTGATGGCTCCCCTCTGCTGCTTCCTATTTCCACAACACTTCCTCACTCGGAGTCCATGGCTGCACTGAACTTGGACTTGGGACCCTCCATCATGGACGACATACTGAGAATCATGGATCGCTACAGGGGCTCCTCTCCAGCCCCGGGTCTGTGATCAGTGGAGGAATATGTGAAAGTGTCTGCTGGAAGGGGGGATATGTGGCCTATAGCATGTACAAAACAATGCAAAGATGAAAGAGTTTATTTGTTTTCAGTCATGTGCTCTGACTTTACATAAGACACAGAAAGTGCACAGGCTTCATCTATGAGACCCAATGTAGTGTAGTAAAACTCTAATCTATGAATGTAATGTGCTTCAGAGTAGAACTCTGGATACTCTCCATTAGAACACTAATCTGCTCCTGTTCAGGGCTCTTCAGCAGCTGTGGACTACTTCAACTTTGAATCTATCAACCGCTTATGCCTTTAAAATGAAACACATGTATTTTATATGATGTCACTTAGAAGCGTTTATTTAACTGGACTGTTTTATTTTAAGCTATAGATTCAAGTGAATACTCAAGGAATGTCTAATAAAAGTGCAAGAGCTGCTAAGGAGAGGCACAGAACTGAGACATGTATGCAGCATACAGCAGGACCAAAAACTGTACATGGGGATGAGAGTCCCACTGTACTTGAGTCAATTGCCAATAAATGATACATTTATATCACTTGTATGTCTGAGTCATCCAGGTCAGATCTAGAGGCAGAGGGTGAATGAAGTCACCATGTTGTTTCCGTTTGTCCTGTTTGAATCTTTTTCTTAGAGGAGCTCTAATCTGTGCTCTTACAATTTTACAAAAAGTATTGTAGTCACAATTGAATCTGGGTTGCCTATGTCTTCACCTGCAGATTGACACCGTCCCGTGAGGTTCATTTGGTCTCTTGATTATTTATTGTAGTAGATTTTTTTCAGAATTAGTTTTAGTTTGTTTTCATACCTGATGCCTTATATTATAGCAGAGTGGTGGTGTTCAAGTGACCTGTCTGATCAACTGATTTAAGGTTTGGACACTCAATGAACTCAAGTGAACCTTTTTGGAATAAAACTTGCACCGGCAACCAAGCTTCAACTGACCTGACCCAAATGTCAACATTTTCTCAAAACAATGAGCATGCCAGAGAAACATGAAAAAAAACCTGCTTCTCACCCAAATGAGCGAAGAGTGAAGAGCCCACAGCACTGCTCGCTATCTGCCGTCCATTTTGATATAGTAATAATAAATCATTATTTATAAAGCACTTTAAAAAAAACAAGGTTTGTGCTGTACAAGCAGCAAAGAACAAAAGAAAAAGAATAAAAATAGCATACAGAAGGCATACAAAAACAGACAATGATGCAACTGTTTAGTTAATAAAAAAAATAAATAAAATAGAGTCAAAATAAACAAGGAATAAAATCAAGCTAAAACCAGCTAAAGGAAGGCCAGCCGATAGAAATGGGTTTTAAGAAGTAATTTAAAAGATGACACTGATGGTGCGAACCTCAGGGAAGTCATTCCAAATAGCTATAGAATATATAACCTTTTTAAAGTATTTTTATACACCCCCCAATGTGGCATCTGACAAATATATGTTTGGTTAAACTAACATTTTAACCACCTTCCAAAAGTTATCTTCAATGTGATGCTACTGGCCTGGATTGGAGATGAAATGTCTTATTTTCATCTTGGACATCTTCTCGCCAAATGAGGGATTACACTGTCTCCACTGATTTTTACACACACACACACACACACACACACACACACACACACACACACACACACACACACACACACACACACACATATACAGTCCCTGACAAAAGTCTTGTTGCCTTGTCATATGATGCACCCAATCCTAGATTACAGCCTCACCTGTGATCAGTTACTGCTCAATCGATTAGTGGGTGTGTATAAAAAGAACCCCAGCACACCAGACCTTCACATCAACTGCAACTTGACCTCTGACAACATGCCTAAGATCCACCCTGAGACCAAAGCATTAATTATCAAGAGGCTGAAGACCAGATCCACTGCTGAGGTGGTGACACCTTCAATGTGTCTCAGCGTCAAGTACAAAGAATAAGAAAAAGATCTGAAATGACTGGAGATGTTTTTGACAAGCCCAGGTCCGGCAGACCAAGACAACTGCTCGGGAGGACCGTTTGTTGATTAGAAAATCCAAGGACCGGCCCCTTTTCCACTGCAGCAGACTCCACCAGGCCTGGTCACCTCAAGTCCCTGTGTCAACCAGAATCAGTGCACAGAAACCAGCACTAAACAAAAGGCAATTAAAAAACTGTGTGGCATTTGCCAAGGCCCACAGCCTGCTAAAAGGATGGACACTGGAAAAGCGGCAGAAGGTGGATTTCTCAGATGAATCCTCGGTTGAATTACATCACAGCCGCCGCAAATATTGCAGGAGACCAACTGGAGCCTGCATGGATCCAAGATTCATCCAGAAAACAGTTAAGTTTGGTGGCGGAAAGTCATGGTCTGGGGTTACATCCAGTATGGGGCTGTGCGAGACATTTGCAGGGTGGAAGGCAATATCAATAGCCTAAAATATGAAAAAGTATTAGCTCCTCTTACATTCCCAACCATAAAAGGGGTCAAATTTTGCAGCAGGATGGTTCTCCATCGCATACTTCTATCTCTACATCAAAGTTTCTCAAGGCGAAGAAGATGAAGGTGCTCCAGGACTGGCCAGCCCAGTCACCAGACATGAACATCATTGAGCATGTCTGGGGTAGAATGAAAGAGGAAGCATGGAAGGCAAAACCAAAGAATCTTGATGAACTCTGGGAGGCATGTAAGACGCTTTCTTTGCTATTCCTGATGATTTCATCAACAAATTGTATGAATCATTGTTGAACCACATGGATGCAGTCCTTCAAGCTCCTGGAAGTCATACAAGATATTAAATATGGATCTCACAGCACCACTACTTAATTCACTGACGTTATGCAACATATTTTTGTATTTGAAGTAAATTATTTGTTCAATTTTCTGTAGGCGACAAAACTTTTGTCTTGCCAAAATCTGACCTTTCTGTGTTCATTAAATGATCAATCTTTCTTCAGTGAAGCAAATTTATTTTAGTATATTGAGCATAATTTGGGAGGGTTTTAGCTTTCATATGAGACATTTCTAAAACCAATCGATTAATTTAAAGTCAGGTTATAAGCTTTTGTTTCTACAAAATGGATAAGCGACAAGACTTTTTGCCTTGACCTTCTTTGCCTTGAGAAACTTTGATGTAGAGATAGAAGTATGCGATGGAGCACCATCCTGCTGCAAAATTTGACCCCTTTTATCCCCTTTTATGGTTGGGAATGTAAGAGGTAGCTAATACTTTTTCATATTTTAGGCTATTGATATTGCCTTCCACCCTGCAAATGTCTCGCACAGCCCCATACTGGATGTAACCCCAGACCATGACTTTCCGCCACCAAACTTAACTGTTTTCTGGATGAATCTTGGATCCATGCAGGCTCCAGTAGGTCTCCTGCAATATTTGCGGCGGCTGTGATGTAATTCAACCGAGGATTCATCTGAGGAATCCACCTTCTGCCACTTTTCCAGTGTCCATCCTTTTAGCAGGCTGTGGGCCTTGGCAAATGCCACACAGTTTTTTAATTGCCTTTTGTTTAGTGCTGGTTTCTGTGCACTGATTCTGGTTGACACAGGGACTTGAGATGACCAGGCCTGGTGGAGTCTGCTGCAGTGGAAAAGGGGCTGGCCTTGGATTTTCAAATCAACAAACGGTCCTCCCGAGCAGTTGTCTTGCGGGGTCTGCCAGACCTGGGCTTGTCAAAAACATCTCCAGTCATTTCAGATCTTTTTCTTATTCTTTGTACTTGACGCTGAGACACGTTGAAGGTGTCACCACCTCAGCAGTGGATCTGGTCTTCAGCCTCTTGATAATTAACGCTTTGGTCTCAGGGTGGATCTTAGGCATGTTGTCAGAGGTCAAGTTGCAGTTGACGTGAAGGTCTGGTGTGCTGAAGTTCTTTTTATACACAAACACTAATTGATCAGTAACTGATCACAGATGAGGCTGTAATCTAGAATTGAGTGCATCATATGACAAGGCGACAAGACTTTTGTCTTGCCAAAATTTGACCTTTCTGTGTTCCTTAAATGATCAATCTTTCTTCAGTGAAGCAAATTTATTTTAGTATATAGAGCATAATTTGGGAGGGTTTTAGCTTTCATATGAGACATTTCTAAAACCAATCGATTAATTTAAAGTCAGGTTATAAACTTTTGTTTCTACAAAATGGATAAGCGAGAAGACTTTTGTCAGGGACTGTATGTATATATATATATATATATATATATATAAATGTGTTTCTCACCTTCCACGGTGGTAGGTCTCTCTCACCCTCATTCAGCTCGGGTCCTCATGGCCCAGGAGGATGCAATTGCTTTAAGTTTCTTTTATTTCTGTGTCTATCGGAACATTAATTTTCAGTTCAGTTTTCAGTTACTCTACCAACTATTCCAAGAAAGTTATGTAAGCAGTGTACTTTAAACTAAACATTTATTTTATGCAATTGATATTTGTGTGTTTATTTCATTTACTTTCTACTAAGTCTAAAACCAGGTTAAATGAATAGTTTACATAGAGAAAAAATACTGATCACTGGGCTGTGGGAGTCATCCGGGGTCATCCTGCTGTCCTTGTAGTACTCACACTAACCGTTGAGGGCGCTGGTCACAAGTCAATACAGACACCAACAAAATCTGCTTCCGGTACTACGGATCAGGCAGATGCAGTGCTCCCAAAATTGCACACTGTAGTCGTTTCAAAACATGAATGACTTTACAATAACTTACTCAGTGGCGCTCTAAAAAAAAAATAAAGAAGACGATAAGAAGCAGGAGAAGCGGTGTCATTTTACCCAAGAACAGAAATGAAGTAAGTTTGTCGGTAAACTATATTATCTTTATCAAACATGAATGGAGAAAATAGTGAGGCTGTGGTCGCAAAAGTAACGTGATGCTTGGAGAGGAGGAAAACATTAGGCTATGCATTAGACCTACAATGAAATATCACGAGGACCACTATGTTTAAATGATTAAATCCTGTTTTAATCCTGATGTAGTTATAGTTCTGTAGCCCCGGTTCAGTCCTACTGGTTTACACCTGGTTTAGTCTCTGTTCAGTCCCCCTGGTTCAGTCCAGGTTTAGTCCTGCTTCAGTTCTCCTGGTTCAATTCTTCTGTTTCAGTCCTGGTTCAGTTCTCCTGGTTCAGTTCTTCTGGTTCAGTTCTCCTGGTTCAGTTCTTCTGGTTCAGTCCTGGTTCAGTTCTTCTGGTTCATTTCTCCTGGTTCAGTTCTCCTGGTTCAGGCCTGGTTCAGTTCTCCTGGTTCAGGCCTGGTTCATTTCTCCTGGTTCATTTCTCCTGGTTCATTTCTCCTGGTTCAGTTCTCCTGGTTCAGTTCTCCTGGTTCAGTTCTCCTGGTTCAGTTCTCCTGGTTCAGTTCTCCTGGTTCAGTTCTCCTGGTTCAGTTCTAGGTTTCCCTTTTCTTTGGTTTAGGCCTGATTGTGTCACCCTGATACATTCTGCTTTAGTTCTGGTTTACTTTTGGCCTCTTTTTCACTGACACGGTTCGCTTTGGTCTTTCTTGACGTGTGCCAGTTAGGCACTTCCGTGACAATGGGCCCAGGCCGCGTTGGGTGTGTAACACAGGTCTAGCAAGTTGCAACAAATGATGTGACGTAGGCCTGTGCCGCCATGAGCCACGGACAGCTATCCAAAGACTTGTGCTAAAGGAGCACTAGTAGTGATTCTTATATTGCGTGTAAGGTATGCAGTCTGTTACTCCTGAAATTTCACACTTCACTGTGATTTGTTAAATCCATCCATCACTCACGCTGAGCCTCAGAGGCTCACCAATAGGGTGGTAAAAGTTTCTGTATTTGAAGCAACTGTTGCATTAAGTAGAGTATCACAATGTCACCTAAACAGAAGATTGTTAAAGGAATGAGCTCACAATCCAATTTTTATCACCATATCACCCAGCCCTAAGTCAAAGATATATTTCCATTTTCATGCATGTTTGAGTGATCTTGCACTGTAGGAAGGAACTTGATTAACAACTGAACTGCTGGACTGAATGAGCTGGTGCTTTGTGTTCCAGGCTGAATATCGATGGCCTGTTGGTCTACTTCCCGTATGACTACATCTACCCAGAGCAGTACTCTTACATGCTGGAGCTCAAGAGGACCCTGGATGCAAAGGTCTGTCCAAGAACACTCACTTCTGTAGTTTACTCAACAGTTTTAATATAGTAAGGGTAAGTAAGTAAGGGAGTATGACATTACCCATAGTGTTCGGCTCTAGTCAAATGAAGCTTATCGAGGATGGCAGTTATACAGGCAAAGTATCATAGCAACCAAAGAACCAATCCAAAGTAAAGTTGTTGAAGGTAGGGTTGTAATACTATGACAGTGATGTAATGGCAGTAATACGGTATTACGGTATACTGCGGTATTAAAAAGTAACAGCGGTATCATTTTCATCATTCAGAAATACTAGTACTTCTGCAATTTGGCAGAATTTTGGCTTCAGGTGCACATTTCTTTACGTTTTACAGAAACGAAACTTAAAACCGCTTGGCTATTTTGCATGAACTGTTAGCGCTGATAAAAACAGCTCGCTTCTTGTGCTGACGATGCGGTTCAACTTTTGTCAGACTAAAGGACACGACTCAATGGAATATATGTTTTTTCAGTGGAATATGTTTTTTTCTGCGACAGAGGATGTTGCGGTGAGTCTGTTCTGAGATTATGGACCTGGCTCCACTGCATGTGCGTATTTCGCCCGAGCGTAAAAACTGCAACTTTTGGACGTGTAACTTTTAAAATGCATGGAAAGTGAATGAGGGCGCCTCCACTGCGCGCGCTAGATGCACCTATGGAGCAATGAAATATACAGTTGTCTTTTTTCCCCCTCCAGTTACACACGCACAGTGTAATAAACCTGCATAAAATACAAGCAACAACAATATACGTGTACAGAAAGTAATAATAGGATTTTTTTTCTTTTTCATAAAGAACATCCCCATCCCAACCCATCTCAGCTCAACGTTAAACCACATACATAGCACCATCAATTAAATATTAAATATTCCTAATTACAGAAACAGCAGGTTACAATTACAACAAGAGGTAGGTACTGGTACATTCATATTGGTAACACTCGCATATTAGAAAAATAAGAAATAAAGCATTGCCATACCTGGAAAAATCTATCTGTACATCCCCTTAATGTATATTTAATTTTTTCAAGTTTTAGAAACACCACCATATTTTTAAGCCATAGCAAAAAAGAAGGACATTTGTCAGATTTACAGTATAACAGCAATGTACGTCTTGCAATTAAAGAAGTAAATGCAATAATATCCCTCTGTGTAGAAGTCAGAGCTATTGAGGAGTCAGTGATCCCAAATATGGCAATGAGAGGACAAGACTGTAAGTTTATTCCAAGAACAGTTGATATAGTAATAAAATAATTAGACCAATAACTATGAAGATTAGGACAAAGAAAAAACATGTGACACAGCGAGCCCTTACACTTATCACATTTGTCTTCAGTTTCTGGATGCATTTCAGAGAGTCTTGACTTTGAAAAATGCACCCGATGTAAAACTTTGAATTGGATAAGACCAAGCCGAGCACAAGAAGTAGTGGACCGTATTCTACCAACAGCGTCATCCCAGAGATCCTTGCTCAGTTGTATTCCCAACTCTTTTTCCCAACTATTCTTGATTCTAAAGCTTGACTGGTCACTTAATGTCAGAATAAAGTTATACAGTTTTGATATCAGTCCTTTCTGATGCAGATTATATGAAAGTAATTCTTCCCAGAACTGTGTAGGCGAAACAATGGGGAAAGAAGGAAAACATTTACAAACAAAATTACGGACCTGAAAATAACGGAACAAATGAGCACGAGGTAGGTTATATTTGGAGGAGAGACTTACAAAACTATCAAAAACACCAGAAGTGTATAAATCATTTATTTATATTATATTATATATCGTACCAAATTGAAAAAAATGAGTCAGACAGCGATGGAGGAAATAAGTAATTGTTGGTTAATGGGCCTTGGGAAGAGGCAGATACAAATTTAAATTGTCATCTAAACTGAAACCAGATTTTAAGTGTGTTCAGAACAACTGGATTATCTGTATATAAAAGAGGGTTTTATAGGTAACAAAGAAAAAATTTAAGCTGAAATAGACAAGAGTTCCAATTTACACCACAGGGAGTCTGGGGATTTTAACCAAAAACAAAGTTTATGAATATGAGCTGCCCAGTAATATGACTGAAAATTGGGCAATGCAAGTCCTCCACTCAATATACATCATTGCAGCAATCATTTTCGAACTCTGGGTGGTTTCCCATTCCAAATAAAAGCACAAACAGCCTTTTCCAATGAATCAAAAAATTTTTTTGGCAGAAAAAGAGGAACTGACTGAAATAAAAAAAAGAAATCTAGGTAAAATATTCATTTTAACAATGTTGATCCTACCGTTTAGAGAAAGAGGGAGACTGCGCCATCTCTCAAAATCAGAATAAATTTTTGAAATAAGAGGTGTGAAATTGGCCGATACCAAAGCAGAAAAAGAAAGTGTCACATTTATGCCTAGATACCTGAATCCTGTGGGACTAAGTTTGAACAGTAAATCGGACTGACAGAGATTGCAAGCAGCAAGATTTATCGGAAAACATTCACTTTTCTCCAAGTTTAATTTATATCCAGAGAAAGAGCTGAAATTATTCAATATATTCAAAACTGCTGGAATAGAAATAGCAAGGTTAGATACATATAGCAACAGATTATCTACATATAGCGACAATTTGTACTCAGAACCATTGCGAATAATCCCCCTAAATAGAGGGGAAGAACGTAGAGTAATAGACAATGGCTCCATTGCAATAGCAAAAGCAAAGATGACGGGGGCAGCCTTGACACGTTCCGCGACTAAAGGCTGAAGTATAGTTCTGTGTCGACTCAATGTGCACTGCCGCCGTTATCTTGTCGCCGTCGTTCTTCATTTATGTCTGCGTCGAGGTCTGTGCACCACGAAGTAATTCACTGCCATAATGCTAGAGGGCGATGATATCTGTCCATTCATATATACGGTCTGTGTGTATGACCCGCAGACGTATAATCTCTGAAAAGTTTAACATGAACCATCTCTAACGTGATAAAAGCACAGAACAAACTCACCATTAGTACAATATTCCTCTGTCACAGAAAGAACACTCATATTCCACTGAGTCGTGTCCTTTTTAAGTCCGAGAGAAGCTGACCGCGTACCAGGAGCGAACTGTTTTTTGAGCGCTTTGTTTATGTAAGTTAGCCATGCGGTTTTAAGTTTTGTTTCTGTAAAACGTAAACACATATGCGCAAAGCTGCATTAAACACATAATTTCTCAATGTATACTGAAAGAAAGGAAAGCCGACAGAGAATGTATACAGAGCGGTGGTACCACGGAGGGAGTGGAGGACCAATCACAGCTCTTATCATCTGCGTCGCTTCCCCTGCTGTCTACGTCGTTTTGACGCATAGTTAGAAAATTTCGGAGATGCACGTCGGTCGACGCAGAGGCTCTGCGTAGAGATACTCCCTTAGAGATAGGGTGAGGAGCTCAGTCACACGGGAGGAGCTCGGAGTAGAGCCGCTGCTCCTCCACGTGGAGAGGAGCCAGTTGCCGTGGCTCGGGCATCTGTTCCGGATGCCTCCTGGGCGCCTCTCTTGGGAGGTGTTCCGGGCATGTCCCACCGGGAGGAGGCCCCGGGGAAGACCCAGGACACGCTGGAGGGACTATGTCTCATATATATATATATATATATATATATATATATATATATATATATATATATATATATATATATATATATATATATATATATATAATATTTATATAATAATTTTATTTATTTATTTTTGTTAAAATTTTGATAAAGTATGCTTACAAGTAGATATCATTAGATATTACAGATATGAGATATTACAGATACCCATAAAGTTGTAAGTAAATCTACAACAGACTGTTCTTCTGTAAGCCAGTCATTTAAATCCAATACCTTGCTGTATCTTTCTTGAATATTTCAAACTCTCCGCTGGGAAACGCTGTCAAATTCTACTGCTCTGTGAAATGTGAGGCTTAAGTCACATGATTAAACTGACATGTGTTATTGGTTAAGTAAAGGTATTACTTTGTAAAATGTAATTAACTAATTAATGGAAAGTTTGCACAACCCTGACTGAGGACTGTATGCCAAGAGAGGGGTGTAATGTATGCTCATATTATCTAACGGTTACTGTTAGACATGATACCTGGAGTTGATGAGGGAGTCTGAGTGTTGTTGGTAGCTTGTGCAGATCAACTTCCCTGTTCAAATTGGGGTGTGGGTATTGTGGGACTGTTCAGATCCCCTCGGGCTCTGTTGGCCTGTGGTCTGCTTGTTGGCACTATACCAAATGCAGGGGCATTACCTACTTAGGAATTTGAAGCATCTTTTTCTATCATGACCAATATTAAAAATCAGGAGAGAAACAGACTGACAGGTGTACACCTTGGACAGTCTTTTAGTATAGGTACAATGTATTATAAGCCAGATTTTAGAAAAAATTGCTTCTTCACATCGATGCCACTTCTGTCATTAAATATAGAGATAAATATAAGATATATTTTTCATTGGTTCTGTTTACAGTGCAGTTCTGCTGTGGTATTGTTTTAATCAGATTTACACAATTTGAGATTTTCCAACAAATGCAGTAATAATTGAAAAAAAAAACATTGTATGCGTTTGATAAACAAAGTTTTTAGTTAATTGTTGTGGTAATTATAATTGTTAATCTAGTAATTAAATTGATTTTGTTGTATTTTGTGTTGTTGTTGTTGTATTCTGGCAATAAAACATGGTCTTCTAGCAGATTTTTGTTTACCTCGGTTTTGCAATTTGGAAATTTTTTGGTCGTCAGGGAAATTTACTTGGAGAACCCTGGTATAGGTGCTAAGAAATGGTTACAATGTCCCAAATCTTTGGATGTGAGTGGTTAAATGAAATGATAAACCTTCTGTACTTCTGTACTGTGTCCCCTAAAAACTTTTACTCCTGTGCTGGTCATCCGGCATGTTGTCCTTCAGGGTCATGGAGTTTTGGAAATGCCGTCAGGAACTGGGAAGACTATCTCTCTCCTCTCTTTGATTGTGGCCTACCAAAGGGTGAGTCTCTTCTAGTGTTACGAAAATACAAACATTTCAAACTAAATTTTGATACTGGGGAATGGACTAAACACTAAACACTGATTCTGTTACCACTATGATACAACACTCTACGAGCCTCTTGTAGATTTTAGCTCTTTCCGCTGGCCTAAACAGAAGTACTCATCAGTGTTTCTCTCTAAGGCTTTCCCTCTGAACGTGACCAAGCTCATCTACTGTTCCAGAACTGTTCCAGAGATTGAGAAGGTAGCACAAGTTAAATGCACATCTCCATTGTTGTTTTTAAATGAATGACCCGCATTAGTTAAATATTGTGTGCATAGGTCGTGGAGGAACTGAGAAAGCTGATGGAGTTTTATACCAAACAAATAGGAGAGAGCAATAACTTCTTAGCTCTGGCTCTGTCCTCCAGGAAGAACTTATGCATCCACCCAGAGGTGAGTCCAACTCCTCTGTCCCACAATGGGGAAATTATAGTCTACTTCCACTGCCCAGGACTAATGCTCTGAAAAGAACTGTTCAGTACAGAGCGATATTGCTTTGGAACACGCTCCCCTAAACCTTAACTGTTCACAAGCATGAACCAAGTTTTAAGAAAATGTTAATGAAATATATTGGAAATTGTACATATTTATATTTAGTCACTAGTTACGCATTGTAATTTATTGGATATATTATAATTGTAGTAGTATTGTGCAGTGCAGTATACTATGGAACAGGACTGTATGACCCTATGTGTCAACTTGGACCCCAAGAAGAATAGTTTTTACCCCAATAAAGACTAATGGGGATCAAATAAATAAATAAATAAGTAAATAAATAAATAAGTAAATAAATAAATAAATAGTGTTGCAATGCAGAGTTCAAGAACAGCAAGAGAATGCACTCACTCAAAAATCAAGATAAATGGCTCTTACAGAATACTTCATTTAGCACAACACTGAGCAAGTATAATGCAATATAAAACAGTCATGTTCATGGAGGTGCTTCCAGTTCTTTCTAACCCTGGGTGACATCACATTCACTTCATCCACTTCTTTATCCAACCTCTGGGGAGGAGAAACTGGGGAGGAAAATTGTAATGACCGCTTAAGAGGGCAGAAGTAGGGTAGAGCCGCTGTAGACTGTAGCACCTGTAAGGACAGATTGGCAGGACAAAGGAGGGATGGTGAGCAGAGAGTATAGCGGTTGCAGATGCATACCATTTGGAATAGGTTTGTGCAGCTGTGGAGAGTGAAATGAAATGTGTGAATGAAAACTATGATGTGAGTGTGTGTTGGGGTGCAGGGCTTTAGTCCATTCATCAGAAGGTAGGTGTGTGCATATGGACCAGATCCCAGCAGCTCTGAGGATGAGGCCATTAAGTTGTACAGATTATAAAAGTAAATCATATGTTTAAATCTGCAGAATGCTGGACATTCCCGTGAGAAGGAAAATGGTTCACATATTGAATTGGCTCTTCATTCTCTAAAAGCTCACACATGACCAAATGCACCAATTTATTACTTGTATAATAGTTAAAATGTGTATTGAAGTATTGAATAGAACCCATAAAAAGCTTTCATTCATTTCATTTCAGCTACACATACTACTGGTCAAGCCTAAAATGTGACATTAAGTTAAACTTTGCCTCTGATGCCCTACTGTGTATTTCCAGGTGAGCTCGCTGCGCTTTGGCAAAGAGGTGGATGGGAAGTGTCACAGTATGACTGCCTCATACATCCGAGCCCAGCGCCATAGCAACCCAAACCTGCCTGTGTGCCGCTTCTACGAGGTCAGACCTCTGCTTCTTCTCCTACACTGTCTGTGGTGGTGTCTGTGGTGGTGTCTGTGGTGGTGTCTGTGGTGTTGTCTGTGGTGTTGTCTGTGGTGGTGTCTGTGGTGGTGTCTGTGGTGGTGTCTGTGGTGGTGTCTGTGGTGTTGTCTGTGGTGGTGTCTGTGTGAGTGTCATTGCGGGTGTCAAGACACTGTCTTGTGGGTGTCTGTGGGTGAGTTACTGTTTGTGGGTGCAGGAGTTCGATGCTGTGGGCCGCCAGGTGCCTTTGCCTACGGGTGTCTACAATCTTGATGACCTGAAGGACTATGGACACAGGAAAGGCTTCTGCCCGTACTACCTGGCACGCTATGCAGTATGTATTCTGACATAACAATGACAACAACTTTCTCCTATTTCAACCACTGACATTGAATAAGAACAGGCAGGTTTAAAATGTAATAATCTATACTATTGAACTGTACTACAAAAATCAGATACTAATCAATACTAAATGTTGTATCAAAGTTACATACTCATTTGAGCAGGTATCAATACTAAAAAAGTCACATTCACAGGACTCAAATGTTTCCTAGATAGCCTTAGAATGAACTTAAGCTGTATCAGAACAAGTAGACCACATAGACAAGTATACACCCATGGACCAACCGAGGGTTTACACAGATGATGGGAATATAAAAGAAAATACTACGATTTAATGTTGAAAATCACGTTCTATTGAGTCTGTTCCTTAGTGTTGAAATCAAGTTTGAAATTTTAGTACCGTAACAACACTAGTGCCTACTTACTATTGCTAAAACAAAATATGATAGACAGTTACTGGCTTTTTTCCCTGGATACATCTTTTGTTATTACGGTTTGAGCTGTAGAGGGCATTTGCTCTGGCAATGCTTGTGTTCTGTTGACACTATATGCTTTGCTCTGACCTTTTAGATCCTCCATGCCAACATTGTGGTGTACAGCTACCACTACCTACTGGACCCCAAGATCGCAGACCTGGTGTCCAAAGAGCTGGCCAAGAAATCAGTGGTGGTGTTTGATGAGGCTCATAATATAGGTTAGAGTTTGACTTTGACCCCCCCATAATTTTGTGTACTTTAGTTGCATCACTGGCTTTCAGATGGGTTGTAAGTCTAGAAATAAAAGTTCAGGGTTCAGAGTAGATGTGGGAGATGCCTGTACTAAAAATGAGGTGGACCACGTCCATATGGCCCGGTGGCCTCAGACGGACCACGTCCACCTGACCATGGACCACCTGACGTCGTCGAAATGAGCTCACACAGAACAGGCCTGTCTTCTTCTGTTTCTCTGTGGTTCTGTGATGAACAGACACAGCGACAGATTTGAGCCTCGCGCTCCTCGCTCTGCACAAGCTGCTTCAGTGCTCCTGACACCAAACCGTTATTTTAAAAGATACATGCACCAGACACACCAAATGACAATAGATGTATCGGTCATGTGGCTTTTCTTAAAGTGATACACACAATGAAACAGCTCGACACAAGTGGCGACACAAGTGTTGACTCGTTTAGCCCAGCTCTAGACCATAGAGTAATAATAATACTTGTGGGCCAGGATGGGGGCATATGTGACACATAACCAAGTGGGTGACTTAAGATGGCTTGCAGCTAGCAGCATGTCAACAAGGTAGCTGTATCTGCAATAGATACATCAAAGTTTTTGCATGAGTGAAAAAAAAGAGCTGAATATAAAATAAACAAACTTATAGCATAGTCTTGAAATGAGGGTAATTTGAGGCATATAATCTTGTCCTTAAAACTCAACCATAATATTTACAGGCACGTTTTGGCACTGTGTGTCATGATATCGTCTTTGCTGTAACTGTAATAAAAAATGATATAAATGTAAAAATATGTTTTCCTTAGTATGCCATGGATTCTGAGTTTTTTTTTACCTTTGTGTGGAAGAGGACTGAGCAGGGATTTGTTGGGAGTATACTGTCCCCTGCATGTCTCAAAAAGATTTTATAAAGCGTTGCTCGCTAGCATGATCTGCAAGTAGGGGAAGGTGGGGCCGACTGCAAACAGGACTTTGTTGTGATGGCACTAACAACGGCAGGTGAGAATCTGCTCCTTCTGCCTCTCTAACGCCCACTGTGTCTTCTCTGGTTCTTTAGACAACGTGTGCATTGACTCCATGAGTGTGAACATCACCAGGAGGACTCTGGACCGCTGCCAGAACAATGTGGACACACTGCACAACACCATCCAGAAGTACTGCTCTGAGCAGTGCCCTCTGTTGGCCTGTCCTTCTCTCTCTTCACTCTGCCCTGCTCCACAGGATGCCCTCACATTCATTGCAGTTCGAGTGCGATTAATCGCGATTAATTGCGATTAATCGCACTCAAACTGCGCATGTTATACGCAAAACCAATTAATGAATTAAAAAGTAGCATATAGTGCACTTTTATAGGAAATGTAAATGAAAGAGTCACACATTTGTTATGCAAACAGCATTTCTTTCAGAGTTGAACCCTCAGAGCCTTCAAGATATTCAGTGAAGGCTCAAGAAAAAATATTGAATGAATTTTTGTACTACTAATATAGTTTTTCAATATTTTTATTCAGTGAGTAATAAACACAACACTAGTAATAATATCTAGATCATAGTTATAAACTTGGACTGATATTTCTTGGGAAACAAAGGTTATTTATAATCTTTTATAAGTTAATATAATGGAATGGAAATGGACCAATCACAATTTTTCTTCCAGTGGTATCTGGGTAAATCAGCGACTCTCCCTGCAGCACTGAACTGGTGGCTGGAACGAAGTTTGAGATTGACAGTTGTCTTAGCCAATCATATTTCATAGAGTTATGGGCGGGATCATATCACGAAAATAATTGTCATCGTTAATGAACTGATTAGTTAACGCAAAATTAACGCGTTAACGTGCCCGGCCCAATAGTTTTAAATGTCCTTTTGAAACTTAAAACAACCATTTTATGGATATTACTTTGCACATAGCTGCTTTATCCTCCTCAGTGTCTTAGAATTTTTTGAAATGTTGAAAAATAAATGGAAAGTTTACTTCTGATACCGAAGCGAGTGGTCACTGTTGAGCTCCATAAATAGATTTCTTTCAGGATAGGATTAAACTTGTCCTGCGGTATTGAGCTTTTGTCTTCGTGTGGAAGTGTGAGGCTGTACGTCACTGTACTGTGTGTCTTAGTATAAAGGAGACTGACGCTGCACGTCTGAGAGAGGAGTACCGGCGTTTGGTGGAGGGGCTGAAGGAGGCTCATGTGGCCCGAGAGACTGACGTGTACCTGGCCAATCCTGTGTTACCAGACCAGATCCTCCAAGGTACGTTTCACTACATGCACTAGGAGCAAAGAAGTTTTGATAGTAGGGCTGCACAAACTCAACATAAAAAAAGACTATATTAGAATATTACAATACAAAACATACTTAGTACATAACTCAAATTATGTTGTCTGTTTAATATTTGCACATAGTATGTGTGCACTATACAACCATATGCACGGATATGGACTAAAGAATCACCAACCCATTAACTTATCTTTTCTTATTCTGATTACAATCACTGAATATCAGGTGACTAACAGTGGTGCATGCTAATGTTGAGGCTTTTCATACTTTAAGTAGTAATATAATAATTTTTGGTCTAAAATGTAGTACAAACTCCCAGAATACACTGCAGTATTTGTGTTGTGTGATGTGTTCCTTAAGTGTGCTGCTGCTGTTCCAGAGGCTGTCCCTGGCACCATCCGCACAGCTGAGCACTTTGTGGGCTTCCTGCGCCGCTTTATGGAGTACCTCAAGTCCCGGCTCCGGGTGCAGCATGTGGTGCAGGAGAGTGCCCCCCAGTTCCTCAAGGACATCTTTGAGAAGGTGTGCATCGACCGGAAGCCGCTCAGGTATGGCTGCTGAAAGGCAGTAAATGTTAAACCCACTGGACCATTCGCTTTGACAATTGGTGTGATTGAAAGATGGATTAACCAATCAGAGAAACATGCCTTAAAACACTGTGGATTAAAAACCAGATTTCAGAGTCAAAAGCAGTCTGTATCTGAGGCTGGATTGTAAAAATAGGTTACGAAAGTAAGTACTAAAACTAGTATTGAAACTAGATACTCATTTGTGCAAGTATCGATACTAAAAAAGTCACATTCACTGGACAGAAATGAACCTTTCCTGAATAGCTTTAGAATGATCCCAAGCTGTATTAGAAAAGTAAGTAAGGCCTCATAGACTAGTATACGCTCATGGACCACGATAGAACCTTCCTGGACAACTGAGGGATTACACAGATAGAAGGTCACATGGGAATAGAAAAGACAGTAGATATTTTATTGTCTAAATAAGTAATGTTTTTTTAATTATTGTGGTATCAGAACTCTGGTCCTTAATAGACTTGTCTGACTATGTCTAACCACCGATATTTCAGTATTGGTGTATTACCATTATTGGATCAGATTGGATCGAAGGACTTGCTAGGCAAGCTCCTAGGCTCATCTGAACACATAGAGGGGTGACAGGAGTATCAGACAGAGTTCTAGTCAAATCTTATGATGTGACATTGTCTAGTCACCAGTTTACTAGACTGTTGAGTCGTTTTGGGTAAACCTCATGGAGTATATATATAAATGGACATAGCTAACGTGCTAGCTGGTAAGAAATGAGCAAGGGCACGCTTCCAGTTCACTTTCTATTAAAAAACTGTGGCCCTCTCTCAGTAACTGCTGCTGTCCGGCTTGTCTTTCTAACTTTAAAATGTTGGGTTTAACCTGCTCTACATAGACCTGATGTTTTTATTTCAACATTTTGCTCTTAAATGAATCAAGATATGAACTTAACAACAAACAAATAAGGCACCCGCACTGCTGTTTTAACAGGAGAAGGTGTGTTACCTTCAATGGGCTCTATTCATGCTTAAGTCACAAAACTGGAAGACATTTGGAAATATGATGACTTCCTTTGGGCTCTGTTGGCGATAGTAACTCTGACATAATCTTCAAAAGCTGAGAAAATGTCCCGGTTTTCTTCATCTAGATGTCATTGTATTTGTTCTTTTTTCCTGTTATAAATTGCATATTAATAATTTTAAAATAGAATTAAATTAAATTAATTAAATAATTTTTTTTTTTAAAAAGGATGTCATTGTAGGTTCTGTTATGTTCGGCAGCTCAACAGTTCCAACCAGCTGCCTGTAAGTGAGATCGATCCTATTAGTCCTGTCCCCCATGGAAAGCTTTGGCAGGTTGTGAAGACTCTGCTGCTGAATCTATGATTTTATCACATACCCAGTGTTGGTAACTACACCGGAACTCGTCATCCACATGTTTCCCAACGTCTTCTGGGAGGCGTGAATTGAGTTTATACCCTTGCTCTGGATTGACTCTTTGGTTGCTGTGATACTCACGGCCAGAATTCTAACACTAGCCCAACACTGTGGGTGATGTCACACTCACTTAGTCCACTTCTTTATACAGTCTGTGGTAAATCTGTATTATTTTGTTTGTCAGGTTTTGTGCAGAGCGTCTGCAATCTCTGCTTCGCACGCTGGAGATCGCAGACATTGCAGACTTCTCTGCTGTCACTCTCATCTCCAACTTTGCCACACTGGTCAGCACATACAGCCAAGGTGAGAGGTCAGGGGTAGAGTCCTGCGTGAGTGCGGGACCTGACGCAAAACAGTGTGGCGTGGGACAAATTTAGGAAGCTCATTGTGCATGCGGGCTGGAGCGAGACTGCATGATGCGGGAGTGGGTGGGTAGGATGATAAACTGCAGTCCCACAAACTACATATGAGTTTTAAGCAATATACAAATGATGAATATATGCCTATCATATATCATTTGTGCTGGATATTTTATTTGGCATTTATAAAAACATTTTAAACATCCTAAATTTGCGGATGTGGTCTAATCTCATGCACATTTTAGACAATTCCTTTCCGCTTCTCTGTGTTTGATAGAGCTTAAGAAAGCGAACATCCCCATCTTGTGGGACTTGCGGGTGGGAACGGGATAAAATATCGCAGATGCAGGCGGGAGAGGGAATGAAAATTACAATTCTTTGCGGGCGGGAGTGGGACTGCACAGTGTGGGTGTGGGCGGCAGTGAGACTGAAAATTCTATCCCATGCAAACTTGTCAAAAAGTCAGGAGTGAGGCTTTGGTGTGAGCGACCTTTATGTGAGTACTGACTGACCTCTGGTTAAAGGATTCACCATCATCATTGAGCCGTTTGAAGACAGGACGCCGACCATCGCCAACCCAGTGCTGCACTTCAGGTCAGTCTCTCTCCAATTGCTCCTCCTCCTCACTCCTCTCTGGTCCTGCCCTGCTTCTATCCTCCTCCCTCCCTCCTCCTCTCTGCTCCTCCCTCACCCCTCCTCTCTCACTCCTCCCCTGCTCCTATCTTCCTTCATTACTCCTCTCCTCCTCCCCTGGTTCTCTCCTACTCCTGTGCACCACGACTCCGTCACCCCTCTCCCTCCTCCTCCCTTACTCCCCCCCCCATCCTGCTATAGTCTGACCAACTGCGACTCCCTCTGTCCTCAGCTGCATGGACCCATCAATCGCCATCAAACCAGTGTTCCAGAGGTTCCAGTCAGTTATCATCACCTCAGGGGTAAAGCCGCATCTCCTCTTTTTATATATATACAGTCCTGGACAAAATTGTTGGTGCCCCTCTGCCAATGAAAAAAAAAAAAATCAACAATCATCACTGAAATAACTTGAAACTGATAAACGCAGTAATAAATAAAAATTTACTGAAAATTGTCCAATGAAAATCAAACATTGATTTTCACCTGTGGTGAAACAGAATCATTCGAAAAACAAAACAATGAAACTGTCCTGGACAAAAATAATGGTTCCCTTAACGTAATATTTTGTTGCAAAAGTTTTGAGGCAAACTCTGCAAACAAATGATTTCTGTAACTGTCAATGAGACTTCTGCTCTGGTCAACAGGTATTTTGAACCATTTCTCATGCGCAAACTGCTCTAGTTGGCTCAGGTTTGAAGGGTTCCTTCTCCAGACAGCATGTTTCAGCTCCTTTCACAGATGTTCAGTAGGACTGAGATCTGGACTCAGAAGAACACTCCAGAACAGTCCAGTGTTCTGTTCTTAGCTATTGTTGTGTGTTTTGGGTCATTATCCTGTTTGAAGAACCATGATCTACAACTGAGACCAAGCTTTCTGACACTAGGCAACACATATCGGTCCAAAATACCTTGATAGTTGTCAGATTTCGTTGTACCCTGCACAGATTCAAGACACCCTGTGCCAGATGCAGCAAAACAGCTCCAGAACAAAACCAAGTCTCCTCCATGTTTCGCAGTAGGGACAGTGTTCTTTTCTTGGTGTGTTTCATTTTTGCGTCTGTGAACATAGAGCTGATGTGTCTTACCAAAGAACTCCAGTTTTGCCTCATCTGTCCAAAGGACATTCTCCCAGAAGCTTTGTGGCTTGTTAATATGCACTGTGACAAATTCCAGTCTCACTTTTTTATGATTTGCTCTCAGCAGTGGTGTCCTCACATGAAGTTCACTTTGGTTCAAACAGTGATGGATGGTGTGATCTGACACTGATATACTTTGCCCTTCAAGTTCACATTTAATTTCTTTGGAGGTTGTTCTGAGCTCTTTGGTTCCATTTGTATGATCCATCTCTTCATTTTGTCATCAATTTCCCTCTTTTGCCACGTCCAGGGAGGTTGGCTTCAGTCCTGTGAACCTTAAACTTGTGAAGAACAAGTGTAACTGTAATCACAGGAACATCAAGCTGCTTGGAGATGGTCTTATTGTCTTTATCTTTAACCTGCTTGTCTATTATTTTCTTTCTAGTCTCCTGACACAGTTCTCTTCTTCTCTTTCTCTGCTCCATGTTCAGTGTTGTGTCCATCATGTCTCCAAACAGCACAATGACACATGTCCCCCTTTAAACAGACAGACTGACTGAGGACAAGTTTGAAGAACCTGTGATGCAGATTAGAGACACAAATATTTACAATCTTTTCTAGGGGAACATCGTTTTTGTCCAGGCCAGTTTCATTAGTTTGTTTTTTAAATACATTCTATTGTACAACAATTCAAAAACAGTGTCTGATTTTCACTGGTTATTTTTCAGGAATTTTTTTTATTCATTATTGCTTTTCTCAGTTTCAAGTTATTTCAGGGACCATTGTTGATTTTTCTTTCCTTACCAGAGGGGTACCAAAAATGTTGTGCACATCTGTATATATAAAAATGCATCTGTATAAAAACAAGAGATGTCAACTGTCAAATCCAGACTGATATTACTTTGTTTGAAAGATTAAAATAATAAAACCTCCAGTGTAATCACTGCATCCTTTTAAAATAGTAAAAAATATTTTATTTTTATTTTTATACAGAATACAGAATTTTTGTCTTCAATTCAATTTGAGAGCAATCCTGTATTTACAAATGCTTTTAAAATGGGATATGCTATGATTTGGCTTTTTTATATTTTGTGGACACAAGTAAGTAAACTTTAGCTCCTAAAGGACTCAATGACGATTTTAATCTTAGCATCTTTTTGTAAACATTAGTTTACATCATTAGGACTCTTGTTTTGGGTGGGCTGTATATGGGCTACAGCTTAAGATTCATTGTGTATATATATAGATGTGTATATGGCACGACAACATTATTTTATAGTTGGGTGAATGTATACTATGTCTATATGTATCCATATATTATTCTTATTATTCTATGATCGTTATATGATGATTTCATTATTATTATTTGTATTATTATTACACTATATGTTGACTCTTTGTTTTTTGAATTATGGGGTTTTGTGTGCACTGTTTCTTTATGACCTGTCACCCTTGGGTGCTTGCCACACCCTATTTAAGATGGCCACCTGAGCTCTCATTCTGTTTGCCTGACGAAGGCCTAGTGCCGAAACGTTGCACGGTTTGTCCTAATAAATTTCACAGTTTGTAAGTAAAACGGTGTGCGGGATTTTTCTGTGTGTGGACACAAGTATTGACACTGAGCTTTTGTTTGGTATGTGAAGTTTAGCAGCATGGAAGTCAGTCACCAAAAAATTGTTAGTCTGATTACCTAATGCTGGACAACTGGCATAACCATGCCTGCTCAATCTTTGTCATGGAACAAATTACACCTCATGACAGACTAATAGACAGACTTCTAATTTGACCAAATATGGGAAGTCCTATATTGTGCTTAGACAGCCAGAGTATGTTTGTTAATTATATTTTTTGAGACTTAACTGTACATCCTTTGTTTGTTTTTGTTGTTAAATGTTGATGTCTTTAATTTTTTCAAATCGTACCTGTATGGACTCCCTCAGACGCTGTCTCCTCTGGACATCTATCCCCGTATGTTGGACTTCCGGCCTGTTACCATGGCTTCCTTCACCATGACACTGGCACGGACATGCCTCTGTCCCCTGGTACGTGTCTCTCTGCCCCTCTGATAGGCTTGTCATGATAACACATTATCAAGCACCATATATTGATGGCATTGTGAAATGTCGAAACAATATGTTAATATGTATTTTATAAGATGAAACCCATTATATACCTAATGTTTTGTTGAGGTGTTTAGTTGTGTATTGTGTGTGTGATTGTGTGAATGTGAGAAACAGCCTCATGAGGGTGGCTTGAGGTTATCACCACTTGTAGTAGGTCCTGTACTCACTGCCCAGCACCATGGAGCTCCACTGGCATTTGCTAGACAACACCAGAATTGGCAGGTTCACCACTGGTGCCCTGTGTTTTTCACAGATGAGCAGGTTCACCCTGAATACCTGTGATAGACATGAAAGAGTCTGGAGAAGACAAAGAGAATGCTCTGCTGCCTGCAACATGGTTCAGCATGAGGTTTGGTGGGGGGTCAGTGATGTTCTGGGGAGGCCGATCCATGGAGGGACACACAGACCTCTGCAACTAGAAAACAGCAGACTGACTGCCATTAGGTATCAGGATGAAATCTTGAACCCATTGTTAGACTCTACCCTGGTGCAGTAGGTCCTGGGTTCCTCCTGATGCACGACAATGTCCAAACTCATGTGGCCAGAGTCTGCAGGCAGAACCTGGAACTGAATGGCCCTCATGATCACCTGACTTAAACCTGATCGAACACCTCTGGGACATTATGTTTGGATCCATCGGACTCCAGCAGGCTGCTCCTCAGACTGTACAGGAGCTCAGTGATGCCCTTCCACAGATCTGGGAGGACATCTCACAAGACTCCATCCATTGTCTTGTTAGGAGTGAGCCATGATGTTGTCAGAGATGCATAGAAGTACATAGGGGCCACACAAGACAAGACGCTGAGAAGCATTTTGAATTGCAGAAATTTTTTTTATAAAATTTTGGTCAAAAGGACTGACCTGTCACAGCATTATTTCACTTTGATTTTTAGGGTCTATAAAATTAAACCCTTTGTAGGATGAAAATGATATTACCATTAAAAGAGGTGGCATCCTTTTGTTCCTAAGACATTGCTCTGTCCATATTTGTACAGATGTCCAGGATATATTTTTTTATATTAAGATCTGATGTGTTTTCAAAGTGTTCCTTTAGTTTCTTTTTGAGCAGTGTATATTGTTTCATCTTTCATATATTGAATGATAAGTCATTTTAGTAAGTAATTATAGTGTCAAGCCTACCCTGTGATGATTACTCTTTACATTCTGACATTACGTTATGGCTGATCTAATGCACTTGGCCATTGTGTGTTGTAGATCGTGGGCCGGGGAAATGACCAGGTGGCTCTGAGCTCCAAGTTTGAGACACGAGAAGACTTTGGTATGCATATTCAATAACTTAATATTTGACTATTTTATTACCAGATAAAAAAATATTCAGTGCGGTGGTTGTTGTTATTAGGCCCGAGTGATAAAAGCTGGCAAAGGGCCTATTAGTATCGCAGTTCTAAATGCTCTGTTCCACCTTGTAATGTCATGAAGTTTTAAAGTTTACTCTAAGTTTACCCTTTACTCTAAAAAAGGCAACAACTTATGGTTATGCTAATGTATTGTAAAGTTTTATCTTTTGTATAGTTGAGATTGCCTCAGGAATTCTACAGTACCTTCTGGTCCAACAAGAAGTGACTGCAGCTGCAGCTATTGTTTGAGCCTTGATGAAACTTAGCAATTCCAGGGCTAAAATGATCCACATGATAATGAAGTGTGTGAGGTTTAAAGACACAGTGAAGCTCTCCCTGTATCACCATTCACTGACATTACAAGGTGTTTTTATCTTAAATATGCAGGATTTGTGTGTTTAAACATGTGAATGAAACAAACACAACTCCAGGTATGGTTGTGATGAAGATACAACATTATAACACAGATCAAAAAGTTGTGTAATATAGGCCCTTTAAAAGGTGTCTTTTGCAGCGGTCATTCGTAACTATGGCAACCTGCTACTGGAGATGTCAGCCATAGTTCCTGATGGCATCGTGGCCTTCTTCACCAGCTATGTGTACATGGAGAACATCGTGGCCTCCTGGTATGAGCAGGTGAGAGACACTGAGGGACTGCTCCTATCAATACCACTGGGAGATCACTTAAAGGGACACCGTAGAACTTTTCTGTCACCTGTTTGCCTCCATGGAAATTGTATTACTTGGTCTGTAATGTTCAACAGTATGGGATTAAACCTATTAGCAGTAGACCTATTAAGTAAAATCAAGTTTTTTCAGCTTTTAACCATATTATAGTTGTTTTCCTTCTCATTTTCCTGCCTCAAGTTATATTTAGATTGATTCATGCATGTTTGAGCAATCTTTATTTTCCTGCATGCTCCGATCTACCCCATTTTTCTCTGACACCAGTACACTGTCAGTGCACTGTGCTTACTTTCTTCTTCATTTTTAATTGGTGATACACATGGGATATATTAAGAATAAAAACACATGCATTGACTTTGTAATTTACTGTGGAACATTTCAGGCAAAGCAATAATTTACATAGTGTACCTTTTTAATGCCAGTCATTAAATTGCAATAATGTTAATAATAATAATAATAATGTATGGTTAATCTGCAGCGCATCCTTGAGAACATCCAGAGGAACAAGCTGATCTTCATTGAGACACAGGATGCAGCAGAGACCAGCATGGCCCTGGAAAAGTACCAGGAGGTGTGTACATGACAGACACATGAGATGTGTGATCTGTCCATCCATGGGAGGAGTCTGAGAAGGCTGCCCATGCATTCATTCATTCATGTCTAGCCTGGACTAAAACAGCTCTCTTTATGTAGGCCTAGATCAGATCTCTATGTGCTTGCAGGGCTCCACTTGACAAGAACATGAAAACAGGGCACAGAACTCCTGGTTTGTCTTCCCTAGACTTTAGAATACATTTCAACATATTATTGATTTTAAATGTTATGCTGGCCCCTCAGGGGAGACTGAGCCTTTTCAGTGGTTATTGTTACATGCATACTCAGAATCTAATAAATATGGAATATTGCTTCTTACAACATTATTTAAATGTAAAAGCCAAATCATCCAATTTCTTTCTGATCATAGTCCCTCTGATGACTCACATCACACTTTGCAGTTGACATGTCATTTAAGTCATCTTATAATCAGCAACCAGTGATGGCCTTTAAACTGTGGAATACCCTGCCCTTTCATGTCCACTCTGCTCTGAATGTCTTTAGACAAACAGCATCTTGGGTTGTCACCTTGGTTGATATTTCTGTACTTTAGTGCCTGTACAGCACTTTGATCAGCTGATGTTTTACACATACTTCTCTATATATTATGTATTTATAAATATATTTGACATTGCTGTGTGTGTTTGAGCTGACTCTGTGTGTGCTTCTGTGGTTCTGTATGTTTCAGGCATGTGAGAACGGCAGAGGGGCCATCCTTTTGTCTGTGGCCCGGGGAAAGGTGTCTGAGGGCATTGACTTTGGTAAACACCACACACTTCGCTTTTGTGAACTCTATGTGCTCTCTCACTGCAACCCAGTGTGTCCCTGACTTTTCGTATAGTAGTTTGTATGTATGTTTCTCACTTGCTTAAAGGTGCTCCAAATAACTTTTCTGCTGGGGGCTCTGCTTGTCTCCATGGACATGTTATTGTATTGACTAACAGCCTTGTGTGCAGTTCACCACTTTGGCCGGGCAGTTATCATGTTTGGTGTGCCATATGTCTACACTCAGAGCCGCATCCTGAAGGTCAGTGTGCTGTATGTATTTACCCTGTGTTCGTGTACCCATCTGTCCTGTCTGCATTCCAATGTCTCCTGTGTGCCCCGTGCCCAGGCTCGCCTGGAGTACCTAAGGGACCACTTTCAGATCAGAGAAAATGACTTTCTGACGTTTGACGCCATGAGGCACGCGGCACAGTGCGTGGGGCGCGCCATCCGAGGCAAGACCGATTATGGACTCATGATCTTTGCAGACAAGGTGACCTATATACTATTGATTAGTAATCTTCTAACAGAGGCAGAAGAATAACTTTGTATTACCATGTGCACCACTGCAGCGGTACGCCCGGGCTGACAAGAGGGGCAAGCTCCCACGCTGGATCCAGGAGCACATCAGTGAAGGCAGCCTCAACCTGACTGTGGACGAGAGCGTGCAGCTCGCCAAACACTTCCTCCGACAGATGGCACAGCCCTTCAGACAGGTGCCCTGCTCTGCACTCTCACATACATCTATGCACAGATCTAACACTGGTATAAAGACCCATATATCCTCAGTCTGGGCCAGTTATGACTCATGGTGACGTCCAGACCAAGATAAACTTATTTTAACATCTTACTACAGACTGTGATCTCATGTGTGTGTGCAGGAGGACCAGCTGGGCCTGTCTCTGCTCACTCTGGAGCAGCTGCAGTCGGAGGAAATGTTACAGAAGATCACTCAGATGGCCCACCAGAACTAACGCTACCACAACCACTTACCACAATCCTATTAAAAATAAAGACTTTTGTACAATTTCTTTTCAAATTAATTTGCATCTGTGGTTCGAAAAGAGATTTTCATGACAAACACAAAAAGCAGCCTCTGTACTATATATCCTGGTCCAGCAGGTATGACACGGTTCCCTTTACAAAGAGACCAAACCTCTAGATGCCCCAAAAGTAGTGAAACAGAGCTATCAGAGGTGGGACCCAAAAACACTTAACACGTAAGAATAAAGAAATATTTGGATAATTAAATGCACAAAATCTGGACAGAATGATACATGGATACATGAAATCATATCTGAAGGAGCAGGAAAAACATGAAATGTGATTTCAAAGTAACAACTCAAATATTACTCAGGTAGGTGTAAAATATGGTGTAAGAATACAAATACTACATTAAGTACTACATTAAGTAGTATTTGTATTACTTAAAAATAATGTTACTCAAGTAAATTGTAATGTAACATCAAATAATGCACACAATCAGGTATTTTCAAAGGACAGACACAAAAATGAGACAAACTAATACAATATGAAAATATTGTTAACATAAAGCTTTTGTCACTTGTAGACTTACAGTGGAAATAGGAACCACAAGTTTTGTAACAGTACTCAAGTACATTTTTTTAGAAGTTATTCACACAAATGTAACAGAGGTTTACCCGCCTCCTTCTAGTATGAATAAATACAATTAAAAACTGTAACAGTCCAGTGCAAGTGCAAACAAGATCCCTAAAATAATCCCTAAATAATCTGATAAAATCAGATTTCACATCTGATGTCCAGGGAATGTTCATCAGCTCTGTGTCTACACGAGATCATGGGGGGGCTGTGATCCCTTTGTGACCATAAAAGGTAAAGGAGCCAGCCAGAATACACAGGGAAAAGGCGATGTGGAAGTAAATACAGGTAAACAAATTCTGTAAACCAGGTGCGCTGTGGTCAAGAAGGTGTGGTCATATGTGGAATCACTGACACAGCTCTCCTCTGCTACTGTGCATAGAGGCCAAACTTCTTCAGACCCAAATGAAGGTTAAACAACATGGTAAAGCCTGTACCACACTCACAGTTCAGTCCAGGTACAGGGGCCTGGGACCCAGGGTTAGTTGGTCCCACTGTAGGACTGGACCTAGGATCCAGGGTTAGTTGGTCCCACTGTAGGAGCCGCGCCTGGTCCCATGTGTATTGGAGCCCATCCCGTCTGCTGTGCTCCAGCGCTTTGAACAAAAGGACAACAGAGGGAGAGAGATGAATTTCCCTTGGGATCAATAAAGCAAGTCTTGCTGCAGCAAACTCTTAGATCAAAAGAGGAAATGCAGTTATTTATATAGTTTTATTTTATATATATATATATATATATATATATATATATATATATATATATATATATTTTTTTTTTTTAAAATTTATTTATTAGTAGTAGTTTTCAAGTTAACTATGACCTATATTTTGTGTAGTACAGATGATAGTCCAGATGATTCTAATGAATCATAATAATTTGGATAATGGGGCATTGGGTGTAAAACACAATGGAACACTTGTATTATTACATGACATCACAAGGTGGAACAAACTGTCTGAAAGGAGAATTGAGCCTAAATATGCAGGCTTTGTGTGTTAAACATGTGTGAAAAATAATACACAACTCCAGGTCTGTTTGGTCAATGTTATAATGTTCTTTCCTCATCACATAGTGTAATGTGGACCCTTTAGAATTAAGACTAGAGGCAGTTTAATAGTTTCTGGGGGACTGGCTGTAGACCTCTCCATTAAAAAGACCCATGCAGATCATTGTCCATTGAAAGCTCCAACTTCATTAAAATTCTCTTGCTTGCACAGCCCCACCTTAAGGCCATAACAGTAATGGCATGTGCATTACCTGCTTCTGGTCCCCCGTCTCCACACTTAGCACATTCAGGGACCTGGCCCTCTTCATCCTGTGGAGAGACACCCCATTGTTCAAGATTCAATCTATTATTTCAAACTCGATTAGGATGCTAAGAAACAGACTCGAGACTCATTACTGATTCTAATACAATGGAATTCCAATATATAACAATGATAATCTTTCTTTAGACAATAGAAAGTGATTTTCAACATTAAATGGTAGTGTTTTTGTTTAGACCCTGTGGCTTTATACTGTATTTGTGCAATCCCACTGTGGTCCAGGTAGGTCCCATAATGGTCCATGGGTGTATACGAGTCTATGTGCCCTTGTTCTGATACCACTCAAGCTCGTCATTTCTGTCCTGTTCTGTCATACAGTACCACAGGAAAAAAATACCCCCTCTTTAAGACTATTTAAGGAGGCTTTTATAATATTTACAGCTCAAACTGTAAGTTATTGCTGCTTCCACTGCTCACGTTTTCTCTTTGTCAATATTAGAGTTTTAGCCTCTGCAGGGTCTCCAAAGTCAGTGTTTGAGTCACTCTAGGCTTTAGCATTAGAATTAACAACAGTCAGTCTCCAGGTATGTTTTGATGAGGTAACAGCATGGCAACATGGCTAATACAGGACCTTTAATCTACTCTGACGAATCCTTTCACACAATGTGTACGTAGCTCAGGTGCCTGCTTACCCAGCACTGTGGGGGTGTGGCTCTTTATTGGCCCCACCCTTTAGCTTGCGCACCAGTTTTTCACTGCTGCGTCTCAGGGACTCACGCAGTTTGGTGAAGGAGCCGCTGCGCCTCATTCCTTCGGGACCACCGGACCAGCAGGGGGGGGCCTCACCTGAGGATACATCATAGCGCATTACCTCTAAAGGTTTATCATTTGAATAGTCACAACAGTTAGTTTACAGGACTCTATCTGATCTGAAGGGTCATTCACGACCTAAATCCCAGCACCTGCAGCCATTCCTGACTGCAGCTCAGGGATTAGAATATTTTCACAGAAAAGAAATCCTGACGGCAAATTTTAGGAAAAGTCGGTAAACCATTTTTTTTTTTCATAATTTGAGGGTGTTGATTCAGAATATTTTGTTTACCAAGCTGGATTTTGAGTTCTAAGCCTTCTCATTTGCATATTAATGATATATATAATTTATGAGTATATTATCCATCCATCCAACCATCCATGTTCTTCCGCGGGGGCAGCAGTCTAAGTAAGGACTCCCCAGACTTCCTTCACCCCAGAAACTTCCTCCAGCTTCTCCAGGGCGACCCTGAGGCGTTCCCAGGCCAGCACCCCATTGGGACGGGCCTGGAACACCTCCCAAAGGAGGCATCCAGGAGGCATCCGGAACAAATGCCCTCCCCTCAGCTGCTCCTCTCCACGTGGAGGAGCAGCGGCTCTACTCCGAGCTCCTCCCGTGTGACTGAGCTCCTCACCCTATCTCTAAGGGAGCGCCACCCTGCAGAGGAAACTCATTCCGATCACTTGTATCCACGATCTTGTCCTTTTGGTCATTACCCAGAGCTCATGACCATAGGTGAGGGGAGGAACATAGACTGACAGTAAACTGAGAGCTTTGCCTTTCGGCTCAGCTCCCTCTTCACCACAACGGTCCGATACAGCGACCGCATCACTGTCGACCAATCCACCTGTCAATCTCACGCTCCATCCTCCCCTCACTCGTGAACAAGACCCCAAGATATTTGAACTCCTCCACTTGAGGCAGGGACTTTCCACCTGGGGAGCTTAAGCCACCTTTTTCCGGTCGAGAGCTGCGGCCTCAGATTTGGAAGAGCTGATCTTCATCCTAGTCGCTTCACACTCGGCTGCAAACTGCCCCAGTGCTGCAGGTCCTGGTCTGATGAAGCCATCAGGACAACATCAGACACGTGTAGAGGACCAGTGTTCCACGGCCAGGATGAAAACCACACTGCTCCTCCTAGATCCAAGGTTCAACTGTTGGCCGGATTCTCCTCTTCAGTCCCCGGCATAGACCTTATCAGGGAGGATGAGGAGTGTGATTCCCCTGGAGTTGGAACCGACCCTCCGGTCCCCCTTCTTAAACAGAGGGACCCCCACCTCGGTCTGCCAGTGCAGAGGTACTGTCCCTGACAGACCCACAACATCCAGAGACTTAAAATACTCAGGACGGATCATCCACCTCCGGAGATTGGCAAAAAACCTCAGTGACTTCAGCCAGGGTGATGGACGAGCCCCCCCTCAGCCTTTACTTCCTCCTCGGAAGACGTGATGGTGGGATTGAGGAGATCCTCAAAGAATTCCTTCCACCACCCAACAACTTTTTTTTATTTCTAAATGGGATAAAGGTGACAAAGCAAATCACATATGAAAAAAAATATTAGTCTTAAACTGGAAATCAAACTAAGAATGGATATGAATCCAACAAATACAAATCTAATTTATTTACAGAATTTTTATTTACAGCATTTTTAGTTCATTTTTAGTTCTTCTCCAACTCTAGGAGACACTAACCATTAACCATTTTCCTTGGAGTCACTGCAAAAATCACAAAAAGTCACACATCAGGATTTTATGTTGTCTTTAATGTGTGCTCTTTTATGTTGTGTTTAATATGTGAGATAAGGAGTTTAGAGAAAGAAGTTCTACATTACTTTAATTATGGCTGTATTTTTAGTCTGCATTGGCAGCATTCTGGCATGGCTGATCTGGACGTACTTCTACATTTGCAGCCACTTATACAGAACAGACCTGCACTGTGACAACTGCATTTGCTTGTCTTACAGTCGTACTTGCATCTGCAGGTAACCATCAAGTTGCAGGTTTTTGGGATTGCATCAGTTTGGGTTCCAGGTTTTCATTGATTATATTCCATTCCATTTCCTCTACAGGTGGCAGAACTGGATTTGTTCTGTTCGATTGTCTCCGGACTAGAGCTTGGTAATGTTTCTTCTAATAGGCCATGAGCAGCAGCACTTTAGGGGACAGAGCCTCAGGTCCCTGATGTCTGAAAAAAAGAGTGGCTCTTGTATCTTTGTGGCAGTAGCTCAGTTGGTCAGAGCTGATCTGAAGGTTGGTGGTTCGAAACCCGCTCTCGACATAAACATCATTGGTAGAGAGATCAGATCCATTGACCCACAGGTTGGTGGTGCGATTTCACCTCCCACAGGTGAATGCTGTCGTGTCCTTGGGCAAGACACTTAAACCTACCTCACCCCCTCAGTAACATTTACTGAAATGTTGTGATATAAAACATAACAGTGGCCTATATTCTCAATAAAGAATGAAAGCTGTCGATAGCAAACAGAGATAAATGACTTCCAGGAAAGCAGTCACCTAAATTCCAAATCTAGTAGAAATCTGAAATAGGAATTTGTTTCTTTTCTGCTCATCAAATGAAGGAAATGAAGGACACTAGCTTTAAAAAGCTGCAGTATAGCCTTGTTTTTATTTCAGTATGCTAATTAGGGGTCATGTGGTGACTTGACCCTGATTTACCTGATATATTTACAGTATACTGGTATTTGTTTTGTGGACTTTTATGAAATGCATTCAGTTAAAATAACTTTAATTTGATTAGTCTGGCGTCTATGCTATTATGTGAATTAGCATTCTTAAAACTCAAAATTCAGCTTGGTAAACAAAATATTTGGAATCAGCACCCTCAAATTATGGGAAACAGCACGTTTACTGACTTTTCCAAATTTGCCGCTAGAACTTTTTCTGAACACATTTCTTTGAACCTATGCTCATTCTAGATGGAATTCGGGAGGTTCTGAGCTTTCACATGAGGCATAGCCTGTTCATATACTGAGAATGAGACACACTTGGATGTTAAGGAACTGGGAATGCTCAGTTTTGACATTAGTACCATTAAACTGTAAGAGCTACATCTTGTTCCTTTAAACAGTAGAAGACTAATCTGAATCACTAAACCAGTAATTACATTACATTTCCATTCTCCACATGCATGCTCTGATGTGAGATATAACACCCCAGTGAAGACACAGGGACATGTGGGGACAATCTCTGCAGAGGACATTGCAGAACTAACTGCAGCCTCTTAAGTTTAAACCAACTTTTTTCTGGGTTGAAACTGGTAACCACAAAACTGAGACTCATGTGAGGCTCATTCAGCTTTCTGATTGGATAATGATGAACCAAAACACCAAATTATAGAATAAATAAATGGGACATCATGCCCAATGATTAAGTAAGTAAAAATAAATCACCATCACAATAGTTATCAATAAAAGCTATATTTGATTTACACATACATATTTGACATATTCAGTTCATATGTGGGGACACAGATAGTCTCTGAAATTTAAAATTTATTACCTCCTCCAGGAGGATGGGTGAGTGCGGACTAGATGTACTTTAGCTCTTTTTATATTGATTGCACAAACCTATCTTAAGCCCAGGGCTTTTAAATGAAAATCAATCCTCACTGTGAGACAATATATGATTATGATATATTCTTATGTACTATGAAGGAACAGACCTTCCACAGTGGAGCCCTCCTTGGCGTGGGCGTGGCTCAGGATCTCTTTGTAGAGTGCCTCAGCCTGCCGGTATTTGCCCTGTTTGAGGTAACACGAGGCCTGCAGAACACAAACACTACATCACCACATACAATACACACACATTATTATTATTAAAATATGTCACTCATTTTTTATAGTGGACTAGTCATGATTAGTTGAATAATCGCTGCAGCCCTACACACTACACCACACTGACCACTGACCACCTGATTGACCACAATACTGACCAGGTTGTTCTTGGTCTTGGCCACATTGCTGTCATTGGGGTCCCTGTGGCTCTGGTAGATGTGGAGGGCGCGCTGGTAGTACTGTTCCACCTCAGCGTACTTGCCCTGGTTCTGACATAGCAGGGCCAGGTTGTTGAGCTGCTTGGCCACATCTGGATGATCTGCCCCCAGCACCTGAGAACCAGAACCAAAGCCAGTTTCCCCCATGGTCCTGAGGAGGACTCAGACCAATGACTTGCACAGAACCGCTCACCTTCTCACGGATCTCCAGAGCTCTCTTACACAGAGGCTCAGCTTCTCTGTATTTGCCACGTTTTCCATACAGCACGGCCAGGTTGTTGAGTGTGGCTGCAACCTGTACACAGATGTTGCAGTGAGTTTGTAGATTCATCCAAAATGTGGCTCTACTGGTCCTCCTGACTAGGGCCATTCCACGCCAAATCTCCGAATGTCCCCGCACAACCATCTCAGATTTGACTGAAAAAATTCTAGGAGGTTCACAAACTTTCCAATAGCAAAAGTTCAAAATTTTAGCTCCCAACCCCTTATAGTTTTGTCATTAAAAAATATTTTGTCAACTCCCCCCTGACCCGTTTTGAGCAGAGTTTTCCGAGGAGCCACTTTCAGATTGCTGTATCTAAAAAACTATTTAAGGTAAGTCCTTCAAATTTTCATGGGTTAAAATTTGCCAAATGTACTTGTAGAATCTGGACTGTGCTTTTTGGTTTATCACAGATTTCTGGGGGCCTGAATTTGTTAGAAAAATTTACTCTTCAAATATCAGGGCATCTTTGAAGGACTGTGGAAAGTGCAATTTCAAAGACAGAACTTTCATATTGAACATACACCTTCCCACACATGCCACTGTGGACTTTGTATTTTAAAATTGACCCTCTGTGATGAAAACTGACCGTCTGTGAAGAAAATGTGGTGTCCGCATACATGCAGAGCATTCATGGCCTATGAAGGCACTTTCAGAAGCTAAGAAAAACACTCTGAATATTTGACACACAGCTTAAACTCAACAAAATGCTTGATTTGATTACTTAACTAATGTAAATTATCTAATCTCTTTGAGGAAACCAACAGATGTTTTGGTGTGACACTCCTGAATTGTATATAGACGTCCTGTTGTAGTGCCAGGAACATCTATTTTAGAAATGATGTGTTGTAAAGGTGCCCAGCAACAGTCTACGGAAGCCCTGTGCTGCAAGTGTAAATAAAAAAAAACAGAAAAAAAAAACCCAACTACTAACTAACTATTGTATTAATACTTATATTAATAATATTAATATTTTTCTTATTTATTTTTTTTTTAAAGATATGATCTTGTTATTTCAAGATAATATCTCAAAAAAACAAACAAAAATAAATTTTAAGGATTTTTTTTTTTTTTACATTCATGGAATATCTCAAAATAATGAGATAATATCTTGAAATAACAAGATAATATGCCCAAAAATATATATATTATTTTATTATTATAATTTTGTTTACATCCTATCCTATCCTATATAGGGTGGCAGGTTGAGTCATCACAGCAACATCACAGGTTGAGTGGTCAGATCCATTGACTCACAGGTTGGCTGATGTGATTCCAGCTCCCACAGATGAATGCTGTTGTTGTGTCCTTGGGCAAGACACTTAACCCACCTTGCCCACAGTGTCTGCGTACACTGGTGTGTGAATGGGTGAGTGGGTCCTTCTTGTAAAGCACTTTGAGTGCCTTGGAGGTGGAAAAGCACTATAGAAAAATGTGACCATTTACACTTGCAGCACAGGGCTTCCATAGACTGTTGCCGGGCACCTTTACAGCACATCACTTCTAAAATAGATGTTCCTAGCACTACAACAGGATGCTTATATACAATTCAGGAGAGTCACACCAGCACATCAGTTGGTTTCCTCAATGAGTTTAGATAATTTACAATAGTTGAGGAATCAAATAAAAACATTTTGTTGAGTTTAAGCTGTGTGTCAAATATTGTTTTCTTAGTTTTGAAAGTGCCTTCATAGTCCATGAATGCTCTGCATGTATGCAGACACCACATTTTCAAAAATCCATTTTGCAAAAATAAGGCAGAACACCATCACAAATTTTGTATATTGTAGAGGCTAATCTTTGACTCGTTTTCTCCTTGCTACTAATTTAACCTCTTCACAAGAAGGATGATTAATGAGCCTGTCTTACGCGTTTACAACTTGATGTCGTTGAGAAAAGAAAAAGAGAAGAGATGACTGGAGCAGCACGGTTGTTTTACCATTTCTTTTAAATCAAACATAAATCATGTACCGAAACATACTACAGTGCCTTTTAAACAAAAATACAAATGAATTATTATGAATTGTTAATTATATGCAAATATGTAAACCTTATGAAATGGCGCTTACAGATATGTTAAAAAAACATCTAATCTTTCTAAAACAGTCCATTTTATGTTGGTGGGTGCTGTCATGTTTTGGTATAAGATGCTAAAGATAGCACCAAATGTATTTTTTTCCATTTTTAACATGCAGGGCCCGATCTCGCCCCCAGTCTTTAGTGCTAAGATCAAGTGAGTGTGTCTAGGTGGGGCTGTACTTCGCTGCTGGAGGCTGGAGTGGGACGGTACAAGTGCACATGCTGATGGCATCTGAACCAACCTGTGACCACTGTGGAATTTAAAAGCACTGCCAGTGTGGGTAAAGTCTGCAATCTTTGCCTTATTACCAGGCATCAAAGCGGAGTGTGGGGAAATGTTATATGTGACAATAAAACAGCTCCAGAGCCTCAGGATGCAAGTACACACCACCAGAGGCACCAGGAACATAGAATTTTGTGTGGGCCATTTGGCATGGAATGAACCTATAGTCAAATCAGTTCAGAACTATTACTGAAAGTATTTCATTTCATTACATTTATTAAAGGTTCTGTTCATATTGTTTTAATAAAATAATTTCACAGATCATGTTTTAAAAGCTGCTTTAATAAAAGCCTTTACCAATTCATTTAATGAATAACCTGTCTTAAAGACTCCTTTAATTAAATCTCTCTTTTCTAGCTTGGTTCTGGTGGTCCTCCATACACCACCAGCACAGGACCTACCGCAGGGTGGTCCGGTCCCAGGGTCTTCTCTCGGATCGCCAGTGCGTCGTTCAGAAGGTTGGCTGCTTCCTTGTATTTGTTCTGGTCCCTGGAGAGAAAGGTCACAGGTCTCATTTACATCAGACACCCAAAGAGCTTCAGGTGTATTACAGTGGCCCACTCATCTAATGTCTCTTAGTCACATGAGTTTACATGCTAACTTTAGAGCCCTAATATCGATGAAACCCAGTGTAAACAGGAGGACCAGACTGCAGAGAGCACACACCTGTACACCAAAGCCAGGATGTTCAACATGGTGGCCACGTCCGGGTGGTTGTGTCCAGAAGACTTCTCCAGGTCCTCCAGCGCCTGCTCAGAAGACACCAGAGTCACTCAAGCGTGAGACGTGTGGGAAACAAAGGCAGTGCCAGACATTTTTGGTTGGAGGAGCTAAGGGCTCAGTGGGGGTGTTAAGTTCAATGGGGGTGCTCACTTAACATGTTTGTTTAGAGTCTTTTATGAATGTGAGTGTGTGTGTGTGTATGTGTGTGTGTGTGTGTGCGTGTGTGTGGAGCAGTAGTATTTGTGTGTGTGTGTGTGTGGAGCAGTAGGATTTGTGTGTGTGTGGCACAGTAGAAGGTGTGTGTGTGTGTGTGTGTGCGTGCGCGCGCGCACGTGTGTGTGTGCGTGCGCGCGTGCGCACGTGTGTGTGTGCGTGCGCGCGTGCGCACGTGTGTGTGTGTACGCGCGCGTGTGTGCATGTGTGTGCGCGTGTGTGTGGAGCAGTGGGACATATAGCTGTGTGCTACACCTGCTTGCAGAGAGGCACGGCCACCTCGTAGCGTCCCTGAGAGGCGTACTGGATCACCAGGTTATGCAGTGTGCGCAGGCGGGCTGGGATCTCATAGCCCCCCTGCTGAGCTGCCACCTCTGCACTGCTGGGGCCCCTGTGGATGGCTGCCAACGGAGCCACAGCATTCGCAGACAGAAGAGCAGAGTTTAGAGAGGGCCTCAGACTGTACTGACTCTACAACTCACAACAGGCAGAGGCTGGGCTCATTCTACACAAAACCCAAACAAACCAAATCGTGACCTCAGGTAAGTGTTCAATGTTGTAGACATCAGACAAACGAGAGCAAAATGGCTCACCATGAGGCTCCTGGTCCTCAGGAAACAGGTCCTCCAGGCTCCCTCCTGTGCAGCACATGCCTTTATCCTCCTAGAACATGACATGCACATGACACATGGGCTGTGCAGGGCAAATAGACTGTGCTTTCTCACCAGCGCTTCCTCTTGGTCCTGGTCGTACTTGCGGATGGAAGACATGAAGAGCAGGTGGCGGTTGTGCTCCTCTAGACTGACCACCTCCTGCTCTCGCTCCTGGAGCTTCTGCTGTGCACCTGCCACCTCGTCCCGCAGCCACTGGTTCTCCTGGCACAGCCGCCGCACCTGCCAAACACCCACTGTAACACCTTAGACGGTCAGGTGTAGAGCCTTAAATCTGCTGTTTTAGGCCGGGAGCCAGGTCCACCCCTCAGGATGTTTTTTCCTACCTTTTTTTCACTATTATTTCCTGTTATATTATATCTTGGGCCATAACGAGTTGATAGGGACCAACCCCAACTCGGCCCCGTTTGGTCTCAGGGCCCAAAAAACACACTTTTTAAGAAAAGCTATTTGCGAAATTATGTAACTGTAAATATTAAGGTACTGAAACCGCATATATGGTCAAATAACCCTAAAATTTGGCATGGTGTATCCTGACACATGGGGGAAACTAGCAGAAAAATATTTTGGGGCTTGTTGCCTTTCTACTGTCAAATATCACCCTAAACATATCCTAAAAGACCAAAAAATGTCTGTCCGCCTGACAAATTGTCATCAAAAGTGATCATTTTCAAGCATTTTATTGCATATATCACTGCCTCAAATGTACATAAAAAACTTCCCATGTTCATAAGCTTCAATTTAAGCCCAAGATGACCTTTGTATCTAGAGGGAAACAGCTGCTATGACCAAAGATCTTCACTGTACCTGAAATCGGCAGGAGGCAGAACTTTCAGGCTTTACCATTACTTATGGGAATAAGCAGGATTTTTTTTATAGAAACAATATTTGAAAAGAGTTGACTTATGTACTGCTGTACTATATGAAGTGAATTACATTAAAAGTGAATAATATTCATTACATTAATAGTGAATAATATTAAAACTCAAGGTCAGAGTGCAAGATAAAACTATGGTAACCAGGTTACACATACAAACACACACAACCCACACAGAACACAACATCCCATCAGAAGTTATTTTCCAAAGACAATTGTGAGAGACGCTGATCATTTTTTCTGGTTATAAAGAAACTGAGTCTATTGGGAGATTGGTGTCCTTTTATAGGCGTCCATGACTTCTAGACTGAACATGAACTATTATCAGATTGTGAGATAACAACCAACCAAAGTAGATGTGGGAGACAAAGTATGGTGTGTGTACGTGTGCGTGTGTGTGCGTGTGTGTGCGTGCACATGTCTGTGCGTGTGTGTGCATGCACATGTCTGCCTGTGTGTGCATGCACATGTCTGTGCCTGATTTCATCAATAAGATCAGTTAAGTTTCTGTTTGAGGCTAAACTTCAATGAAATTGGAAACATTGGGTCTCAGTTCTTGTATATTTACACATTGAATACTGCACATTATTTCATTGTTGTAATGAATACACTGAGTTTCAGATGGGTGTAATGCAACAATATACTATTGAAAGCAGACAACATGCCAAAGAAACAACAAAATGATGAACTGGACAGCTGGTCAGAGTTCTTCAAAGCAGAAACCTCCACCTCAGCATCTCTGCAAAACTACAGCCTGCATAGTTACAAGGAGACAGTAAATGATAGGTTCATACTTTTGTCTTCTAAGACTGATCCACTGAGTGCATTTACTGCGATCCATGATATAAAAAAGAAACTTCACACACAAACATTTGATTGTGCTGGTTAGCAAGATGTTGTTGAATCAGTTACTGATGTCTTTGGATTATGACTACCATAAAAGCTGCCAACACATGTTTTTTCCAAAATGCTAACAATGCTTTAAGCAAGTGTCAAGACAATTTCTCAATGAGACAGAAACGTGAGCTTGTGGATTCTTTAGTTTTGTTCAGGAGTTATTGCATATTTTGCAGTAGTAGTGCAGTGAAGTAAGTGTCCGGCAAGAGATATAGCTTCCAATCAAGTGTATACAAAAATGTAGAGAAAAAGCTCTGGAACTCAGTGATGAAGACCTGCTGTGCACAATCAGAGGAGTTGATCTTTTTGCCAAGGAGGCAAGTTTCATGAATGTTGTCACAAACAGTACATGGTAACACAAGCACAGTCTGACCATTTTTTGTCTGAGGTTATGACTAGTGATGTCAGCAACAGCCGCTTCTCTGAATTCTGTTAAGGTTTCATTACACAAAGCTGTGAGATGAGCAAGTTTAACAACCTGACCCTTTTCCATAACTGGTCATGCACCCAACTAAAAGCTTTACTGATCAGTGCCTTCTTTGTAGCTGTTTCAGACTCTGCAGCTGAAGTGTCAGACTCACGTTTCTGTCTCATGGAGACATTCTCTGCTTGACACATATTATTATTATTATTATTATTATTATTATTATTATTATTAAAGGTGGTTTTAAAGAGGTCTTGTTCACGAGTGAGGGGAGGATGGAGCGTGAGATTGACAGGCGGATCGGTGCAGCTTCGGCAGTGATGCGGTCGCTGTATCGGACCGTTGTGGTGAAGAGGAGCTGAGCCGAAAGGCGAAGCTCTCGATTTACCGGTCAGTCTTCGTTCCTACTCTCACCTATGGTCATGAGCTCTGGGTAGTGACCGAAAGGACGAGATCGCGGATACAAGCGCTCGAAATGAGTTTCCTTCGCAGGGTGACTGGGCGCTCCCTTAGAGATAGGGTGAGGAGCTCAGTCACACAGGAGGAGCTCGGAGTAGAGCCGCTGCTCCTCCACATCAAGAGGAGCCAGCTGAGGTGGCTCGGGCATCTGTTCCGGATGCCTCCTGGACGCCTCCCTCGGGAGGTGTTCTGGGCATGTCCCACCGGGAGGAGGCCCCGGGGAAGACCCAGGACACGCTGGACGGACTGTGTCTCTGGGTTGGCCTGGGAACGCCTCGGGGTCCCCCCGGAGGAGCTGGAGGACATGTCTGGGGTGGGGGAAGTCTGGGAGTCCCTGCTTAGGCTGCTGCCCCCGCGACCCAACCCCGGATAAGCGGAAGAAAATGGATGGATGGATGGACGGGTTTTAAAGAGATGGTTTTTAGGGCTTTTTTTTTTTAAACATGGGGAGTGTGGATGAGTCTCTGATGTGTTTGGGGAGGGAGTTCCAGAGGGTGGGGGCAGCAGTGGAGAAGACCCTGTCCCCCCAGGTCTTATGTTTCGTCCTGCTGGGGGGACACAGGAGGTTGGCGTCAGCTGATCAGAGGACATGGGTTGGGGTGTGGTGGTGGAGGAGCTCAGAGAAGCAGGTGGAGGCCAGATTATGGAGGGACTTGTACACAGTGGTGAGGAGTTTGAATTGGATGCTCTGAAGGATGGGGAGCCAGTGAAGATCTCTGAGGACAGGGGTGATGTGTTCATGGGAGGAGAGGTGCAGGTGCGGAGGCGGGCAGCAGAGTTCTGGATGTACTGGAGTCTGTTGAGGAGTTTGGAAGGTGAACCGTAGAGCAGCGATTGCAGCAGTCAAGGCGGGAGGTGACAAAGGCGTGGATGAAGGTTTCAGCAGACTGAGGGGAAAGGGATGGGTGGAGGCGAGCAATGTCCTGGAGGTGACAGAAGGCAGTTTTGGTGATGTGTTTGATGTGGTGTTCAAAAGATGGGGTCTGGTCAAAGATACCAAGGTTACAGAGGTGTGAGGAGGAGGAGACTGAGGAGTCGTCAATGGAGAGGGTGAAGTTATTGTGGGTTTTGGCGAGTGTTTTTGGGGCCAATGATTATTTCTGTTTTGTAGCAGCTGAGTTGGAGGAAGTTTGACTTTATTTTGGAGATGCAGTTTGTGAGGGTGGAATGTGTGGCTGGGGTTATGGATTTGGTGAACAGGCAGAGTCCATGTCATCTGCAAAGCAATGGAACTGGAGGCTGTGGGGAAGGATTATTATGACCCAGGGGGGAGGATGAACAGAAAGGGTCTCCAACCTTTTTTCTCTGGTGAGCCTTTACAAAACAAAAATGCCAAAGAGCTACTTATTTTAACAGTTGCAAGAAATGTAGTAAATATAAGAGCCACAGCCTTAGATTAGGGACAGTTAGATAGATGACATATAAACCATTATTCATTTATTAGTGCACAAAACTGGCCATTAATATTGTAGATTTACAATGGTAATTAATCAAATTGTACTTATTCAGCACAATACATATAATTCAACAATACCTTGGTGAGCTATTTGAAATGGGGTGGAGAACTACTGGTAGCTCCTAAGCTACAGGTTGGAGACACCTGATGTAGAGTATGAAGAGGAGGGGGCCGAGAACTGAACCAACCAATTGCTTAAAGCACGGTTAGCATTTTGGAAAAACAGTAAATGCACTCATTGGATCAGTCTTAGAAGACAAAAGTATGAACCTATCATTTACTGTCCCTTGTAACTATGCAGGCTGTAGTTTTGCAGAGATGCTGAGGTGGAGGTTTCTGCTTTGAAGAACTCTGACCAGCTGTCCAGTTCATCATTTTGTTGTTTCTTTGGCATGTTGTCTGCTTTCAATAGTATATTGTTGCATTACACCCATCTGAAAATCAGTGTATTCATTACAACAATGAAATAATGTGCAGTATACAATGTGTAAATATACAAGAACTGAGACCCAATGTTTCCAATTTCATTGAAGTTTAGCCTCAAACAGAAACTTAACTGATCTTATTGATGAAATCAGGCACAGACATGTGCACGCACACACACGCACACACAGACACACGCACAGACATGTGCACGCACACACACGCACACACACACACACGCACACGTACACACACCATACTTTGTCTCCCACATCTACTTTGGTTGGTTGTTATCTCACAATCTGACAATAGTTCATGTTCAGTCTAGAAGTCATGGACGCCTATAAAAGGACACCAATCTCCCAATAGACTCAATCTCTTCTTATAACCAGAAAAAATGATCAGCGTCTCTCACAATTGTCTTTGGAAAATAACTTCTGATGGGATGTTGCATGAAGGGTCAGGATGTTGGTTGGTTGTGTGTGGGTTGTGTGTGTTTGTATGTGTAACCTGGTTACCATAGTTTTATCTTGCACTCTGACCATGAGTTTTAATATTATTCACTATTAATGTAATGAATATTATTCACTTTTAATGTAATTCACTTCATATAGTACAGCAGTACATAAGTCAACTCTTTTCAAATATTGTTTCTATAAAAAAAATCCTGCTTATTCCCATAAGTAATGGTAAAGCCTGAAAGTTCTGCCTCCTGCCGATTTGAGGTACAGTGACGAACTTTGGTCATAGCAGTTTCCCTCTAGATACAAAGGTCATCTTGGGCTTAAATTGAAGCTTATGAACATGGGAAGTTTTTCATGTACATTTGAGGCAGTGATAAATGCAATAAAATGCTTGAAAATGATCAATTTTGATGACAATTTGTCAGGCGGACAGACATTTTTTTGGTCTTTTAGGATATGTTGAGGGTGATATTTGACAGTAAAAAGGCAGCAAGCCCCAAAATATTTTTCTGCTAGTTTCCCCCATGTGTCAGGATACACCATGCCAAATTTTAGGGTTATTTGACCATGTATGCGGTTTCAGTACCTTAATATTTACAATTACATAATTTCGCAAATAGCTTTTCTTAAAAAGTGTGTTTTTTGGGCCCTGAGACCAAACGGGGCCAAGTTGGGGTTGGTCCCTATCAACTCGTTATGGCCCAAGATATAATATAACAGGAAATAATAGTGAAAAAAAGGTAGGAAAAAACATCCTGAGGGGTGGACCTGGCTCCCGGCCTATTTAGACCTCATCTTGCCAAGTCAAGATAAGGTCATGACAATCAAGTCAAGACAGTCAAGTTTGTTTTCTTTTAGGCTTCAACAAAATGTGCATGTGTGTGGGGAGGAGGGACGGACACATAAACTGGCAAAGGCTGTTACTATAGTTCCAATATCAGTGTACATAGCCCATTTCATGTGCCTATTATGCCTTTTTACTGTGCTGAGCTTTGAAAGAACAAATGGCTGGAGTTTATAACTGACTGGGCTTTACCATTTTGATCAGCCCAGTAAAATTCAATTCCCTTAACTTAGACACAAATTTGAACAGCAGTGGGTATTAAAGGATAGACCACAAATGTACCCATGGTGGTCTCCTGATAAGCAATATGTGTGTTTGCATCACTTCCAAACCCAAGTGCTTAAAACTCACACCTGACTTGTGCTGTTGCCTCACCTGAGCTCTCAGCTTCTGTTTCTCAGCCTCCACAGAATTCAAGTGAGCCGACAAAGCCATCACCATCTGAAGACACACAGCCTGTTACACACATCATCTGAAGACATACACACAGCCTATTACACACATCATCTGATGACATACACACAGCCTATTACACACATCACCATCTGAAGACACACACACAGCCTGTTACACACATCGTCTGAAGACACACACACAGCCTGTTAAACACATCACCATCTGAAGACACACACACACACAGCCTGTTACACACATCACCATCACCTTGTAATGTCCCCATATCAGGGCCTGTCCATCAATTTTTTTTAAATTGGCCGGTGATTCTCAATCATTTATTAGAATTATTCATGCTAAGGCTTAAGGTTCTAAGGGATAATGCCTCCCCAATGTAAAGCATAAAGGAGGCATATTACAAAATTTTTTCATCTATGGTCTAATGTTGTTTCCTTATCAAAAACAGACCTGGAGTTGTGTTTCATTTCATTCACACATGTTTAACACACAAACCCTGCACATTTAGCCTGAGTTCATCTCTCAAACACAAAACACTTTCCACACTATCCCACCTTGTGATGTGGTAATACATCAAGTGCTCCACTGTGTTTTTAGAATTGCTAATCTTTACTGAACTAAAGGTAAAAGGATCTGTTAACTTGGTTAACTTGAAAACTACCACTTCATGACATCACAAGGTGGAACAAAGCATTTTGAGCTTTGGAGATGTAGACAGACTAATAATAAAGGGTTACCCACACATGTGTGAATCAAACACACAACTCAAGGTATTTTGAGAACGTTATAACAACATTATAACATGGCTTAAAGCTCACAAGAATTCATTTTGTGTAATAGGAGCTTTACAGTCTAAACTGTATTTTAAAGGAAGGTTCTTCTGATTTTGTGCTGTGTGCCTCAGTACAAATTTATGGGCAGTCAGAATGTTGTCTCAGCTCAGCCTAGCGTCTATGGGTTGAAAGTAACTAATAACAAATACTCAGTTTACTGCAATTGAGTAGATATTTGGGGTAATTGTGTAATGTATGTAATGTAAATGTCCTGCATAAGCCGTACAGTTGTATTGTCCCAATCCATGGTTGTGTGACGGCTGTCTCTGGCTCTTTCCATATTCACATAACAGTACTCTGATGGGCCAGAGTTCAGAGAATATGTGGTTTAATATTTCATGCAGTGTAAGACAACTAAATTCAGTTTCACACTGCTTGACTGATCAAGTTTTGTACAAAAGCGTGATTTAAAGTGCTTCTAAAATTGTGTTAAAAAGGAACTAATAGTCTGAGTAGTATGTTTCATGTATACTTTATAGTTTTATCCATCCATTTTCTTCTGCTTATCCGGGGCCGGGTCGCGGGGTCAGTAGTCTGAGCAGGGAGGCCCAGACTTCCCTCTCCATGCACACTACAGCTCCAGCTCTTCCAGGGGGATCCCAAGGCATTCCCAGGCAAACCCATACATAGTCTCTCCAGCGTGTCCTGGGTCTACCTACCGGTGGAGCAAACACCTCCCCAGGCAGATATCGAGGAGGCATCCAACACAGATGCCCTCCCCTCAGCTGCTTCTCTCCATGTGGAGGAGCAGTGGCTCTGCTCAGCGCACCTCCTGTGTGACTGAGCTCCTCACCCTATCTCTAAGGGAGCATCCAGTCACTTTGCAGAAGAAACTCATTTCAACCACTTGTATCCACGATCTTCTTCTTTCGGCCATTACCTCAGACCTGGCCCCAGTGCATTTTGCAGGTCCTGGTTCCATGAATCCATCAGGACAACAACATCTGCAAACAGCAGAGATGAAATCCACACCTGACCCCCTCCGACCCATGACTGCGCCTAGAAATAGTGTCCATAATAACAATGAACAGAAGCGGTGACAGAGGACAGCCCTGGTGCAGTCCAACATGCACTGGGAACATACACAGACTTACTGCCGGCATGTGAACACATTATACACTTGATACTTTCACTCAAGTAAATGACTAGCCATGTAACTGTACTATTTCTTGAGTATTTTCAGTACTTTTTTTTGCACTGCTAGCATGTACCCTCGCACAGTTTAATATGGTGTACTTGATTCAAGACTTGCATGGTGTCCTTGGTAAAGACAAATCTGGTTAACCTTTTCTCACCATTAAAGTACATACACGGGATGCGGCACATGCAAATTACACAAGTATAAAGCACAATTCCCATATTAACTCTATGTAGAGGCACATTGACACGCGGTTAAACTGCTACAGCCCAAAGGAGCATCCAACATGCTCCAAGTATATATACGGTGTAATTCCTACAGGCCTTATTGGATCACGCATCAATCACGCAGCCTAACTTTAAACAGATGATTCTGCGCTAACTTAGATGCTATGTGTCAAATTTTTAAAATGCCAAGTAAAAAGTCCCTGGTTGTCAATGAAACTCTGAGCTGTAACATGTGCAATGATAGACGTTTAACAGGCTAACCATCTTTGTGACCTCTTTAGTCTTTTCGCATCTTTCCCCAAGCATATAGCCAATCTAATATAGGTTTCCCTATAACATTTATGGGCCTCAAATTTCAAAATTCCTGCAGCTACAAAAATTAAATGAGAATTGAAATTAATAAAAAAAGAAAGAAAAAAAAAGCAGTAATTTTTCACCTTGCGAGGGCTCAAATTTTTAAGTCAAACAGTTTTACTCCTATATTCAAAAATCGTGTTTATAAGAACTCCATTCTAACAAAAAATGTTTTCAGGCAAAAACAAAGGCTAAAGGAACAAAAGATGCGTGACTTACCATATCTCTAAAGAAGAAAACATCAGTTTATATCCACAATAGGGCCATTTCATCCAGTGTGTTCTCTGCATCATGTGCGCCGAGAATTTTCACTTTTCATTTAATTCCATCAGGTCCATAAACTTTGGATTCTGCTCCAGGATTTCCACACATATAGAAGAATGTTTGATCTACAAAACATGGAGATTATCCTGCAAATGGGCAGGACTGTCTTTGGTTGAGTGCAGAGTGAGCGGAGGACAGGGCTCTAGCCAATCAAAAACTGGGCAGAGTGTTCCGCGGCACTGCTGAGCCAGAAACAGTGAGGCTTTTCCTCAGTAAAAGTTTCCAGCCTCAGTAAACCAACCGCCTCCAACTGCTTCATGTTAAATAAGGGTAAACAAGACCACAGACCGGGACCATCCACGATCTAACACCAATCTCACGCTTAGACCTAGTTCATCCATCTTTGGCTTTGGCTCTGGCACGACTTGGCGCTTTTGTATGTGTACATGGCTTTACAATGCAAAAATGGAATATGATTTATTTAATGATACAGAATTATGCTGGAAGCCTCAACAACACAGAAATGAAGAAAGCACAGGAGGTTTGCATAGGGTTGTCAAAATATCAGATACTGATCAATACTAAAACTGGTATTGAAACTAGATTCTCATTTGAGCCGGTTTTGTTCCTAAAAAGTCACATTGACAGGACAGAAATGAATCTTCCCTGAATAGCTTTAAAATGATTTTAAAACCACATAAATTAGTAGACACCCATGGACCACTATGGAACCTCCCTACCTGGATTACACAGATATAAAGCCACATGATAAATTACTAACATTTTATGTTGAAAATCACATTCTTTATCTGAGTGTTGAAACTGAAAAGTGAAACTGAAAGTTTGAAGTTTTAATATTGTGACAGCACCAGGTAGGCAGGCAGTAGACGTGTGTCCTACCTGTGCCTCGCTCAGCCCCAGCTCGATCCTCTCCAGAGACTGTTGTACCATGTGGCTCTTCTCCTGCTCCACACTGCTGTCCTGGCACAACTGGCTCTCCAGAGTCTGCTGGAGGTTCAGGAGCAGGCTGTGGTTTTCCCCTCGGAGTGCCTCCAGCCCTGCCATAACCTGCTGTGTGCTGCTCAAGATGTCGTCTGCAGACAACATGGCTCCTGCTGACCTACAAGCAGTGATGGGAAGAATAGATGAAAATGTACAGTCGTGGACAAAACTGTTGGTTCCCTCTGACAATGAAAGAAAAATCGACAATCATCACTGAAATAACTTGAAACTGATAAAAGCAATAATAAAAAATAATGAAACTGGCCTGGACAAAAATTATGGTTCCCTTAACTTAATATTTTGTTGCACAACCTTTTGATGCAAACTCTGCAAACAAATGATTTCTGTAACTGTCAATGAGACTTCTGCTCTGGTCAACAGGTATTTTGACCCACTACATGTGAGCAAACTGCTCTAGTTGTCTCAGGTTTGAAGGCTTCCTTCTCCAGACAGCATGTTTCAGCTCCTTTCACAGATGTTCAAGAGAATTGAGATCTGGGCTCACAGAAGAACACTCCAGAACAGTCCAGTGTTTGTTCTTAATCATTCTTGTGTGTTTTTAGTTGTGTGTTTTGGGCCATTATCCTGTTTGAAGAACCATGATCTACAACTGAGATCAAGCTTTCTGACACTAGGCAACACATTTTGGTCCAAAATACCTTGATAGTTTTCAGATTTCGTTGTACCCTGCACAGATTCAAGACACCCTGTGCCAGATGCAGCAAAACAGCCCCAGAACAAAACCAAGTCTCCTCCATGTTTCACAGTAGGGACAGTGGTCTTTTCTTGGTCTGTTTCATTTTTGCATCTGTGAACATAGAGCTGATGTGTCTTGCCAAAGAGCTTCAGTTTTGCCTCATCTGTCTAAAGGACATTCTCCCAGAAGCTTTGTGACTTGTTAATATGCATTGTGACAAATTCCAGTCTCACTTTTTTATGATTTTCTCAACAGTGGTGTCCTCACATGAACTGCACTTTGGTTGAAACAGTGATGGATGGTGTGATCTGACGCTGATGTTCCTCGCCCTTCAAGTTCACATTTAATAGTGTCAATTTATTTCAGTGATTTTTCTTTTCTTTCCAGAGGGGTACCGACAATTTTATCCACGTCTGTATTTAGGATCAGTTCAAAATACCTGCATTCAAATGTCTTTTGTGAAGCGTTCCGATACATGGTCCAATCTGAATGTAATGTATTCTGAATACTTATTAAACTTATTAATATTATTATTACTTCCATTACATTCAGGTGCATTTAAATGCAACATAGCATTAAAAAACAGCTTTCTATTGGTTTCACTGTTATGCATTTCCTATCACAAATTGGAGATGGAAAAACACATGCACTTACTATAGGAGCGTTGTTTTTTCTCACCGACCGTGTGCAGTTTGAAGCCGACACAAATTAACTGTATTTTGAATACTGTCAAATGTAACTGTACTGGGATACAGTTACACAAAATGAGTATTCAGACTATGTATTCTCAGTACATGTATTCAGTTACTTCCCAACACTGTCTACGGAACATACAGTGCTGCCATTGCATGAGACAAATACATTCTCTTTTTATGTTACTCATAACACATCTTGAGTTAAAGATGGGGTCTATGAGGTTTTAATCACCATGTTACATTTTATTATTTGAAAGTGCCATTTTCGCCAAAACCAATGTATTAACATGTTTAATAAGTTTCACTTTCTTTTTAGACTTTCCGAGTCTCCCCTGCCTTTGCTCTCTGTGTTAAGTCACTCCGCCTGTACATCGCATCAGGTTTGTCTAGTTGCTGGGTACAGTTTTGTGTCATGTTTTTCTATATTTATTGAGAATTGTCATGTGGGAGCATGGGGAACCTCTGAAATCTCTCTTCACACATGTTTTTGATGAGGGGACAATGTTATAACATTGTAGACATTATTAGTCACACTAGATCGTTCAGTGGAGGAGTTCCTTCTCCTTGTGTGTCTGATTTTTGTTATTATAAAATTCAACCTGCTGTTAGAGCAATTCCATTTCTGTGCTGTACTGAGGGCACACACTGCAGCTCTTGGTCCTACTCATCAGAGGGATAATGCTCCCTACAACATAGGCAGGTGGAACTGGACAACACTATCACAGAGTGTTTCTCAATTCCCAGGATCCTTCCTCCAAAGACCACTTTGCAACACTCCTAATGCTAAGCCAACGCTCACAGCTCCTGGGAGGCAACTGACCTGTCACATGACCTGATCAGACGCAATAAGTTTTAATAAACATCAATGCCTCTACAAATATAAAGTGTTTTTATGCGTCCATGTGCATTAAAGCATGAATAATAAAGGCTGAGTGAATCATCTGTTATAAGTGTTTTAGGCTGATCATTAAATAAATAAATGCACAGCCTGAAGAAATGCATAGCCTGTTTTAAAAAGATTCTGCCCAATATGCTGCATGGATCCTGATATGAAATAATTTGATCTAATAAAAGCGTTATCTGAAGTAATGTAGCTAAAACAGCAAAAACTATTTACTTCTTTAATTTTATTAAAATACACTTTACTGCTTAAATAAAGTTTGTAAAAATGAAGTTGCAGTGCATTGTGGGCAATCTCAAGTGCTCCGAGGCAGATGAGAGGAAGAGCCAAATGGAGGAGTCGAGCGCAGAGTATGTAAGGACAGAGAGCACAGAGAGAGAGAGAGCAAAGAGAGAGAGAGCACAGAGAGAGCACAGAGAGAGAACACAGAGAGAGCACACAGAGAGAGCACAGAGAGAGCAGAGAGAGAGAGCACAGAGAGAGCACACAGAGAGAGCAGAGAGAGAGAACACAGAGAGAGCACACAGAGAGAGCACAGAGAGAGCACACAGAGAGAGCACAGAGAGAGCAGAGAGAGAGAGCACAGAGAGAGCACACAGAGAGAGCACAGAGAGAGCAGAGAGAGAGCACAGAGAGAGCACACAGAGAGAGCACAGAGAGAGCAGAGAGAGAGAGCACAGAGAGAGCACAGAGAGAGCACAGAGAGAGCAGAGAGAGAGAACACAGAGAGAGCACACAGAGAGAGCACAGAGAGAGCACACAGAGAGAGCACAGAGAGAGCAGAGAGAGAGAGCACAGAGAGAGCACACAGAGAGAGCACAGAGAGAGCAGAGAGAGAGAGCACAGAGAGAGCACACAGAGAGAGCACAGAGAGAGCAGAGAGAGAGAGCACAGAGAGAGAACACACAGAGAGAGCACACAGAGAGAGCACAGAGAGAGCAGAGAGAGAGCAGAGAGAGAGCACACAGAGAGAGCACAGAGAGAGCAGAGAGAGAGCAGAGAGAGAGAGCACAGAGAGAGAGCACACAGAGAGAGCACACAGAGAGAGCACAGAGAGAGAGAGCACGGAGAGAGCACACAGAGAGAGCACACAGAGAGAGAGCAGAGAGAGAGAGCACACAGAGAGAGCACAGAGAGAGCGCACAGAGAGAGAACACACAGAGAGAGAGCACACAGAGAGAGCACACAGAGAGAGAGCACAGAGAGAGAGCACACAGAGAGAGCACAGAGAGAGCACAGAGAGAGCGCACAGAGAGAGAACACACAGAGAGAGAGAGCACACAGAGAGAGAGCACAGAGAGAGAACACACAGAGAGAGAGCACAGAGAGAGAACACACAAAGAGAGCACAGAGAGAGAGAGCACAGAGAGAGAGCACAGAGAGAGCACAGAGAGAGAGAGCACACAGAGAGAGCACAGAGAGAGAACAGAGAGAGAGAGCACACAGAGAGAGCACAGAGAGAGAACACACAGAGAGAGAGCACAGAGAGAAAACACACAGAAAGAGAGCACAGAGAGAGAGCACACAGAGAGAGAGCACAGAGAGAGAACACACAAAGAGAGCACAGAGAGAGAGAGCACAGAGAGAGAGCACACAGAGAGAGCACAGAGAGAGAGAGCACAGAGAGAGAGCACACAGAGAGAGAGCACACAGAGAGAACACACAGGGAGAGAGCACAGAGAGAGAGCACACAGAGAGAGAGCACAGAGAGAGAGCACACAGAGAGAGCACAGAGAGAGAGCACAGAGAGAGCACACAGAGAGAGAGCACAGAGAGAGAGAGCACACAGAGAGAGCACAGAGAGAGAACACACAGAGAGAGAGCACAGAGAGAGAGAACACACAGAGAGAGAGCACAGAGAGAGAGCACACAGAGAGAGAACACAGAGAGAGAGAGCACAGAGAGAACAGAGAGAGAGAACACAGAGAGCACACATCTATTATTAATTTCGCAATAACAATAAAAAAACAAAACAAAACAATGTAATAATAATACATTCTTAGGATTATGTACCACGCATGAGAGCGCAGGAGTGTGCGCTCCTGCGCTCTCATGCGTACAGGAGCGCATAGTGCGCGCAGGAGAGTGGAGAGCTTCAGGTGACAGTGCGTCAGGATTATGGCTTTGTGCTGCTGTGGTTACGACAGACGCACGCCCAGGATCAGGTCACAGACTGTCCCAACTCCCAACAGTACTCCCAACTCACCTGACCTGACTGTCCCGGCGTAGCTCCGTGTGGCCTTGAGCGCGTACATGTGCCACACACATCCACGCGGAGCGGCCCTGTCCTGTGAGAGCTGCTCGGACAATCGTGGGCCACGATCAGGTACTCCACGATCCGCGTTTACGTCCGACTCCGAGGTAAACAACCACCTGCTGCAGGCCGTCACTTCCGCCATGACATCCGCTCACGGCCTTCAAAATAAAAGCCTTAGACTGATAGTGGACCAATTAACTACATTTAAAATCTAAACTAATGCTAATAAGTCAAATCAAAGGGATCTCAAAAGGTCCTCAAAGAGACCCTTTGAGATCACCCTTTGAGGTGAGGGTGCCTGGACTGAAAAAGTTATCTTCTGGTAGTTTTTGGGCTTTCTGCTGCTCTCCACAGGGATCAATTCAACAACTGTCCGACTCCTCTAACTTCTCTATTTTGTCACTAGAAGGCACTGTAGAGTCGCACTGTGGAGGCTACATGAGCGCATGATGGATGGCTCAGCTGTTGAGCCATCCATGAGTGTGGCCTGTACCCTTATAAGGTCTACCTCCCCCGGGACCCTCCCAGGACCCTTCCCCAGGACTGCCTTCCCAGCATGACCTCCCAGTAACAGACATACAAGCCCCCAAAGCCCGTAAACACAATAGAACAACACTGAACAAGAGGATCTCTGGATCCAGCAGAAGGTTGTTTTATGTGAAATGGGATTAGAACAATAAACAGTGAATGTATGATGGAGCACAAAGGTAACACCCAGAGCAGGCCACAGTAGTCAGGAGTGGGGAGCCTCTGAGTTTATATTAACTACTTCTAATAATGTGTCTGATAACACCCTGATGACCCTTAAGAATGATTACATTAACCAGGGACCAGATGTGTCTAAACAGATAGGGACCAGAAGCCAACTTTGCCTGTGCATAAAGTAGGCCTTTCATTTTGCAGGATTGCCCTAAGATGTACTTTACCATTTTCGTTGGGTGCATCTCACTTTGTGTGTCTTTTTGCTGAGTAGGAAAAACCAAGTACAGTCTGACTCTGTGAGCACCATTCGTCGCCTAGGCAACAAATTCAATTCATTCATTAAAGATTCTTCATTCTTCATTAAGATCTCGTCTCTGTTTCCAAAGCTGCTACTAAGCCCCATGTTCCTTTCTATGAGTGCCTCACTGCACTCATTGTTACATATTTCAACTACTGCAATAGTGCCCAGGAGCTCTCAACTCCACAGTTTGTCCACAGTGATACTGTGAAATGTTGCTTTGATATTACTGCATAACTATGTACATTGCCTGTGCTACTCTGCTGATGCTTTGTTTTGTCCTATCCTCTTTCAGTTGTGGATTGTGACTTGTGTACAGTGATCCAGTCTGCTGCAGCCGTGGGACCAGGGTGAACGGTCAGTCGCTGTAGCAGTGACACACACAGCTGAGTCAATGCAATTCAATCAGCAGAGTGCACCTCTAAACATAGACCCCCTCTGCGCCGCGCTCACCACAGACACTACTCCACCCTCTACTCCACCCTCTACTCCACCCTCTACGCCACCACAGCCTTTGCTCTACCCTCTACTCCACCACAGACACTACTCCACCACAGCCTCTACTCCACCACAGACACTACTCCACCACAGACACTACTCCACCACAGACACTACTCCACCACAGCCTCTACTCCACCACAGCCTCTACTCCACCACAGCCTCTACTCCACCACAGCCTCTACTCCACCACAGCCTCTACTCCACCACAGACACTACTCCGCCACAGCCTCTACTCCGCCACAGACACTACTCCGCCACAGCCTCTACTCCGCCACAGACACTACTCCACCACAGCCTCTACTCCACCACAGACACTACTCCACTACAGCCTCTACTCCACCACAGACACTACTCCACCACAGCCTCTACTCCACCACAGCCACTACTCCACCACCGCCTTGATCTACAATGAGAGCCATGGATGCACATTGAAAAAGACCAGGACTGAAACTACACACTGAAGGCTAGTGACTCCACCATGGGGTGCAGTACTAGTGGCTGCACGGTGACTGAGTGGCTAGCACTCATGCCTCACAGCAAGAGGGTTCCGAGGTCACCCAGCATGTTTCTCCTTGTTTCTGGATGGGTTTCCTCTGGGTGCTCCGGTTTTCCCCATCAACCCAAAACATGCTACACAAGTGTCCAGGAAGAACAGTTGATAGCTAAGAACAAATAAATACAATCAATCCATTAGCCTGCCCAGAGATGACAGGTGGAAATTTGCACTGGTGCTACAACCTGGTACATATCTCTTGTTAAAGTTAATGTAAATTGTGCTCTGTCCCTGTCTCATTAAAATAAATACATAAAAAATAGTGACTCCTCCACAGGGCCCACTGAACACTATTAACTCCTGAGGACCCATTGGACCCCCCCACTACCCATCACCCCTCACAGTCACATCTCCACAGCTCGTCTTTCACATTCCATTTTCTATTTGCAGTGTGCGTAAACTGCTGACACACTTTGTAGCTGGTGTTTAAAATGACTTTTTCAGGGCCAGATCACAAGTGTCCAGCAGAAGGGGCCTGACCTTTGCCCCGCTCCTCCCACATGGCTCCCTTGGGTGTAAATATAGAGCTTTAGTGGAAAGCTTATGCTGTGGAGGCAAGAACAGAGAGATGAAAAGACATACAGGAAATGTACAGTCCATAGCACCAAAAAAGTAATTACAAGGCTGCAAATTCATTGGCAGTGCTTTATGAGTCTTCTCCCACGTCTAGCTTTGATGTTGAGTTTGTTTCTGTTTGGCTCTGTGACAGAAAGGGACATTTAAATCTTGTTTCATTCCACTATTCCACTTGTGCCTTTGATTAATTAGGTTTTGTTGTTTTAGTTTGTGCTGTAGTTCTAGTCACTGATTACTCTTTATTGGGTTTAATGAATACAAGGGGCTCAGAAGGGTCTGGTTTCCATATTGAGTTTGCTTCTGTGGAATGGGAACTACTTAGAACAACAATGATCATGTTTATGTGTGTACTATGGCTATGGCCTCAAGGTACACAGAACATAAGGCTCCCTGCTGGGAGGCTGTTGTGGCCCCTGGTCTCTGATGATACAATACAGTCTGCACTCAGGGGCCATGTTGTTCCTGGCAATGCTCAGATGTGAATGTGTGAATGTGAGGAGCCCTGGACTGTTCCCTGCGGACAGTGGTGTGAGGAGGAAATTCTTTCTCCCATAGATTCCTCTGCTGTGTCCCTGGTGCTGTGTGCCAAACGCCACTGTGGGCCCCAGGGGTGCTCACGGGACCTACTTGATAAAATTATGAAGCCCACAAGTGTGGCATTGCAGTGTAAACGCAGGGCTGACACTTAGATCACACTGTTCCAATGATCACTTCTTACATAACTGTCCTTGGGTGTAAAGGGTGGAGCTTGAGGCAGCTGTGAGGGCTGCAGGGAACACTGAGCACGGAGATACAGTGACAGACTAAACTGGGATCTGGAGCTCTGCCATACAGACCAGAGCCATGTGAATGCACACGACACCCCTAAAGTCACTCACACTGGCCTTTGCGCTACACAAACACTGAGACACATGTACCAGTGCACAGCTCTCACAAGCACTGGACCTCAGGTACCTGTGTCCAGTCTGGACCTCAAAGTGGATCTGATCTCTTTTATGAGACTGAGATTGGAGCCTCTTGCAGATGGATCAATTTGGAAAGTCCTGTGTGTGCCTGTTCAGAACAGCCCTGAAACTGGATCTACAGAAGAGCCTCAAACACTCATCTGCAGTCATTTAAAGTACAAAAGCACACCGGACATTCCAGTGCACTGCTAAAACAGTGTACGACTACAGACACTTGAGCAGCTCATAACTGCTGTATAACCTCTGCAGGCTCATGATGTCATGTGAAACACAGACCTTACAAATGGCCTCTGTATGATGACACAGGCAATCAGCCTGTATCCTGTATCAGGTTCATTGATAATGAGCATTATGGAGGCCTGGCCCATCAGACTGAGACCTCCTGACTGGAGCAGAGGGGAATGAAAGGGGAGCTGCAGCTGTCGCTGTGTCTCCCTGTGTCTCCCTGTGATGTTGGTTGTTGCCTTTTAGAAACATGCCCCGGCACCATAGACCCTCCATGACCAATCACCAGAGGAGTCCCCACACCGAGATGGCCAATGGAAACACACATGGGGGTATAAATACTTAGTGCATGACCTAGCAGAGCTGGGCGACCCTACATTGGGTGGACAGGACTTGATCCCAGGATCTGTTACTTCTTTTCTCCTGAGCAGGTAAAATCAGTCAGGCCATGAGTGTGTTTTTATTCAACATTGGGAGTGGAGCTCTTATTCAGTCCTCATCCTCAAAAGAGGTTGAATTTCAGCTGAAATGGACTTTTGGATTCTTCTGCATGTTTACAGTGGAATGTACTGTGGTGCTGCTTTTCTCAGATAGTGGGCCATGAGACTCAGGGATATGGGACTTGGGCATGTAGGCTCTTGCTGAAGGCTCTGAGGAGAGAGGGACAGCTGCTGCTGACACCAGCAGGACCTGCAGGACATGTGCTCTCACATGAGCCCAGCCTGATTTAGTTTGACCTTTAGCTGGAACAGGTGTCCCAGTATCACTGTTACGCTGCTCCATTCTCAGTACAAGTGTGGCACATTATGTGAAGCTCTTGAGAACCATGCTCGTGGCCAATACGGCCCCAACAGGGGGCAGACGTGGAGGAGGAAAATGGGCCAAGAGGGAGACAGAACAGATATTATTCAAACACTGGGTCAGTGACGAGAATTCTGTGCAGATGTCAAAGAGAAAAGATTTGTATATGACTATTTGACTAGGTTTCCTTAGATATGATGAGACTGTTCATATGCTTGTATGTACATTTCATTGCTGGTCTGTATGTAGAAAATGGCACTGTTTTTTGGAGAGTGGGGTTCATGTCTGCTCTTGTAGTTATTGTGTTTTTTTGTTTTGTTTTTCAGACGGAGTAAGAATCGCAGCCATGACGAAGAACTGCCATAATGACTATAAAATGAAGTTCTCGGTGGATGATGAGTATCCAGATCTGTCCCAGCACAATAATCACATGGCTAAGGTAGGCAGCCTTCATCTATACTACACATATGTCATATATGAACTCCACCTGACCCTCTCATCACGCCTCAGGTGCTGAACAAGGAGATCTATGGCAAACTGAGAGGCAAGTCCACCCCCAGTGGCTTCACTCTGGATGATGTGATCCAGACTGGAGTGGACAACCCTGGTGAGGCAGCATTCACATAATTTACACAACAACAGTACCTTTATATGAAGGTAGAAGTTACATAACTCACTATGGCCTCTGTGACCCCCCAGGTCACCCCTTCATCATGACTGTGGGTTGCGTCGCTGGTGATGAGGAGTCCTACGAGGTGTTCAAGGACCTGCTGGACCCCGTCATCTCTGACCGTCATGGTGGATACAAACCCACCGACAAGCACAAGACCGACCTCAACTTCGAGAACCTGAAGGTAAGAGTCAGTCCAGTGTGGAGCAGGCCTGTGTGAAGCAGGGCAGAGTGCAGACAGAGTGACAAACTGTGTGTTTTTTGCATCTTTAAATTAGCTTCCCTTCCCAAAGAGCACCACTGAGTTCTATCTACTGTGTATCCTCTGGAGGTCCAGGAAGTGCTAATTTTGAAACTTTTTTAAACTGTGTGTGTGTTCAGGGCGGTGATGACCTGGACCCCAACTATGTGCTGTCCAGCCGTGTGCGTACTGGCCGCAGCATCAAGGGTTTCACCCTGCCCCCCCACAACAGCCGTGGAGAGCGCAGAGGCATCGAGAAGTTGTCCATTGAGGGTGAGTCCCCCACCTACTGCCTGCTCCTGACCTCATCTGACCTCATCTGATCTCATTTGACCTCTGCCTCCACAGCCCTGTCCAGCCTGGAGGGAGAGTTCAAGGGAAAGTACTACCCTCTGACCGGCATGAGTGATGCTGAGCAGGAGCAGCTCATCGCTGACCACTTCCTGTTTGACAAGCCTGTGTCCCCCCTGCTGACCTGTGCTGGTATGGCCCGTGACTGGCCCGATGGCAGAGGCATCTGGTAAGACTGTCAGATTGAGCAGAGCATGAGTGCACAAAGCATTTTCTGTTTATGTAAGTCACATGACCTCTCTGCTGTGCAGGCACAATGACAACAAGACCTTCTTGGTGTGGGTGAACGAGGAGGACCACCTGAGAGTCATCTCCATGCAGAAGGGCGGAAACATGAAAGAGGTGTTCAGGCGCTTCTGCGTCGGTTTGCAGAAGGTATGTACACACATCTGCCATTTACTGATGCTAGAGAGCTCAACCCATTCTCATCCTCCTCCCCCATGTCTGTTCTCTCAGATTGAGGAAATCTTCAAGAAGCACAACCATGGCTTCATGTGGAATGAGCATCTGGGCTACATCCTGACTTGCCCCTCCAACCTGGGCACTGGCCTCCGCGGTGGCGTGCACGTCAAATTGCCCAAGCTCAGCACACATGCCAAGTTTGAGGAGATCCTGACCAGACTGCGTCTGCAGAAGCGTGGCACAGGTACCAGCACTAAACACAATCTATGGGAAGTCTTTTGTCCCCAAAAAGCTAAAAATAAATAAATAAATATATATATATATATATATATATATATATATATATATATATATATATATATATATATATATATATATATATATATATATATATATATAGCGAGAGAGAGAGAGATTCAGATGTTCAGATCACAGACAGCTCTAGCACAGGTCCACTGTCAGCGGTCACTAGCTACTACAGGCCTCAGCCAGGGGACTAACCTGTTTTTACACAAGCCCAATCTGATCACGTTGTTGTGTGCAGGTGGTGTGGACACTGCCTCCGTGGGTGGAGTGTTCGACATCTCCAATGCTGACCGTCTGGGCTCCTCTGAGGTAGAGCAGGTGCAGCTCGTGGTGGATGGAGTCAAGCTGATGGTGGAGATGGAGAAGAAGCTGGAGAAGGGAGAGTCCATCGATGGCATGATTCCCGCTCAGAAGTAAAGGACTGAGGTTTTTGTATGAGGACACCTACAGTAGCCTCGCTGTAAACTTCTCTTCCTGGCTACTGCCTGTTTTCTTCTCAACCACTCTCTCTTCCTTTTTTCTACTCTGTCTTTCCTCTGTGGCCTGTTGTTAGTGCCATCCTCTGTTACATCCTGGGATCAATCCACACAGTCAAATGGAGCCTGTGTCTGCACAACCCAGCAACATACTGGCTGTAAATGTAACTGGACGATTAAAACATGCCCCATGGTACCCACCTCTCTGTGTCTTTAAATACAATACTGCTCTACTTTTATGGACTAGCAGTATTAGGCTCAGGCCTGTGCAATAAGAGAAACAAGTCATATCAAACACGCTTTTTCATGCGGTATGTCACTAATGTACTGAGTTCAGGTCTGCTTCACTTAGAATTCAAATCCTTCACTTTGACTTAGGACAGTGTTTGGGAGAAGACGTATGTGTCATATTTGAAACATGGATATATTTTTGTCATACTCGGTCAGGTGCATGTGTGGCCAGCATGTGGTATGAGGGTGATTTTGCGGTCTCCCGTCTTCAGTGGCCTCATTTGCAAATAATAACGGAGTTCGACTTTGTTTGGCAGACTCGTTCATAGTTAGACTGCTGTTGTCTCAACCTACAAGCACAAAGGTCACAGAGGTCATGGAGCCAGAGCGACATGCTTCATTTAGAACCATTATATTTACCATTATATTAAAATGATTTGGTTTTCTATAGTTGTGATTTTCAAAATTACTTTTTGTGCCCAATTGATTTAATCACTGCACACTGCTATTTTGAAATAGTACCCTTGTTAACTATTCTGGCCTATTTTTGATTAAGCAAGCAAGCAAGTAATGTCATTTACGTAGCACAAGTAAAGTCAGACAATGTTCAAATACTGGGCTCTAGAGCAGATACAGTAGCCTAATATTAAAGTGGGATTTAGAGTTAAAGATGCAGATGTTTAATGTGATGTTTAATGTGTGGTGTAGTTTTTATCTGAGACTGGAGAAGTGCTCATATCTTCATGCGGAAAATGTTCATATCCTCCTCCTCACAGGCTCTGGTCCTACACCTAAAACTGTGTGCACATACAGTGCAGAGCAACGATTGGAAGAAAGCACTTGATTTATACAGAACATTTCAAGACATCCAAAGTACTTTACAGTTTACATTCATGCAACTCATATAGGTGATGCCCTTGCCTGGGATCTAGAACACATGTCTCCAGCGCCTTTGAAGTTGAGAGTCTGGGCACTGATGAACCTCCCAAAGTTCAGATGAATGTGACAGGTAGCTTAGCTAATCAGGGACATGGTCTGTCCTCAGCCTGTGGTCTTATCAAAACAAAGAGATCCACAGTTCTGACTTTGAAGTCCACTCTGGTTCCAGAAGTATATTTTCCATACATTCTTCCCATAGACTTTTTGAAAAATTCTATCATTTTAAATTCCATAATTTTATAGATAATTATTCTATTATTAAATGTGACAATTAGATTTTCAAACATATGTACAAACATGTGTAATAGGCTCTCGCTAGCTTTTAATGTTACTCACCGGAGTAAAATATGGGTGTTGTGTGTTCAGGGGTTCTTGGAAACAACTTTAAAGTGAAAGGCATTAGATATTTTTCTGCTACATACCATTTCAGCACAGAAAACCATTTAAATAACCGAGTACAGACAACATATTGAACAAGTTTTTATTTGAGTGCCACATGATTCAAAGAGACATGCAAGTCTCAGGTTTCTTCAAGCCTACTACATGGGAGGCCTACCATAGCAAAGACTTACGACAGGTGAAGCCTACCACGAGGCCCCTGGAGGGCCTAAGCTCAGAAAAACATTCAGTTATTGAACAATCTAAAGAAAGAGCCAAATCAAGTCACTCCATGTGTAATTCAAGTCAGGTCAGGAGGGTTCCTTCTGAAGCATGTCTAGTGACACGAGGGAAGGCAGCGGCGCAGCAGAGTGGACAGCTACAATATGAGGCTCAGACCTTTGAGGGGCCCTAATTTGTGTGCTGTTCACTGTGCCTGTGGGATTTTGGACATGCACACTCACAGCAACATGGTGCCGACACCCACTCTGGGACATCCAGTCTCTGCCCACTCACTCTGGGATGCCCACACTGGGGGAACATGGGGAGCAGGGCAGCAGTCTAATATGCTACACTAGAGGTGCTAAGCACTGTTTAGAGAATAGGACTTTGCTGCTCAGTTGGACTCACAGCAGTTCGTCTTTGATAATGGCACATTTGAAAGAAAGCAGCTTCCTGCAGACATACAGGAGTCCCCAAAGTGGACTTGCCCAAACCTCCCTGAGGAAATCCAGAGGACATTTCTATTCACGTGGTTCTAATATGCCGGAGCAGAGCTGTAAAATCAAAATGCTGTTTGGACTTTGCTGTTAACTTAAGAAAAAACAATATGAAAACCTGCAAATCTCATAGACGACCAAAAAAGGGGAAGTTTGGACATCATAAATACAAAGGAAACAGAAACCAAACACTTTTTTATTGCTTCTCCTTTTAGACTGTCATAGATCTGAAAAACTTTATATGGATCAAGAAGTGGCCAATTCCTCTACACTGCCCTCTGTGTTAAAACGTGTAGTAAGAAAATGTAGCAGATATAAAAACAAATAGAAAAGTGCTCAAGAAGATATCTGCCATTCTTAAATTAAAGACTGTATACAGCGTGTGCCCCTCTTCCACAGGCAACAGATGTACTTCACAAGGTCCCTTTTACACATGTCCTGTCTGCAGGTCATCCAGGAGACAGGGGCAGCAAACACAAGTCTCAGTAAGCTGCAGAGAGCCAGTGCTGTAGTCTGTAGATTGCCTGCCACAGGCACTGGCTGCCTGGGTGCACGCTGCCCAAGCGTACCTACACCATGGCCCTCAGAGCTCCAGCTCCTTGGACACTTTGGTGGCGATGTCCCTGAATGCCAGCTGTGCCCCCCACAGTCGTTTGAAGCGTACACCACTGCTGCGCCCCGGCCCGCCGGGCAGCTGGCATACCTCAGCCTCAAAGGCCACCCGGGCCCCAGCGGTCCCGTGCGTGCAGGACAGGAGGAAGGGCCCTGCCACATGCACCTGACAGCCGCAGGCCTGGGCGGCCTCCCGCAGTGCCAGCACCACCTCCGCAGGGTCCCTCGGGCTCCGCACCTTCACATCCCAGCCACATCGGGGGGTCCGGGGCTCGCTCGCTTTCTGATGCCCAGATACATGGCGACTGATGAGTGAGAGGGGGTCATGTGATGGAGGAGGCAGGGAAAAAGAAACACTTGTTATTTAAGAACTACAGCAGTCAGTCCTACAACAGAGAGGATGCACCCATCCTCACCCTGAGCTCGGTCTGTACAGGAAACCACAGCACCAGGCCGCTAACAGGAGGCACGCTTCAGACTCTGACTTAGTCATATGTTAGTATTAATGCAAGGACGTGAGAATGGCCTGATCCTGAAAATGAGGACATGAGTGCATCCTCCTGCAGCCTACGTTCTATGGCACACAGGCCCACAGGGCACAGAGGGCACACAGGGTACACAGTTACCTGCTGCCTCTGACCTCACTGTCGTAGCGGGCCAGCGCTGCAGAACACAGAGCTCACATCAGCACACTGCCCTCTTATGGACCCTCAGGTAAACACATGAACAAATGGACTGAATATGTTTGTGAGCTAATGCTAAAGCTAATGCCTATGTTTATACTAAAGCTAATGCTAAACTTAGTACATATAATTATGCAAATGCTAAAGCTAATGCCTATGTTTGTACTAATGCTAAAGTTAATGCTAATGCTGATGCTAAAGCTAAAGCTAATGCTAATGCTAAAGCTAATGAATATGTTTGTGCTAAAGCTAAAACACAAAAACAAACTAACCTTGGGAGCGGAGATCTGCTGATTCTCTCAGGTTCGTCTGTGACCCTCAAGAGGAACACAACGAACAGTTAGAAATCTGAGTGACGCAGTTACTGGCACAGACGCACACAGACGCACACGCACACCACACACAAAGGCTACAGCATCAATGGATGGAGACACAGCACACTGGACACATAGTGGCTCTCTTGAGAGAGAGAGCTTGTGCATGTGTCAGGTCAGAACATGAGCGTGAATAGGCTGAGGGCCACTGCTCCTCATGTTCTTGGGATTAGATGAGCTGATGTGCTACTGACGCAGCAGCATGTTGGTGTGACTGTCAAACCAAAATGCTCGGGACTCTCTGAAGGGTTTATGGGTGGCAGATTAATCACTAAACATCCTGGTCTGGTCTAATAAAATGTTTCTGATGAATCACTTTGACCATGACAAATGTGGAGAACCACTCAGTGGATTTAGTTTAAGTTTTAGTTGGACAATTCTTTGCTTTTCATGAATAAGGGAGATAATGGTGGCCCCCGATAGTCTCAATGTTGCCTCTATAGTTTAAAACAAGCTGAACAACAGATTGGTGTTTAAAATAATGACTTTTGCTTATTGTAATATTATAGAAATTATTTGTGCTTCTTGGTAATAATACGGCTTGCAAAATATATTTTTCACAGTAGCCATCTGATAGCATGCCACAATCACCACAATATGGATTCAACTGATGTGCCATGTATAAGAACAACAGTGGCACTAGAGTCTTGACAAACGTAAGGATCAAATCACTTTCACACACTTGACATGATCTTTAAATCCCCTCCTACACATCCACCCCCACCCACACACAGATGTACACACACCACATTACTGCAAAATACTTGACATGAACATGAGCCACAGTGTGAGTGGAGCTGCAGACAGTGAGAGGCCATGGCAGTGCAGACAGACAGAAGCAGCACAAACACAGCAAAGGAAAACTTACTAACTGGTTTTGTCCCCAGGGGAAGGGTGCAGCCCGACATGGACTTGTTTGAGCTTGGACGTTTAGAAGGGTCAAGAGTGACCCTAGGAAAAGAGAGAAAGAGGAAGAAGTGAACAGTGAAGAGAAGAGAGGAATGGTCCAGAGAAGGCAGATGGAGCAGATGGACAGAGACAAGAGAGGAGGAGAGCACATGTGTCAGAAGAACACAAGTGAGCAGAGCAAACCCAGAGAAGCAGCCCTGGGTCTACAGCTCCCGACAGGCCCAGTACAACAGCCATTATGTCTATAGAGGTTATGCTTATGACAACACAACATTCCGCATTTTTAGAATGAGTGGCAACATTATATGAGTGTCAATGTGAGAAATGACATTTTCTGCTGTAAAAGCCCCAAACACTACATCTAAAATGTGTAAGAGCTGTTGCAGTTTAACAACAAATATACAAGTTTACAACTCTGCTAAATATATAGTTGTAAATGATGTCTAAAACAAGAAACAGGGACACTGCACACACACATTTCTCACTGATACAGACTTTGGATCAGACTCCCTTGAACTGAATCTTTCACTCTTTAAATCACATGTTCCTGAGTCTTGTGTTGAGGAGATTAATTGTTGTGGAGCGTGTTGAAGTGTCCTTTATCTCCCGCAGTCACTGACAAGTTAACTAAGCTAAAAATGGAAAATGCTAAATGAGCTACCCATAGTTCTGCCTCTATGCCTCTCAGTTGGAGTATCAAATAAAATCATGTCAGTGCATAACCTCTATAGTCGGTAAGAAGTAAAGGTTGACAACTGTAAAGACGCCTACATCCATCTGTGGATAAGGAAATAGACCCAGGTCTGACACAGAGCCAATCACACAATGGCCCTGTGGGGACATTCTGCAGCTGAGCCACTAGGTGGTGCTGTTAACAGTCCTGACTATAGGATGGTTTAGAAATAATATGTCCCTCATAATAACATATTCATTGCATTTTTGCTGTTTTTAACATATACGTAGTGCATATGTTTCATTCCCCTTGTGGATCAATAAAGTTTGCCTAAAGTCAATCAAAAACAAATTTTCTGATGATCCTAAAATCATCAGGCTTTTGGTTAGTTTGGCTGTGCAGTTCAGTCCCAGGCACTGAGTGAGGAGCTCTTCCATGTGCAGCTGTTAGACCTCCTGAGGCTGATGGTTTAGTATTGTTAAAATCTGGGAGGGCATCAGCAGCAAATTCTACATGTGAATAAAGTGTGCCCATATCGGACAGTGACACAGTGGGCTCTGGGGCCCGGGCCTTACCTGCGGCTCAGCTTGGAGGTGAGTTTGCTCAGCAGGTTGGTGGTGCCTCTGGAGCGGGCGTTACTTGTCAGGCTGGAATCATGGGATGGCGTGGGGGAGGAGGGGGGCGCATGTGTTGGAGGTCTGCGGAGCTGGCCCCCATGGAAGGTGCTCCGAACAGTGGAGCCCCGTGAGAGGCGTGAGGAGCTCACGCCAGAGGCCCCTGCTATACTGTGGGTAGAGGGAGAGGCAGGGGGCAAGCGGTGGGACCCAGAGCTGAAGAAGACATGAGCCGTCAGTCATACTCATTAAAATCACATCATAATAGAGGTAAGATCTTAAGACCGAGCCCAAGCCCGACCCGACCCGACCCGAATTGCCTAAAATGTCAATCATTACTTCGGGTCGGGTCGGGCTTGGGCTTCAAATAAATATATGTTTATAAAATGTATGCTAAAACGATGTGTGGATACTAAACTAAGGAATACTTGTTATAAAATAAATAATATGGATAAAACAGAGAAGTAATGTAATGTAATTGCTATTTAACTACTAAACAGGATCCGCAGAGCCAGAGCTCTGCGCACGTGAACGCCCCCTCTTAATTGAATAATGTTCCCCTCCGCAAGTCTGCATCTATTTTGACCTGGTATCCCCAATATGGAGGAGCAAGAAGTTAAACTAAAGGCAGGAGAACTGAAAAGACAAACACGCACCGGTAAGAGTGAGGTGTGGAAAAGCTTCAAATTGATTGTTGAAAATGCTACAGAAACTTGCGTTGGCTTCGCTGAATGTCGTCAATGTGGCGCTTTGCTTTCATACGAGAGCAAAAAGACTGGCACCTCGACGCTGAGCACTGCTCCTCCTCCCGAGTCCTCACAAATAAAATATGACATTTCGGGTTTGCTTCGGGCTCGGGCCTGCAAATCAAGTTAATTGGTCGGGCTCGGGCCGGGTCGGGTTTTAATACCCGTGGGCCGGGTCGGGTCGGGCTGGATTTTTTAGGCCCGATCTCACGTCTACATCATAATAACACATACACAAGATGTTTTAGACTGCCTGTGTAAGGATCTTCACAGCACATACTGCTGGTAAGCGGCACAGTTGAGGACTGGTGCATTAGCAGAGTCCGCTTCAGGCCATGGACAGGCCAACACGCTCCATTAAACACTATAGTGCAACTAGGCCACAGATGGGGACCATTCATGCGGTGCAGTTGGATAAGCTGTTGACTGGTCACTCACATCTGTGGCTGAGAAAAGGGCCCTAAACAAGCTCCTGTCCAACCTGGAGAACCCCCAGCACCTCCTGCACAGCACCATCACTGGACAGGAGAGCACCTTTGGGCACAGGCTGTTGTCCCTGTCGTGTTCCATAGACAGAGTCTGGAAGTCATTTGTCCCACATGCCATATGTCTGTATAATGCATCCCTATAGCTGATGATTGCAAGGGGATGGACTGCTGTATTATATTAAATGTTTTTTGCTGTTATTCATTGGTGCTGCTGCTGAAATTATGGCACTGCAGCAGCAACCAGTACCTCTGCCAAAATACGTAGACTTGGATTGGGCCAAGGGCTGTGTCAAAAATTGTAAGATTGAAAGATCGCGATCTCAACTTAGGTTGATCTTGATGATAAGGCAAGTGCAATTTAATCAACAGGTCAATAGCATGTAACAGTAAGAGCGTGTGGTGCTGACGAGGATCAACGCTGTCTTGTTTGGGAAAAAGCAGTCTGGGCCACAGCATATCTTTGTTTCCTCACGTTTCCCACGATTTGACTTAAATCTGCACAATTTGACCAAAAGTCCAGTCTCTCTCTGCCTCTGTGTGAGCGTCTGTCTCTCTCTTTCTGATCCAGCTCCTCACCTCTTTCTCTCCTCTGGTGCTTCTTGTCATTATAATCCAAGTTCCAATAGTAATCAGCTATTTTCTCACCATTTATGTGTGAAAATTAAGTCCTAATTTAGCGCACAGACATCGCACATGTTTCTGTTGATAGCAGTAATGCGTGTATGCATTTAGGTTTAATATATTGTACAAACTCATTCCAAACTTTAAATGTGAAATTGTCTGGAATTATTAGTCCCATCAACACCGACACTCGACAACCCGACACTCTGCTCTTTATATGTGAAGTCTGAATGTCTTTGTTTTTAATAAGATGGAAGAAGATAATATAATAATAGAATAAAAAAATCGAGATTGATAAATATGGGGGAAAAAAATTACTGATTGATTAATTTTTTCCCATATCGCCCAGCCCTTGTTGGGCCTATAAGGAGAATAGGTCGGGTTTGGACAGTACATGTGGGGCTATTCTAAACTCTACTACTAGAACCATACAACCTGTATAAGATTTGCTAGTGTCCTATGGCTCACCTGTTCTCCTTCCCATTGTGCAGCAGCGCATGCCGGTCAGAGCCAGAGCGTTCTGTGCACACGTACGTGTTCCTCCGGGTCATACCACTCGAAGGAGCGCTCACCTGCAAAGAGCCATGAGCCACATCAGGGGCACACCCAACTGACAGGTCAAACCTCTTCATTATTATTATTGTAGGGAGAGACACTGCTGACAAATCCTTATCGTCTTCATTTGAACCATTTTAATACAGTCAGTACATTATTTTGTAGTTTGTCAACACTGTACTAAAATGTGCCTGTCAATTGATGTTTCAAGCCAGATTTACAATAACTGATATCTGTACAATAATTTTGACCCTTGTATGACTCACAAAGGGCCAAATGTAGGATTATTTCAGAACACCACAGTACATTTAACTTCTTCTGTTAGACAGGAAAATGGGCCCAAGACCTTGTGAGTGGACAGGTTGAGCTGTGTCTATGTGCTGTGTTCTGACATGTGATTGATCAACATGAACATGTTAAGTCTCTGCACTCCCCAAAAGTGTGGCTGTCTCATTTATAAATGAGCCATCTGAAAGACAGAGCAGAAACTGCCAAAGGAGTTCAAATGTTGGGTGTGTGAAAGAAATGGCAACAAAAGACTAATAGTAGAGCAGCTCCACAACTCTGGGACAGGACACAACACCGCAGTGCGTTCCAATGCCATGTCATATTAGACGTTTTATGCTGGTTAAATAATAGCGTACTGTGATCTCTCCCTGTGTATAGTGTGTACAGGTGGTCCTGTAAACTTTAAATGTGAAATTCTCTGGAACTGGTCCTATTAACACAGAATAAAAACTATACTGATCCTGACACACTGTCTACACTCACTGTCCACATGTCTTTGTTTTGAATAAGATGGAAGAAGATTGAATCAAAAATTGAGATTGATCAATATGGGGCAAAAAATTGATTGATTGATTGTTTTTTTTCTCCCAGTCCCAGTTGGGCCTATATGGGGAATAGGTTAAACTCTATTACTAGAACCATACAACATGTGTTAGATTTGCCATAACTACACATTTCTGGGATCACGTGGTGGGCAGAACAGCATTCAGGAAGTAATGTGGGAAAACTTTTTGGCACCAGTGAACAAAGGCCACTGACAACACCACATTTTGGGTTCATCTTCCATCTTAAAATACTTCCATGATTGTAAATCATAAAATTTGAAAATCTTATTTTGTGAAGCATCTGTCTGATTGAACCTTCATCTCTTCTTGGTTTCATTCTCTACAGAACAGTTGCCTAAGTCTCAGAACCACCCTGGTCATATTTGAATGTTGAGTGCATTATCCAACATTTGGAACAGACACAGTCGACATGGCAGTGGGTCTTACTGGGGTGGAGTTGGCCTCCTTGCGTCGGTCTGGAATCTCTGCCTTGTTGGGGTTGTGAGCAGAGCTGACCATGGGGCTTGGGGGGGTGGGGGTCCCTGTTTTGCGTCCTTCCTTCAGTCCCTCGGTCACAGTACTGGGACTGCGACGTGGCTGTGTGGTCCCGGGCACAGAGGGGCCACCTGAAAGCAGCAGCAGAATGTGAGAGGAGCAGGAGACATGGGGCACACACGGGCAAACAAGAACACATGTGGGGGTGCAGATCTCACTGAAGTCTGAGTGGCGTCTTTGGCGGTGGTACGTGGAGGCACTGCGCACAGGTTTATGGCTGGAGGAGGCTGTCCCCGAGGAAGAAGAGGAGGGGAGCTTACTCGTCCCATTGGTGATGGTGCGGGCTCGGGCTAAACTCAGGGTGCTGCCAGAGCGCGATTCATTGGCTTCCTTCTATAAAACAATAGGAAAATATAGATGGGAAAAACAGAGAGCATGAAGAGTGAATGTTGCTAACTTTCCACAAACACCATTTGTTTTGTAAATATTTGCTGTGTGAAATCATGAATCTACTGTAAAAACTAGATAAGCCCCTCCCCCTCTGTCCCAGTTCCAGACCCAACTAGTGGCCGCACTAGGTACTGCAGCTCCAAGGAGTGTGGGCCCAGAAAGAATTCTCTCTTCACGCATAATGCATTCTTTGAAAATTCAAACTGCGGTGTTCATCTGACAGGGCATCAACAACTCTACAAGAGGTCTTTGTAAGACTTAGCCTAGCCTCGTTCTGAGCCCGCTCTAGCTCTGCTCTAGCAGCTCTCGCTCTGATTGGTCCAAACACTCCACGCTGTGCACGTTACAGATGTCACATGGGTGGGTGGAGCTCGCCCGGACTGAGGAAGTAAATGTGGAAGAGAAAATAATTTTTGGTCCCATGAGCCAATGAGCACAGGCCACTGAAAGCGTCATCTTGAGTTCACCTTCAGATTTTATTATAGTTCTGTGTGTGAAATATACTGCCATTTTGAATAAAATATAACATGGTTAAACACGGGCACTCTAGCTGTTCCAAATTTCTGCTCTGATTTGAGTTGAAATTATGTCTTATGGTTTAGTGTAGGGCTATTGCACCGTACATCAAAATAACACCAACTGATACGACAGTCTACATGCATAGTACATCTGAAACACAATCTTATAGACTACATGCTCGAAACCTCTTTCTATCAAAAGAGTTGCTCTAAACAATGCTATATAAATAATGCAAATTTTGAGCACTGCTACACACTCCTAGTAAAATACAGGGTTCTGGCTGCCTTCCAGCCTTCCACGAGGCCTAAACATGGCTGCCTGGCTACATGAATGGGCTGAACTCAGTGGTGCATCTGCAGACACAAGACACAGATGTACTGGTCCAGAGGCAGGCTGGGTACTGACCTGACCGGTGCGGCCCAGTAGCAGGTAGGTTGCGGTCACTTCGTTGTACTTGTGTCCATTCAGAGACTCCTGGATCTCATCTCTGCTGAAGCCCATCCCGACCATAACATCTGCAGGACACAGGCACAGAACACCCCCTCAGTGAGTCAGGCCCAACAGAAGCTTATGGTCAGCTACATTCACAGTCACATATCACAGTTATGTCATATACCTGACCTTACAAAGGATTTGTCAGAAAGGCATAAGTGTATATATAGTGTACCTATTGCAGATGGTGCTAGTCTGTGTAAAATCTGAATAATCTGTGTAAAGCTACAAGACACGTCACTGTAACATCAAGTGACCCTTGTAGGCAGGGCGGATGCAGGCAGGGCCATAGACTGTATATAAAAGTGGATTAAGCGAGTGAAAGTGTAAGTAACTTAATGGGAGTCAAGATCAGTAGGAGCCTGAAGAGCCGGCATGCAAACTTCTTATTTCAAGCGTGACAGCTAGTGCTGTACATTTATATATACAGTGTATGGGTAGGCAGGGCGGGTGCAGGCAGGGCAGGAGTAGACAGGGCAAGTGGGTGTAGGCACGGCAGATGCAGGCACGGCTGATAAACATAGGGCAGGTGCAGACTGGGCAGGTGTGACTCTCACCAATGCGGCTTGTGTCGCTGAAGTCCTCTGCAGGTTCAGTGTGGGGTTTCAGCTCATTCCCCTCGTAGCCCACATTTATCCACTTGTCCCTCATGATTTGCTGATCCCAAAGAAACAGAAATAAGGGTTATGACATGTAAAGCTTGATTCATTAAGGAAGGAGGCGAGTACATTCCTTTAGTGCCTCTCTCTGTACATTGGAATATTTGTCAGTGGCATTTTGTGGTAATGCAGTTCATGCGTCTAAGTAATGCCTGAGCAGGTTGGACAGGGATAAGGCTTTGTGAACCATGCGCTGTTAGCAGTGTGACATGTACAGACCCACCTCCAGAGAGCAGCGCTTGGTGGGGTTGAGCACGAGGAAGCGGCGCAGGATGACCTCACAGTCTGTGGACATGTAGAAGGGCACGCGGTATTTCCCCCGCAGCACGCGCTCTCGCAGCTCCTACAACAGGCATACACATACAGCAAGGGGGGGGGTGCTCATGACACTCATGTGAAAAGTTTTACAGTAGTAACTATAGTTCTATGAAAATGCTGTTAGCATGCATGACTGACCTTGAGGTTTTGTCCATCAAAGGGCAGTGACCCACTGACCAGTGTGTACAGGATGACCCCCAGGCTCCAGATGTCCACCTCAGGCCCGTCATACTTCTTCCCCTGGAACAGCTCGGGGGCGGCATAGGGCGGGGAGCCACAGAACGTGTCCAGTTTGCTGCCTGCACTGAACTCATTACTGAAGCCAAAGTCTGCGATCTTTATGTTAGCGTCTGCATCCAACAGCAGGTTCTCTGCCTGTGACAGCAAGCCCTTGTGTTAACGTGTCCACACAGGCCTCAATGTAATCACATAAACTGTTCATTGTAAATAAAGTTGCAGTGTGATAAACAGGTTCTACATCTTTCTGAACTCTCATGAGAAGGGAGATGTTGAGATGTTGCCACCTTAGTTTCCAGAAAGCCCCACCCCTGAAAGCCTTCAGTGGATATGTGCAGACCGTGTAGGTATTATGCATGTGCAGTGAGGGTATGTGTACCTTCAGGTCCCTGTGGACAATGTTCTTCTGGTGGCAGTAGTGCACAGCAGAGACAATCTGTAGAGAACACAGAGGTTAGAGCAGGACACAAGAGCAGTCTCTGCAGGTCTATGCATGCCGTAGTGTAAATTTTTAAAAGCGATTTTGATACTAAAAAATCTACTCGATACTTAATACTGATTCAGATACCACGATAATAGAAAGATAGAAAAATAGTTTAAAATAGAATGCAACATCAGCATCAAATGGTATTACTTACTTTTCTATTCCCACAAGGTCTGTTTGTAATCCCTCAGTGGTCTAGATAGGTTCATAGTGTCCATGTGTGTATACTAGTCTATGTGCTCTTCTACTTGTTCTGATACAGCTCAACATCACTCTAAAGCTGTTCAGCAAACATTCATTTCTGTCCCATGAATAGGACTTTTTTAGTATCGATAACTGCTCTAATGAGCATCTACTTTTGCTACCGTTTTAAAAATAGATTAGCATCTCATTTTTTCTAACCCTGGCATGGTGTGAGTGCAGAAAGAGGCTGACCTGTCTGAACTTGGCTCGAGCCTCCTTCTCTTTCATTCGGCCGTGAGCCACGAGGTAGTCGAACACTTCTCCTGCAGCAGGCGAAGAACACAATGAAATAATCTAGCATTTAATCAGATTTAAAGATAGACAGAAGGCCATGTGCAGACATGTGAGTGCAGACTCACCTCCGCTAGCATACTCCATGACCAGGTACAGGGTCTTCTCAGTCTCAATCACCTCAAACAGTTTAACTGTAAAGGAAAAATGAGAAGTCAGGGGTGAAAAGTCATAGGTCAGGCTAGACTAAAGATATAACACAGCTCACCTATGTTGGGATGGTTCAGAGTCTTCATAATGCGCATCTCCCGGTACAGCTGAGGACAGACAGAGGAAATATTAGGGATGGGAAGATAATAATGATATTGTAGCGTCAAAAGTCTCACAGTAACATGTGGGTCATATATATCAATATATCTTTTTGCGTAAAGTCAGTGTTGCAGCAATACCTAAAAAACAGAGGGCACTACATAGACCATGGTCGTTTGCTCTGTTTCAATGCAGACTGAAGAAATCTTTTTTTTTAAATTATGTCAGAACCAAAGGCATCATAAAAGAAAAAAGCTACACATTCACAATTTTGCTATCGCAATAAATATTGTACCATGAACTCTATATCAAGAAAATATCAAGATTTGGACATTGTTACATCCCTATTATTCAGTTCACGGGCCAACTTTTAAACATGTCAAGGAGCTTGAGATGGACAGATGTGTGTATTTTTTGCAGGATTTGTACATATTTAGAGACTTCAAACACATAAGAGTTGTGTGTAATAGGTTTAGGCCATAGTGACCTGCTATTGTCAAGATATTGTACATTCACTATTTGGATTTAACCAGCATGAAGTGAACTTTCAGAAGAAGCAGATACAACGTGTACATTTTTATCAAATAAAATGATCTAACTCTGAGAAAACCCTGAAATTTGTTTCTATAAATGCTAGCCTCTAATAGGCTTCATTTGACTTTGCTGTCACGCTCTCTTAGTCCACTTCTTTATACAGTCTTTGGGCAGGAGGCAGGAGCAGACACAGGGAAAGAGACAGGGGTGGAGAAACAGGTGCTCCAGCACCCGCATGCCAACAACCTGGTTTTTCAGTTCATCCTTTAATTCCGATTAGAGCAGAACAGGGCTGTCAAACCCAGAGGGTATCACCATGTGGATGTGAGCACCATTTGAGGGATCATATATTGCCCTGGCAACACTCACAAACAATATACAATAGTTTGGGCCAATGATTTATAATAAAGCTAGAGAGATTCATCTGTTTTAATATTCACATCTTGAACAATATGCTGTCATAGTTTCAGATAGAGGGCAAGATCCTGTATATGGGGAAAGAAGAATTTACATTTTTGGGTCTTGAAGTGCTTCTACATTTAGAAAGAAGTAGAAAAGAAAGTGTGATGTCACTGATAGCATTTAGCTCCAGTCAAATGAAGCTCACTGAGCCTGGCAATTATGGAGCAAATTTGGAGCACAGTTCTGTATTAGGAATAGGAACTCATTTACAGATGAAATTGTGAAATAAAAAACCCAGGATCACGTACAGTGAGTTAATATGAACATTTTAAGACCAAAATGAGCGCATGACAACAGCAGTTACAGAGAGAGGGGTGATGTTTTTCAATGCAAAGTGAATTGAAGACGAATTGCATTTCTTCTTTTTATTCATGGTGTCCACAAAGAGCAATTTGAAAGTATTTTACACCAGATGCCCTTCCTATTCAATTAGCCACAGAACTGTGATTGAGTGGAGTACACACCCTGCTCTGCTCAAATTATAACTACAGTGTGCTTGTTTCTGAATTACCTTCTGTAAACTGGTAGGATTCAGCTGAGTTTTATCAATGATCTTTATGGCGACCTAGAGACAAGAGAAAGCACACATCACAGAAGAACTTTTTTTTTAAAACATATACACAGGCAAGAGCACTAAAATCTGAGAGAAGAATAGGAATGAATGATTTGGGAAAAATATATGATTGCAATTTTTCTACACTGAGATTAGATTTGCGATTTATGCTCTAATAATATGATTCTGTTCAAAGTTCATAATTATAACGTGTTCGGAAGAACTGACGAAACAGAGACTAAAATAAGAAATGACAACCTAAGAATCACATTTCAGCACATGTTTGTGCAGATCTAAATTACAGGGTTAGTTTTTAGTCAGAATAAGACTAAGGATAAATCATAGTACTTCAAAAATTGTAGCCTTTGTGATTTGCTAATTTGTTTTGATAGTGATTAATCTTGCAGCCCTAGAGAAGATTCCAATCAGAACTGTAAAAAAATTCTAGAACATTCAGAACATTTAATAACTACAGTGAGACACTGGTTACTTTGTTTTCTGCAGTCTTCAGTTTCAATGCATGTTCAATTAGAGCTGCAGTCTGCTCAACTAACCCTTGCTTTGCTAATCAGTAAACTAAGACCGAGAAGATTTGCTGATTTCAACATGTTGCATTTAGGGACACAGATAGTTTTTAAATGTAATAAGCATGACCTAAATCTTACAGGTTGTCTTAAAGATTCACTATGTAACTTTTTGGTTAAGGGCCGCCACCATCTCCACAGAGACAAGGGATTTGTATTTATTTATTAAAGGGACAAAACATATTAAAAAACAAGATAATGCAAAAGAAAAAGCCTGTACTTGATTGTAGCCAAAGCTAATTTCTATCTTTCTATTGGCCAAGGCCAGCCTCTCAACCAGGGCAGGGGTCTGCTTTGTGGTGAGGTGACTCTGCTCACAATGAATGCATGTTTTTCTAGGTTTTTCTTGCATTTGTGTCATCACTGGTGGTTTTGTTACACAAGATAAAAGTTCTATATTGTGCAACATTCTAGCTAAGTAAGATAACGTACACTTTATTATCCCCATAGGGAAACGCGCTCTGCATTTGAGCCGTCCTTCAATGCTGCTGGGACATCTACCAAGGAGCAGTGGGTGCTACAGTGGCCGGGAATCAGATTTAGGCAGGCTTTGAAGGGACTACCTTCACTGTAGGATTTGATCTGTTGTGCTTGTTTTGGGTTGATGGAGGAAACCAAACCAGACACAGGAAGAAACATCAAACTCTACAGAAAGGCCCAAATATTGAACCTTGCTGTGAAGCATGAGTGCTAGCCACTCAGCCACTGTGCCACAAAACAATAACTTGGAGACAAGCAGCTAGTGGACCCTGTACCAGAAAATAGTGTACCTTTAAAACCAGTTTAATATTGTGAACTCAGGTCATTTAACCAAAGCTAGAACCTGAATTCTTTGCTGAGCAGATGGCAGTTACCTCGCGGCCGGTGAGGATGTGGCGGGCCAGCTTGACTTTGGCGAAGTTACCCTTGCCAATGGTCTTCAGGAGGCGGTAGTTTCCGATGTGGGGCTGCTCATCTGAACACACGGCGATGGAGTTTCGACAGCGGGCCCCCAGAGAGCGGCTGGACCAGGCACTGGCTTTATCTGACTGGCCCCCGGACAGTGACACCTGCTGGACACAGGGGGAAAAGCCCGGTGTGAAGTATGTGTGGGGTAGCTCTGTCATAAAAGTACATTCTGAAGCATATGTTGTTACTGAAAGAAATCACAGAAAACAATATAATTTTACAAAACAAATACAATATTTATCATCTATAAAGAGAGTGGAAGTTAATTACAGAACCTGCTTCTACAGCTTAATTTTTATTGTACTATTGAAAATAGCTAAATCTTTCCATTTTGTGCCAACAAAAAGTACAAATGATAAATTTGATGGCCTATTGTGGGTCATATACACTAAAAAAAAAGGGGGGGGGGGGGTTTCACCAGATCGGTAATGTGCAAAATTATTTTAGTCATAGTCTAGTTTTAGCAGAGAAAAAGTGTTACGCAAATTAAGTCTATTAAATTCATACTAGTTTCATAGTTGTGATAACCTGTATGTAAACTGTATTGTGTTGGGCCATGTGCAGACGTGTTCACTGGATGTGGCTGGGTTGATGCACTGAAAACCAGACTGAAAAGTGAATTTAAACTCTTCACTTTGCCTTTCATTAATTTTCAGTATAGTCATAATAAACATAACAATTGTAAAAAATTAAAATGTAATTTCAGTCAGCTACTTTTTATTACATTTAAATTATTTAGACAAAAATGAGAATGATGAAAAATATAGCCTCAAGCGGCAATGATCGACCTTTGCATGCTCCTATGCTGCGCCCGGCAAACGCCGCGCCCCGCACTAATCCTAATAACCCTAACCTTAAACCTACCCGTCGTCATAATCCTAACCATAGCCCCAACCGTAACCCTTACCCTGCCATTTTTTCAAAATTTCTGCATGTGATTATTTAAAAACTTTTTTTTTTTTTTTTTAATCCAAGATGGCGGACTTCCAGTTTGTAAAGGGGTGTGTTCACAATATACAATGTTTGTGGTCATGTGTTTGTGGTGTGGTCACAATATACAATACGTCAATGTTTGTGTCAGAGCAACCCATTGGCAAAGACTGAATTTTGGCTTGTCGCCATGGCAACACAATGTAAATGGGGTGTGGGCATCACGGAGTTTTTAAATTGAGACTATGTCACAAATGTGGGTACCAAATTTTGTATATCTATTGACAAATAAAATGTTATTTTTCCATACAAATTGTCTTGTCACAAAGTGTGAAAAATGTGGATAACGTTTGATGTTCCACTTCGTGAGATAATGTGAACCAAATTTGAGCTCGTTCGGGTGAACACCCTTGGAGGAGTTTGTAAAAGCTTAACAAACTTTATGCCAATATTGCTGCCCCCTGGTGGAGAGCACGGTGTTGCCGTAATAATATTTTTTCCTTGTCTTGACATGATCGACTTCTGTGTCAAATTTTTTGCCCTCATTTGTATTCCCTAATGCAGTTTTGAGAGGTTTGGGGGCGCTGACGAGCAATTTTAGTTATTGGAAAAAGGAAATAGCCAAAAGTTAAATAAATAAGAAAGAAGAAAGAAAGACAGAATAATATTCTGATACGAGAACAATGTTCTGCTTTTTTTTGGCCAACAAACTATACATTCTCGGAAACCTCTGGCACATTGCTATGTCATGGCGAGGGTCCCTGGTCACTATGGGCGAGTCACATCGTGTCATTTCACTTCCCACCCGCTAGGAGCATCGCGTTGCGATACTAATAGGCCCTTCGCTAGCCTCTGGCGCTCGGGCCTAATAAGAATATTTTTAGAAAACAATATATCTGTTAACATTGGAACAGCGTTATTATACATTTTTTGAAAGCTCTTGACATTCCCCACGTCACCGTGGGGTCATTGGTGAGTGACGGGCGTGTCTGCACCATCTCGTCAGGGTTGCCCCCTGACCTCCCACTGACTTCCATTCATTTTAGCAGTAGTAAATATGGCTCAGGTCTTGGGTGTGGGTCACTGGGATACTGCTGTTCGTGCTGGGAGCGACTGAGAGGACGAACAATGAATAATGTTCTGATGTGATGTTCCGCTTTTTTTTAACCTACATTTTCGGAACACTAGGAGCATTGCTTTGCGATACCAATAGGCCCTTCGCCAGCCTCTGGCGCTTGGGGCTAATGATGCATTCATACAGTTTGGATCTTCCTCCTCTCCTGTGTCTCTCCTATTGTAGACTTTGAGTATGAAACTTTCATACACTGTTACTATGACACAGTGACTCATGCCGTTTGACATGAGGATTAAATCAGACCTATTCTTCAAAATGGACTTTTCAGAGCTCACAACTCACCACTTACTTACCCAAAGTTGTATTTGGAGTAATTCGTGCATGTCTGAGCAATCTTTAATCACTTATTTTCAAGATGCCATATTGCCAATCAACCCACGTCCACTGCTCTGGTCTGAAAGCACTCTCCAATTTTATTTTCTCAATTGGTGATATGTGCAGGATTCAGAAGAGTTGCTAGTCATTCTGGTATGAATGGTGTGATGTGCAGCCATAATAGTTTTCTAACGTGGAAGTCAGTAGACTTGTTTCGTTTATTATGTCATTTTAGATGAATATTGCAATTTAATATGTGGAAATTAAAATAATCCACAGGTGCCAGAAATTATAATGATATGGCAGACACAAGAACTGTGTTCTTGAAATGAGCTGTCAAGACGCTCACTGCTCTTGTCGTGGTGACCCAGTGTGCAGACGTCAGGCTGACAGATGGAGCAGACTGCACAGGATTAACCCAGCACCACTTTGGGCTCTGAGCTCCTGACTCCTAGGCCTAAGTCAGGACTGCACCATGAGGAACAGGTTTAACCAACATTTCAGAGCTTAACATTTCAGAGCTCCAAATCAGAACTGAAACTGGGTGTCCTTAGCTACATTCTAAGCACAAAAACATAATATGAACAACGCATTGCTCATGTGAATGCTCAGAACCTCCAGAATTCCCTCCCTGAGCAGCAGAGGCTGCACTAGAACTGATCCATGATTGGCTGCTGGTGCTGAGGTTTCTGTAGTGACTATCCAGATCACAGTCCTTTTAGGTTTATTTCCAAGTTTATTTCAGCCTATTATTACGTTATTTAAAATGATTTTTTATAACTGATGTTTGAGTCAGCCAAAACACAAAATGTCATGTAAAATGTCTCCGTAATTATTAATAGATGTGTTTAATAGACGTGTTTATTTTAGTTTTTTAATATCAGGAGCAGTCACTTTTCAAAGAAAACTAAAATATGTACTTTAAACTAAGCCAAGTATCCCATGCATTTCGGAAAATGTTAAATGGATGCAATTATCAAATCACTAAGGCTGCAATTTTGTACACACCATATTTTTTTTCATAAATAATAAAATCTCCTGTCTTATTCTGCATAAAAGTTGCCAACTCTGTAGTTTAGATCTGTACAAACATGTTGTGAAATTTGTGATTTTTCTTTGGTCAATTCTTATTATTGGTCAGAATTCTGTTATTAAAAAATAATAATAAATCACAAATCTAATCACAATGGCAAAGCTTATCAGATTATCACAATTCGATGTTTTCCCAATGGTTCAGCCCTGCTGTACAGTGTGGTTCTGTGGGTTGTACTGTCTCTCCTCACATGGCCCTGGCTCATGACTGGCCTCAGGCTCAGCCTCTGCTCTCGCACTCTCTCTCAGACTCGCAGCTTTCATATGAACTCCTGTAAACTGCCTAAAACTAAAGAAAGCAACAAAAATGCTCATGTTTGTCCTGGTTTATAGTTAAAGGGAAATTAGAATTTCAAATTTCTATTTCAAATGTAATAAACATAACCTGTGTCCTCAGATGCGAGGTCAACGTGTTCAAATCAAATACTTTACTGATAACAATTGTAGTGCTGATTTATTCTTAAGGGCCCATATCATGCCATATTCTGATCTGTTATAATGTTGTTTCCTCATCACATCCATACACCAACTCCATACCCGGAGTTGTGTTATATATATAGGAAATGAACCATTTCACCACAGACTGAAATGCCAGAGCAGAGTAAAAATGAGGCCTGTCCTGTTGTGTTCACCTGGTTCCCCCTGGACACTGCTGTGACGCTGCAGGACACAGAGGAGGGACACTTTTGTCTCTTCTTCTCCTCAAACTGTCCTGACACAGATCTGCTGACCCTCCCTGACCAGTCCTCCTGTTAAACTGACCTCACACCTTTGACTGAGACACAAAGGACACTGAGATGCACAGTGGAAATGTTGCTGCAGCAAAACTTTAATTTCTTTCTGGATCAATAAATCTCTCTCCCTCTGTTTTGTTTCATTCTCACATGTTTAACACACAAACCCCTCAAACAGAAAACACTCTATTCCACCTTGTGATGTCATGTAATACAGGAAGAGCTCCACTTTTTAAACTCCATACACCTTCACTAGAATCATTTTGATAATTTCAGTCTTGCATTGCAAATCTGTACTGAACAAAAGGTAAAATGAGCTGTTAAATTGAAAACATGTGAATGAAACAAAACAGGAGGTAACAGCATTCTAACATGGCTTGCAACTCTGTACTTATAATCTATGACACCCATGGATAATTTCAACATTTTATTAACTCATAATATTCATGAAAGTGATAGGTTCAATTCTTCCAAATTGCCCATATCCACAGAACAAAAGGTATACGATAACTGTTCATTTTATCAGCACATCGCACACAAGGTAGAGCAGAGTATTTTTTTGTGTGCATTGGAGATATAGACATACTAATAATAAAGGCTTATTCAAACAACAAAACACAATTCTGGTATGTTTCGGATGAGCTATCAATATTATAACACTGCTAAAAAAACAAAAAAATTGAGTTAATTTCACATAAAATAGGACCTTTAACTGCAGTTGTAATTACTGTATCGTCTTTCTCTGATCTGAAGTCAGACTGCAGAGGCTATGAGTGAATTATTATTATTATTATTTATTTTTTTTAGATTTGAGCTTTAGAGCATTAAATAATTAACTTCTAGCACTATTTACTGGTTCATTCTGCTATTAATTTGTTGCAGCTCATGCTCTTGAATTTCCCTCTGAATCAATAAAGTATCTCATTTTAATGGTACTGGTTATTTCAAAACTGAATCACTTGGATTCTTACTTTCGCTCAGTGGCATAAAGTAGTTTCAATATTATCATTTACTGTCTGTATTTTCTTTAGCAATATATCTTTCTTTAGAAATAAACATTATTTTTCTTCCTTCTGGCTTTTAGCTGTGTCCTATTTACTTCCTGTTCCTGAAATCAGACAGAACCCCGCCTCTTTTTCCTCAAGGGTAAAAACAATTGGCTGAACTTTTGTAGGGCCAAAGAGGATACGCATGAACCCAGCACCAGCACTGTGGTCCCCAGAAGAACCAGAGTCTGTGAGATCTGGTCATGGTTAGGCCTGTCACCATACCAGGTTGAAGTGATATTTCAATATAAATAATAATAATAATAAAATCATATTTGAAAAGGCTAATTAGTGCCACCAGAATCACCCCATAAAACATTTTCTAAGTGAACCATAAAGTTAAAATACACGAGCAAATAAATAGCAGAAAGAAATAATGTAGTTAGTATAGATAATGAATCATAAAACTTATTTATTAAATAATTGATTCAACTCTCTACATCTCTAATGTAATCATGTTATCAAAAAGTTCTGCACTAGTTGAAGGATAGTACCAGAAGTAGTATTGGCCCTCAAAAATGATTGTCCCATCTTATATTGAGTGATAAGTCAACAGAATAATAGGTCTTGTCCAGGTGGAAAGCACCGAGCACCCAGCTGAGCACGTACAGTCTGTGCTGTCTCCATGGGGGGAGTCAGCCCTCGATCTGTGGTTTCACTCCTGCAATGATCCAGGATACCACTCTGGGTTTACTGAATGTGGTAACTCAATTTGATTTGCTAGCTTTAAATGACACCATAGTGCAGCACTGCAAGCTTTGATGTGACTGCCCAAGTACCCTGCCCTTATTGACCCCCTGATCAAATCTGTTTAAAGGGACACTCTGACTCCCAGCAGTGCCCCATGGGGCCCGGGCAACTGGGTGCTGCAGAGGGGACCTGTGGCACCGAGTCAGGGCAAAGCAGTGATGATCGTGTAACCTGTAGGCCATCTCGCGACACTAGCACACAGGTTTATGCTTTTGTCCACATCTTACAGTTTAGTTGAACAGACATATTTGGACTATTGTGTTTGTCTAACTACTCATTTATACAAGATAATGGTTTCGTTCTGGTCAAGCATTGATTGAGCATGAGACCTATCTATCTCATACTGATGGGGTCTCCAGCCCGGACTTACCCGGTCCGGGTTCCTCTCATTCCCAAGCAGCGCGGTGCGCAATGACATCTCGCCCGGACAACAGTTCTGTTAGTGGTGTGAACTGGTGCCGCTGGAGAAACCTGCGCGTCTGTGCTCGCTCCGTCCCGGGTGAACACCCTTCACTCGGTCTCCATGTCAATGTCCGAATACACAGCACAGAATGCGGACAGATACCCAATATCGAACCATTTCTGTGTGGCCTCTCTGTCCCACTACCGAGGCGCGACGGGCCCCGGTTCCAGTCCTGACGCGGAACACACCTTCAGCATCGTCTCGACTAAACAGCGGGGTGGGCAGGGGCACTATCCCACAGACACGAGAAGGCACTAACAGTTAGCTAACGAACGCCATTGTGGAGACAGAAGCGGCTCCGTAGAAAACAGTATAAACAGGGGACCCCGTGGAACAGTCCACACTGAAATGCAAGACTCCCTCTAATGGCAGGGCCTTGGCAAAGCGGTGACTCAACAACAAAGCGACGGATGTGCATCCCCCCCACCGCGGCGGCAGCTGCGGGAGGCTCCGGGCGGCTCTGCCTTTCTGCTCCGCCTCGTCGGCGTGATCGTGGCGATTAAGTGCGGTCAGGAAAGCTCTGGATCCTCGGGTGTTGCAGGGCCCTCTAATGCCGAAAACGACGGCCTCAGACGCTTCCTCCTTTGCGCTCAGAGAAAGAGGAAGGCCGCGGACTGACACGGCTGCTGCGCAGGCGCTCCGTCTGTGAGCTCAGCGCATGGATCTATGTGCGCCTCCGCGCCCCACCGCCCCACGGCCCCACGTCCACCCCACGTCCACCCGCGGTCCTCAGACACCGTCCTAAATCTGTACACGCCCCTGAGCCCTGTACCCACTGTACCACCGTGCTCACAGACTTCACAGCGCGGCGGAGAGAATTAAAGGGCCAGGATCACACGCGTTGAGAAAAGAATACAATATAGGAGTTTAGCCCGTGTTTAGCGCCCCCAGCGGACGATTTACATCATGTAATAGATGTTTAGACCTGCACTTGTAGGTTTATGGAAATAATCCATATTTCTCATTTGTTGTTGGTAGAGGCGGATCAACCATTCACTTGTGCCTTAGGACCCTGTGTGTGTGCGTGTCTACTCTACTCATAGAGGTTGACAAAACAATTATTCTCACATTTAATAAAAGGGGCAATTTATAGACCAGTAACAGATGTCTTTGTGGAGTGTGGGAAACAGCGGTCACTCATGCGCTAACAGCACTATAATGAGTATAAAGGCGATATAACGCCAGCTCGGCTCTGCACTGTGGTGGGTGGAGCAGTGACTGTGCACTATGGTGCACAGACAGAGGAGGGTGTGAGCAGAGCCTGGAGCAGAGTGCACATCAGGCTGTGGAACATCAATACTCAAATGGACTGGAGAGTAGGGCAGGTCTGGGCACGTTCACAGGCACTGACCCTATGAGTACAACGCACTTTTGGCTTCCATGAACAGAGCATTGTACTTTACGCAGGCTTCTCCTCCATAAGAGCCCTACACAATCCACTGAGCCATTCCAAATCTGTGTTCCATGTAAACACCAACAACCTTCTCATTGTAATCATTTTCTAAATGAATGTGGCCAGTAAAAAAGAAGATAAGGCATGTTTATTGTTACATGTCAAAGTCCTCGTACGAAAAACTTGTGCAGAGCTCAGCTACACAATACACACAGTACACACAGAGACACGTTCCCCAGTGAAACAGGCATAGTGGGTCACCTGTACCAGTGGTCACACACACTTGTACTTGTGGTCCCTGAGGCTGCGCTGGTAGGAGAAGCTTTTTCCACAGTGCTCACATTCGTAGGCCTTGTGCCCGCTGTGGGTGCGCTGATGGGCCTTCAGGGCACAGCTCTGACTGAAGCTGCGCCCGCACAAGGGGCAGTGGTAGGGCTTCTCTCTGTTGTGGGTGCGACAGTGCCTCTGCAGGTTGGATGGATTACTGAAGCTCTTCCCGCAGGTCGGACAGGTGAAGGGGTGGTCTCCAGTGTGCACCAACTAAATACATGTGGGTGTACATTTAAGTGAGTAACTTTTTTAAAGAAAGTGTATTTTCAGAGTACTTTTCTAAGAGCAAACCCTTACTTGAGTAATATTTTTATTAAAGTAACAGTATCCTTGAGTAAAAGTTTTGTTTACAGAAGCTTTATGTTGACAGTATGAAATGATTTTGACATTTGTGTCTCTTAGCCCTTCCTATTACATTTACACATTATAAATCAGATATTGCATCCTGACAGTTACTCAGTTACTTCAGTAGTAAATTTCCCAAATACTTTTTTATACCTTTACTTGAGTAATTTCTTGGACCACTACTTTACCACTATTACTTGTGTAATATTATTTTGAAGCAGTGTTACTCTTACAATTATTGGCTACTCTATTACCTCTTTGCCTGAACCAACAAGTCCAGAAGTTAGACACTTTCACAAGCTCCACTATTACTTTTCATACTATTGTTGTCCCATTTACATCATACTCTTGTAAAAAGCTCCTGGTAGTGAGGTTGCATACCTGATGTTTCCTGAGAGAGTATGGATGTGCAAACCTCCGGTCACAGCTCTTACAGGGGAAGGGCAGCTCTCCAGTGTGCAGTGCCTGCACAGTCACACAGAGCAGGTTAGACCACAGCACATCATCCTAGAGCTCAAATAGCTCATCGCATTCAATCTTAAACTAAACAACTAAATAACTGTCAATGCATGTAGTAGTCAAATCATCAGAATCTGGACTATTCAGAGTCACGAACACGCCATGTGCTGAGAGGAGAGATCTCAGTCAGAGAAGGAGAAAAATACAATGGCAAAGAACACATAGGGTCACGGGTTAGGAGGCAGAGTAGAGCCTATGTGAGGATCATTACCATTTCACAAATGAGGTAAGGCAAAAGGAGCTGTTGACTTGAAACATCACATCCACCTTTCAAGGTGGAACAGAGAATTTTGAGCTAGCAGACTAATAATAAAGATTTACTCAAACATATGTGAATGAAACAAAACAACTCCAGGTCTGTTTTTGAGGAGCTAACAACATTATAACTAGGGCCCGACCGATATAGATTTTGTTGGGGCTGATATGATACCGATAAAAATGGAGTTGGAGCTGCTGATAGTCGATATAATCGCCAATATATTTAGTGATGTAAAAATTCACTGTGAATCTTGAATTGTTTAAAAAACTTAGGTTTGGCTCTAGTGGATTTTAAATTGGGTTTATTTAGGCAACATTTATTGTTATTCTGCCTTTTTACATCTTATTTACAGACAGTAGTTCAGCCTAATGGCATTTGTGCATCACATTCTAGCAGCTAGTGATGGGTATTTCAGTTCTTTTTAGAGAACCAGCTCTTTTGGCTTGGCTCACTAAAAGCAGCTGGCTCTTTCAGCTCCCAAGGGGCTCTTCAGATTGTTTTGTTGCAAGCAGGACTAAAGCAGGACTAAAGCAGGACTAAAGCAGGACTAAAGCAGGACTAAAGCAGGTCTAAACCAGATCTAAACCATGTGTAAAACAGGACTAAACCAGAACTGAACCAGGACTGAGTGTCGGGACGCAGTCTCTATCTCTCTCCGTCTCTCGAGCCCAAGATTAGTCTTGGTTTATTTATTTTATGCTGAACTGCAGACGAACATGCGTGTTTTTTCTCTCCTATACACACGCAGATTTCTGAAAGTTTTGTTTTCAGCCACTGCCGCTGTCAAACTACCACGAGTCTGCACGCGACTTGAAGAGAAAAAAAGTGAGAAAAATAGAAAACACGGCTCCCAATAAGGAACAGGCTCCTGTTGTTCGCTTCAAAGAGCCGGCTCTAAGAGCCGTTTCGTTTGCGACCCACCCATCACTACTAGCTAGTGAAGAAAGTAAACTATCGCTATTAGCCTTTAGCTGTTAATGCTGCGTGCCACAGTAATTAATTATATGTGTAAATCTCATCATTCACACGTCTATTCACAGCTCATTTACATATCAGTGCAGGTCCAGTAACAAATATATGGACAATTTAACTTTACAACAGGCCAATAGAAAACAGCCTGTTTATGTGCGGGAACTACAGCAGCTAATCACTAACCAATAACAAATGACCAAAACTAGCTGCAAAGTCGACATATTTCCAACACTCAGCGCTCACACAGGCTCCTCCTCACATCACGAGTCTGCACTAAGAAATGTCCTTGTAATCCAGACTCAAACCGATTGTCCGTAAAAAAAAAAAAATCTCTGATTTTGGAGCTATGTCTGCGGGTGTAAGTGCACGAGTGACATGGCTCTGGGGGGGTGTTCAGGGACAGTACTGACACACACACAAATGACTCCGTAGATAAATACTGATGTAAATGTAATGTAATGCAAATTGGATTAAATTAACATAATGTAGAGAGTCTAGGCTTTATAACGACATATAACATGACCATATGAAATATTGGCCCATATCAGGGGCCCATATCGGCCACTAATATCGGCCAACCGATATATCGGTTGGGCTCCAATTATAACATGTCTCAAGCTCACAAGAGTCAATTTTGTGTAATATAAGATTTTAAATCTCTCTCTTTCTGTCTACTGTACCTTGCTTTGGTTATGTTTTGTTCTGTTTTGTTATTATAATTTTTTTCTAACGTGTTTGATAGATTTTGAGATCATGAAAACATGCACTGTCCTCACCAAATATAAATACACCAAACAAACCAATACCTGATGGGCTTTCAGGGAGACCTTATATGAAAACTTGTGACCACACGTCTGACAGGAAAAGGGCTTCTCTCCAGTGTGAACAACCTGCACACAAACACACACAAACCCACCCCCCCACACACAATATGTTAAATGCTTTGTAGTGACATAACACTTACTTTTTTCTGTGACTAAAATGCCAAAGTGATGTCTATCGTTCCTAATCAGTTACGGTCAATAGTTTGCCTGGGATCCAGAACACAGACTTCCTTACTTACAATACCCTTACAATACCTTAGGAGGTGTTCTAGGTATGTCCCACCGGGAGGAGGACCCAGGGAAAACCCAGGACACACTGGCTGGCCTGGGAACCCTGGAAGAGGTGCCTGAGGTGAGTCAGGTTTAGTTTAATTAATTAATGAGACAGGGACAGTGCACAATATACATTATTTTGTACTGATTCTGCACTCGCCGCGCACCGTGGATCGAGTGACTCGGGAGATTGTTTCAGAGCTCAGGGAAACAAACTGGTGGCTGAGTGGCTAGCACTCATGCCTCACAGCAAGAAGGTTCTGGGTTCGATCCCCAGGTCGCCAAGGGCCTTTCTGTGTGGAGTTTGCATGTTTGTCCCTGTGTCTGGATGGGTTTCCTCCGGGTGCTCCGGTTTCCCCCATCAACCCAAAACATGCTACAGGTCTCCAGAACAGTTGATAGTCAAGGTCAGTTAAATACAATCAATCAATGAACCTGTCCAGGGACTACAGGTGGAAATTAGCACTGATGCTACAACCTGATGTACAATGCATCTCTCCTGTCAAGGTTAATGTGAAAATTGTGCACTGTCCCTGTCTCAAATAAATAAATAAATAAATAAATAAACTGCTTTAGCGGAGGAGCAGCAGTATCATAAATGATCTTAAACAGCAGACAAACATTGCATAGATTTATCAGGTTTTCAAAACTTAAAATGTTCTGTTTCACATTTGGAAACAGGGTAGGACTCTAAAAGTTTTTTAAACTTCATGCTACTCCTTTTGAGCACCAGATCCCAAATATGTTCATGTACATATCACTACTTTTTGTTATTGTTTTTGATTTTTGTTGTACCTGGCTCAAACAAATAAATAAATGAATGAAATGAAGTAACATTTCACATTTAGACAGGCACCTGAGACTTCAATAATTAGGGAGTACCTGAAATTGGCCATGTAAAATTTTATAGTGTTTGTTAACTTTTTAATGTGCTTTTTAAAACATAAATCTGGTTCCAGAATAATTCCTAGATATTTAGATAAGAAACACAAGAGGAGAGAAAGAGGAGAAAAAGTGAGGAGCTGCAGCTGGATCAGAGAGAAGCAGGGAGGGGGAGTTGGGCAGATGGCACCGCACACATACAGGCAGAGGGAACGAGACACTGAACTTTTAAAATTGTGCAGATTTAAGTCAAAAGCATAGATGTTCTATATGAGTGGACATAGCTAACGCGCTAGCCGCGTGCCAAATAGGAAGTTCCTCAGGAGGCTCTTCCAGCTCCTTCTGACCCTGGCTCCAACTGACTTACATTGGGATCTCGTCGCCCCTCTCTGTACCTGCTGCAGTGAGCCTCATCCTTTTGGTCTTAAAATGTTCGTATTAACCCGCTCTACATGATCCTGAATTCTTTTTTTGCTATTTTGTCTGTCAAAAAAGTCCTATTCATAACATAGCCTGGCTCCAGATTCAGTCCTGTAATCGTTAGCATTGTGAGCCTCATTTGAGCGGCACTGGACAATATCGGTGACGTCAGACTCGCTTATTCCACTTCTTTTACACAGTCTATGGTCAAAACTTATGAAATGTGAGAACTCATAAGTCAGTTTTATCCTAAACAACAGAGTGATGACTCCTTCAGCATCACGTGCCCTTACTGTCACACGATGGCTGTAGACCAGCTGTCGATTCAAATGTGCTTGTCTTATCATCAAGATCAACCTAAGTTTAAATCCCGATCTATTGATATTTTGATTTTTGGCACAGCCCTATGTGAAATGCTCTTAAAGACCTAGACAAAAAGAGGTGAGTACCTGGTGGGTCTGGAGGGCAGCCTTCTGTAAAAATCTACGTCCACAGGTGAGGCAAGCGAAGGGCTTCTCTCCCCGGTGTCCTCGGATGTGGACCTGGAGGTAGGTGTACGACTGGAAGGTCTTGTTGCAGATGTGGCAATGGTTGGGCTGTAGCCGTCTGTGCTTGTGCTGGTGCATGTGCAGCTCACACAGGGAGTCCAGAGGCTGCTGACAGAGCACACAGGAGCAGGGGAAGCGGTGCGTGCCCAGGTGGTCCTGCAGACTCTCTCTGCTCTCTGTAGTAGTACCACAGGCCACACAGGAGATGGTGCCATCCCAGGTTTGAGAGATCTTCATGTGGGTCTTGGTGTGCATGCGAAGGGAGCTCTTCTGGGAATAGGCCTTGCCGCAATAGCACTTAAAATGTTTGCCTCCAGAGTGACGATGCTGGTGGTCCTTCAGAGAACTAGACTGTTGGAGGAGAATATTTCTTAATTTTTCAACAACTGACTATGAACAAAAAAGATAAGTCTAAATCTGTGGGACACATTGGCAGGGCAGAAATTAGTAGTTTAACCTATCGTGCTCTACAACATAGTCATTAGATTTAAGATTTACAGATCTTGTCCATTTTTTTCTAGATTTGCGACCTAAGTTAAGTTATTAATTTTGCTTCCTGATTGGACACGGGCAGAAGATATGACATATGTAGATGTATGTTAACAAGCAACCACAACATTAACAAGATCTAAAACTGTCTAAATTTCACAATAGTTATGATTTGACAACACATTTTCTTTGTAGGACTGTCTGTCTGTCTGTCCTATTATTGATCAGCATAATTGTATTGGTGGTTTCCAAATTCTAGAATGTGATGATGACATAGTCCCAGATGGGAACAAGAGACAGTGTTCCCTATTGATAATGTTGTACTTTGTGAATGATATTTCATGGCTAATGCTGAACCTGATAATTTCTCTTAGTTACTAGATCCAAGAACTCACTTAATTGCAACCAAAATCTACATAACCATATTCATTTTAGCTGCCCCCCCATCTGTATTAAATCTTATTGTCCTATAGAATGTTGTGATGTCATCTTAAACCAAATAACTTAAGTGAATAACTTCTCTCCATCTAAAATGGTCGAATAAAACGTAGCCGTGCACACATAGCCTTGGGCCTGCGGTACCTGGTTGAAGCAGCGGCCGCACACGTCGCACTTATAGGGCTTCTCTCCGGTGTGAATCAGCTCGTGACGGTTGCGGTTGTTGTTATTGGTGAAGGCCTTGTCACAGTACTGACACTTGTAGTTGCGCTGGCCTGTGTGCAGGACCATGTGACGCCTCATTTGGTATTTGCGGTGGAAGGTTTTGGCGCAGGTGGGGCAGCTAAAGGGTCTCAGGGTGCTGTGGATCCTCTGGTGCGTGGTCAGGCTCTGCTTCTGTGTAAAGCTCTTCCCACAGACATCACAGAGGTGCAGCCGCTCCCCTGACAACACACATGGGCACACATGCACACACAACTTTACAGTGGCAGTCACAGTAACTTTAAATTTAAGAAGATCACACTACCATTCAAAAGTTTGGAAACACCTTCTCATTCATCATTTTCTTTTTTTCATGTTTACAATTTTCTACATTTTATATACATACAGAAGACATGAAGCAAGATATATGGAATTATGTAGCTAAGAAAAGAAAGTGAAATATTTTTCATTTTTTATATTTAAATCCTCAAAGTATCCACCATTTGCTGTGCAAACCCTTGGTTTTCTTTAAATGAGCTTCATGATGTAAAATAAAATGGTTTTCACTTCACAGCTGTGCCTTGTCAGGGTTTAAAAAATCTAAAATCTTAAAGCAGTCTGGAATTATTTTGAATTTTATTTACTACATTACAAAGTCATAGTCCAGTCACAGTCAAATAAAGACACAAGGTGTGTCCACACTTTTGACTGATATTGTCAGTGGGACCATGTCCATTTTGAAGCCTGCCCTTCTTATGCATGTGGTTATCCAAACCCTCTACAGAAATGGACCAGAGACTTAAGGCTGCTCTAACACCACAGAGTGTGGAGGGAAACCTGAGTGAGGTTGGCCCCCCATCAAACGCAAACCTACTATGTCAGTCATTTGTGCTTTGTTTGTGCTGTTTTTGTGCTGCAAAAAGTTTCATTTGTGACTCTTTAACGATTATTTTATAGGTCAAATTAGGGTCAGCCAGCCCCCTAGGAAGCATCAAACTGCTCTAAAATGGTCCAAAATTGTGTCAGTAATTTGTGCTTTGTTTGTGTTGTTTAGTGCTACAAAAAGTTTGTTTGTGTTTTTATGGATCTTAGCTATTAGCTATTAGCTATTTTCGGCCGATGACATCACCCCCAAAAATGTTTAAACATGCAAAAAATTCGCAAAACATTACATTCTTTCCATTTTGCTTGTGCTGTTGTGTGCCGTTAATATTTTACTTTTTGCCTTAATATTTTTAATTTATTTATTTCGTTGATTACATTAGGTCATTTTGGCGCTGGAGTTTGGCGTAATGTAATCAGTGAAACAGGAAAGGATCTCTCCTTCACTTTGGTTCTCCTCGAGGTTTCTCTTTTTCACACTGGGTTTTGTTGGGAGTTGTTCCAGCAGGAGGGTCTAAGGACAGAGGGCTCTCTGCGACACTTTTCCATGTACTTGTCTATTTCACTGTTAGATGTTCACTGTTTGATTTTCAGACTTTGTGTTTGTTAAATCAATTCTTTTGATATGCCCTGCGAGGCGACAGCTGTAGTCATTTTGAGCTCTGTAAAATACATTGAAAATGAATAGTGACAGTGTAGAGCTTAGGGATGCACTGATCCAGCTTTTTCTGTTCCAATACCAATTTTGAAACTATGGCTTTAAATATCTGCCAATACCCGATATCAACTGATACCAGAGCAGAGACTGAAAACAAAAAGACAAAACTGATCCAAACTTGTTATGCAGTTGTTATCTGTTTTTATGTTATGTAGCGGTTATCTCTCAAGTGACTACAGAACAACAAATTATTAAATAAATTTATAAATCAAACCAAGATATAAACCAATTTTGGAAGCTAATTCTTCAGTATTGGTGCCGATATCCAATATCAGTGTCGGATGGGTACATCCCTAGAGGCTTTCACAGGCCTGAGAACAGAAAGACTTCTCACCAGTGTGCTGCAACATGTGCCCATCTAAAGCTTTCTGTCTGGTGAAGACCTTTTCACACACAGAGCAGCTGAGGGCCTCGGAGGGGCCAGGGCCACTGGGCCTTGCTGTTCTACATCTCTTGGAAGCCTTCATAGGACCCCCCCTGACTGCAATCTTCACCAGTCTGGTTATGTAGTCTGTGTCAGCATTAAAGAGCCCCAGGGTCTCTTCACCCTGAAACACAAAGAAGTTCACATTCCTTCATGTGGCTGAGACCAAAAAAGTGTATTTATTCTTTTATTTCAAAGCAGTACTTTTACTATATAACAAACATCAATACTACAGTCTGTCACAATGGCTGTGTGCAGTGTAGACCTGCTCATGGTTGCCATGGTTGTGACTGTCCTCTGCAATAGGACCCTCCTCCTCAGTAGGCCCCTCTTCTGTAGGCTCCTCCTCATTGATAGGGTGCTCACTAGGGTCCTCCTGTGTCGGACCCTCCTGGACAGGGCCCTCCTCACTCCCTGACGGCACATCTGAAGGAGCAGCCTCCACTTCCTCATCCTCTGCTGTGACCCTTTGGACCCTCTCCTGTGACAGACACAGAATAACCCAGCTCCTCTGTAAATGAAACTTTTGTGACAGTAAACCTCACACTGTTACTGCAGTGGAGCTTCGGGTACTGGGACTTTGCCCAGTCCAGAATAGCCTTTAAGTACATTGTGAAGAGTATCACTTTGTGCCAAAATCAAAGCCCATTGTCAGCGTTTGAATCGAACTATAAAATATTTTATAGATCATGAATCTATAAGAAATAAAGTGGTGCATCAATATAAGATAAAGTCTGACTGCTCTTGCTCTGAACTCCATATATGAGCATCTGAACAAGGGCACATCCCACGCCAGAATGCTTTTTCTGGACCATAGCTCAGCTTTTAATTCTCTTGTACCTGCGAGGCTCAGAGAATCTGAAAACTCTTGGTCTGTGTGATGCCACAGCAGAATTGCCACAGGCAGTGATCACTTTAAACAATGCACTTTAAGAATAGAAATAAAAATTATAATAAAAGAAATTAAGGGTATAGGGTAAATAAGGTCAAACTAAAAGTAATCGTGAACTAATAATGGGTTATATATGAATTTATATTTGAAGAACAACAATAATGCATTGGATATAATAAAGATATATACAAATGCATTGGATATAATAAAAATATTCTTAATAAACACAATTTAAACAGTATTTTGAGCACTGGAGATGTGGACAGATTAATAATGCAGGCTTACTCAAACATGTGTGAATGAAACAAAACACCACACCATACTCAAGATATGTTTTTGAGGAGGTAACAACATTCTAAAAGAGTCAATTTTGCATAATATGGCATCTTTAAAAGTAATAAATTTTGGGAAAATTATCTTAATGGGCCTCAGCCTGGGCAGAGATAGCTGTCCATCTGCTGCTCTAAGGGAATGGGGGGCTTACCTTCTTGGACTTCCACCTCTTGAAAAAAGGCATGCGCTTTAAGGCCGTGTCACAGATCATCACCACTGTGGAAGACAGGATACAGACTCTGGATTAGAAGTAAAATCTGCAAATATTAAGTAGCATATGCCTATTTACTGCAGCCGAGCTCATGTAGATGACATCACAACCATTGGAACTTTATTAGTGTCAATGTGAGTAATGACATTTCATGAGCTCAAAACACTACACCTAAAATGTGAGAGCTGTAACCATTTAATAACACATATAAAAGTCTACAAGTATGCTAAATAAGTTCACCTGGCATTTAAAACAAGAAAATCAAGGTAACACCAGGAATAAAACAGTGAAGAGTTAAACCACAGGGACATTGCACACACACATTTCTCACTGACACAGACTTAGGATCAGACTCTGTTGAAATGAACCTTTTTCTCCTTAAATCACATGTTTCTGAGTTTGTGCTTTGAGGAAATACTTCTTGTGAGGTGAAAAACATAGTTCCATACACAGAAATTAGGCAATAAAAAGGAAAAAAAAAAACACACACTTTGTCATTGTTGTTGCCCATAGCCATCAACACTGCAACTTCATCATAATTAGTGTGTCATTTGAACAGGTTTAAGCACTTGTTAACATTACAGTTGCTAGGTAACAGTGATGGAATGAAATCTACGCATGACACATCTGCTGCGTTTGGGTGGTGGCTTGTACCTCTGCGCTGCGGGGCTCCCTGGGCTGTGACGTGTCTCTCTGCTGCCTCCAGCCTCAGCCTCAGCTCCTCCACCTCAGTCACCTGCACCACAACATGAACGCTCACCTCAGTCACCCGCACCACAAACACTCACCTCAGTCACCCGCACCACAAACACTCACCTCAGTCACCCGCACCACAAACACTCACCTCAGTCACCCGCACCACAAACACTCACCTCAGTCACCCGCACCACAGCACACACACTGACAGTTCTATAAGAATAGGGTATTAAAACTAGAGAGATCAGACATGCTGTTGACTGAATAGGGATTCAACTGCCTTAAAGGTATTTTTATGGTCCAAAAATCGTCATCTATTTTCTCTGAATAAATAAATTAATATCACTTTTCTTCCACTTATATAACCAAGGCCGGGATGTGTGGACAGCAGGAACTACCCAAGTTCCTTCACCCCACACACTTCCTCCAGCTCTACCGCGGTGATCCAGAGGCATTCCAAGCCAACTGAGATAAAGGCCGTGTCAATTCTCTTTCCTCGTCTCCTTCTCCTCTCCTTTTTCAGCTGTCAGTCAAATGCTCCAGATTAAGCAGTGTACCAAATCTCAGAGGAAACGAGGGAAAAAAACCACAAAGGAAACATGAGGGAGGGTTTAGGAGGCAGACATCAGATCAAATACTCAAAGTGCATTTATCTCACAGTGTAGTCTGCATTGTTGCAGCTATACAACTACAGGGACAACAGAAAATAATTTTTGACATGTCACATAAAATATGTTATACTACATTTATCTGAAAAAATAAATATGTTAGTTTGAATTTGATTTAAAAGTCCTGAAGTAATCCTTAGTAAAGTTCTCACTGCAGGGCCATTTTGAACAGAACCAGCGCCTGCGGAAAGTGTGTCCCATTCACCCTCAGCTCATGTCTCCCCCTGCTTCTTTCCTTTGCTCCACTCTCCTCAATGTGTCTCCTCTGTGGCCAGGACTTCTTCAGTCATTTCCTGTGGGATTGAGGGGAGGAATCAAGGAAAAGGAAGCAAGGAAAGAGAATTGAGATGAGATCACAGTCCCTCCAGCGGGCCCTGGGGAATATCCCCGGAACCCCTCCACAGGGAGCCGTACAGGAGGCATCCAGAACATATGCCCGAGCTACCTCAGCTGCTCCTCTCAACGTGGAGGAGCGCATACTCTACTCCGCGCTACTCCCAGAAAGGGGGTACGAGGGAACATAGACCTGACCCTCACATCTCTGTAAAGGCAAACGTTAGGCCTACCTTGGACTGGAGCACGGAGGAGCACTCGTGGAACAGGAGGCAGAGCTTTTCCACTGCGTCCTGCGCCAGAGCGGTCAAGCAGAGGCTGAGGTGGAAAACCTGGGCCGCAAGCAAATCCAAACATGAGACTTCCCAAAACAAGAGAAGTGTGCTGAAGGTCAGTTTAGAACCCTCACCTTCTGGTCCACGGGTGCGGCCGTGCTCACACAGTCCTCCGGCACAAACGCGCTGCCATCCACCACTTTGGTCACTTCTGACACCGCTGCGCTCACCATCATCTCCAGGATGGCCGCCACTTGTGCCTCTACCTCCACCATGGTGTGTAGCTCGCTCCGGTCGCTCACCGGAGTGCATTCGCCTCTCGGACACTGCTCGGACACTGCGTGGGCACGGCTCTGAGCTGGCGCTGACGCGTTGGAGCCGTTAATGCTTTAGACACGGGGGATCTGTTGGTGTGCTAGCTTCCTTTCGGTTTGTTTTGCTCCTTGCTCTTCTTCTGTTTTACCATTCTCTGCCTCTGGTTTTCGGACGGGCGGCAACCGACCAACTGCTCATTACCGCCCCCTATCGTACGAGAGTGGATTGAAATTTGCACCAGACAGGCTATGATAGGCACACTGCCCTTCCATTTAGCTTTTGAACATTTCTATTTTGTCTCAAAAATCATCGCATCAAATCACCACGTGTCAGCTCTTAGGCTTATTGGAAACTAAGGCTAATCTAAAGAAGGTAGAACAGGCCTAAACCATCCAGTACGAATCCAAGCGGAGGGCGCCTAGCCTCCATCCAAAAATGGGCAAACATACCTCCTTCCTTGGCCGCTCAATTCTCTTTCCTTACTTCCTTCTCCTTGATTCCTCTCCATTTTTCAGATGTCAATCAAATATTAAGTGGTGTCCCAAAGAAAACCACGGAATGAAGGAGGCTTCAGAAGGCAGACATAGATAAAATATTGAGAATTGAGAAGGAAGAATTGAGACCCTTGTCCTTCCTTCTCCTTTTTGCTGACCTCTGAGAGCTATATCATGAGGTCAACTATAAATCCATAGATCTAGTAGATGACTGCCTGCCCTGTAAGTAACACTCCACCAACATAGCTTAAGGCCAGGAACACCTTGAAAACACATCAGATCTGTATGGGAAAAACATGTTAGATATCTATACAAATATGGACAGGGGACTGTCTTGGGAAGAAAAAAAGGATGTAACCTCATTTAAAGGGAATGAAATGTTCAGTCTACCAAGGGCTTAACTTTATACACTTCCTGAAAATCAAAGTGAAATAATGATGTGGCAGGTCAGGTCAGGTTTGGCCAAAATTTATTTCTGCAACTCAAAATGCTTCTCAATATCTTATGTGGCCCTCATGTGCTTGTCTGCATGTTTGACAATGTCATGACCGCTCCTAATGTGACAGATGGAGTCTTGTGGGATGTCCTCCCAGATCTGTGTAAGGGTATCACTGAGCTCCTGGAGAATCTGAGAAGCAATCTGGCGGCATCTGATGGATCCAAACAGCAGTGAGCAGTGTATTCCACTGAGTCATGTCCTTTAGTCCTACAGAAGCTGAACCACATCAGTGCACATGGAACGAGATGTTTTTTCAACACTTACAGTTTATGTAAATGAGCCACATGGTTTAAAGTTTTGTTTCTGTAAAATCATAAACAAATGCGTGCAAAACTGCATTAAACACATTGTAATCTCAAACAAGCTGGTGTGGCTCTATAGAAATTATTGTAAATTTATGTTATTTATGCAGAAAATTTGTATTAATATTTTGCATCTGTGTATATAGCTTGTAAATGAGTATTTGGAAACGTTTGGTTTGATCTGCGCAGTGGATTGTGGGTTTCCTCATAGCTCCTTAATGCTGGTTAGGAACCTCCCGAGCTTCCTATGCTAAAGGAAGCATAATTGCTTCTTTCCTTACTCCTTCCTGACCTCATTGATCAATTCGGATGGTCCTTGTCATGATGGATGATAACGCATGTCAGGAATAAGTTCATTTAACAATTTTTGGATGCACCGCTCTCCTCGATCCTGTAGGAAATGGGTGAGGAAGTGCCACCCACAGGGGAGACACAGCGAAGAGATATTCGCTGTGTGAGATATATAACTCCTCACTGAGACTAATAAAGTTTGATTCTTTTCTTTGATGGCTGCCTACTGAAGCCTCCCTCATGGTTACTCCTTCCTTCTGTGGTTTTCTTTGGGACACCGATTAATATGACACATTTGATTGACAGCTGAAAAAAGGAGAATCGAGGTGAGGAATCATGAAAGAGAAAGAATTGGGGAAAGAGAAATGAGATGCAGCCGCGGCTTCTATCAGCGCTGATCAATATGATTCAGGAAATGTTTCACTATACTGCCCTCTACAGGGTAAAAACCACAAAACACTCATAAATAGGAGAAAACCATATCCTCTGATCTAAAAATGATTTATTGCTGAAATAAATTATGTTGACAGTGTGAACTGTAACCCAACCCTTTTGTTGTTGGAGATATTTTTGCTGCTAATTAGAGGAGCAGTTGATTAGATGAATGTTCCATGTAAGGGGAGCTCAGTGAGGCAGGTGGGCCCACAGTCCGGGCTGCTGCATCCCACAGCTGTGCTTCTTGAGCAGGCGGGAGTCAGAGAATCCTAGGCCACAGCTGGAGCAGGAGTAGGGTCTCTGGCCTGTGTGCACCTGCATGTGGAACTGTACATGTGTGAGCTGTCTGAAGCGTGCCCCACACACCTCACACTCGTATGGCTTGTGTCCTGAGTGTATGAGCAAGTGCTTGCGGTAGTTGGCCTGGACTCTGAAGGCCTTCCCACAGTGCTGGCACTGGTGAGGTTTCTCCCCCGTATGCTGCAGGCGGTGGCTCTTCAGAGCCTGCTGGTTGATGAAGGCCTTCTCACACATGTCACACTGAAAGGGTCGCTCACCAGAGTGCAGCCGCAGGTGGTAGTTGTATGTGGCTTTGTAGAAGAAGGTCTTTGGACACAGATGGCACTTGTACTGCTTCATGTCAGAGTGGATGAGCTGGTGCTTGTGCAGGGCGCTGGCATCCTCAAAGCTCCGGTGACAGGTATCACAGCTGAAGGGAGTCACGTCCAGGGTGGTCTTGTCCAGGCGCAGGATGACCCGCCGCTGCCCCGCTCTGCTCTGACCTCCAATCTGCCCCCTGCCTCTCACTCCCCCCTGGTGCTCCTTCTCATGGACTTGCTTCTGATGTCGCTGGAGCTGGAAGTTGTAGAGAAAGGTGCGCCCGCACAGGTCACACATAAAGGTCTTGGGAGCCCCGTGAATGAGCATGTGGGCCTTGAGCTTGTTCTGGACAAAGCTCTTGCTGCAGATGGGACACTTGAAGGGCCGCTCGCCGCTGTGAATGCGCATGTGGCGCTTGAGGTTCTGCTGAAAGGTGAAGCGGGCTCCACACAGCTCACAGCTGAAGCTCCGGCCATTGTGTACAGACTGGTGCAGCTGGAGAGAGCGCTTCAGCTTGAAGCTCTTGTCACACTGGGAACACATGTAGGGCTGCTCTCTTGAATGGCTGCTCTCGTGGCTCTTGAGGGCGAAGGCGCTTCTAAAGCTCTTCCCGCACTCAGAGCACGGGTGAGGCTTGTGTCCGGAGTGCACAGCCACATGGGCACTCAGGTACGACTTGGTCTTGAAGGCCTTCCCACAGGTGGAGCAGGAAAAAGGTCTAGAGTCACTGTGTAGCTGTTGGTGGGTCTTCAGATACACTTTGTTCTTGAACGTCTTGTCACAGATGCTGCACTTGAAGGGGTTGGGTTTGTTGTCACAGTGTTCCTGCAGGTGGAGCTCTAAGTGGCTGTGTTGAGTGAATATGCCTGTGCAGTGCTCACAGACCAGCGCAGACTGCGGCTCAGCACTGCCCCCTGCAGTTTGTGCAGACTTCTTGTTCTGAACTTGGACAGTGGAGTCTGTAGAGAGAAAATGTGTAGAGATCAGTTCTTTACACTGTAACAGATTCCACTGTGAGTTTCTAGTTCCAGACAGGAGTATGGTCTGATGGATCTAGACTGGTGGACCTAGATAATGGCTGGGTGGAGGCCGCTTCACCTTTCGTGTGGAAAATGAGAGATTTAATGCATTTCATACAAAATTCTGATAAAAAAAAAATAAAAATCAAAAATTAAACATTTTAGCTATTGGACTCTAGACCCTCTTTTTTGTCTTCAATCCAGTCATCACATAGTGGTTTACTCTTTATCTGATGTTTAAATTAATATTAATATTAGGAAAACTGTTCATGATTACCAGGATTTTGTGGGCTTTGCTTCTCAGAAGAAGTCTTCTCTGGTGCTTGCTCAGTAGTGCTCCTTACACAGACCCTCTCCTGCAAGGTGCTCTGACCCTCCTCTGGGATGCTCCTCCTGTGGCTCTCATCTAGCCTCAGTTTGCTTCTCTGGCTCCCCCTGTGGGTCTCCTCTAGGCTCAGTCTGTTCTGCAGGGCCTGGGTCTCACGCCTCAGCAGCTGCACAAAGATACTGTGGATTTTTCTGGTGGCCTCTTGAGCCACCATTATCACCACTGCTCCCTGTGACACTGGCTGTGAGAAAACAACAGTGTTTAAGTACACTTAGGGCATGACCATGCCCAATCTTGAACCATAGGCCTGTATTAAAATCATGAATTGATTTGAATGATAAATGCTGATGTGTAATATAGTTTTATTTACAAATACAAGCACTTGTTTTCATTATATGAAAGATAATGATTTCCTAGATTTAGGCTAGTCATGGTTGTGTGTTGTTTTAAACCTGAAGATGCTTAGGTTATAAATAATATAAGGGTCATTCCACGCCATTTCAACAAATGGCCCACGCACTTCAATCTCAAACAATTTTGAAAAAATTACCAAATAGTCCTTGACTATCATGTACCAACCCTGTGAAATTTTAGTCATTACTTTATAAGTTACAGCTCATTTTATGAGGAGGGTATGTGTCCATTTACGGGCCCAAAATCACATAATTTTTTCTCAGCCGTTTTCACAGGTCGATATCTCCATAAGTATCACACACAGAGGGCTGACATTTTGTAGGCTTGTAGTTCTCTACTCTGTGTTCAAATAACATCTATCAAAAGTTTAGTATCTCAACTCATTGTCATTTTATATGAACTTAAAAATAAAAAAAAAACTTGTTCATTTCCGTGGCGTACCATTTTTAGCCCCTTTTTAAACCTAGTTGTAGGTGTCGGAGACCCTTGAATTTTTTTGAGAATCAAGATATGTACTAGAACTGTTAAAAAAAATTGCCAAATTATGAAAATTTGAAATAGGTTATGTGTGAGGGTCCTGTTAAAAACAAGGAAACGCAACATGGTCCGATTTTCACATGTAATTTATTGCATGTGGGTTGTAAAAAAAAAGGTGGAATAATTTTTTTCCTGAAAGACCTTTCATATGGTACCAAACATATGTATTTTATGAAGCTTCTTAAATTTTTTATTGTATCTTGAACATTCTCGCTTTTGAGGTTTCGGTCATAGTGCAAGACACAATAACACAAGTAAACAGTGACCATGTACTATGTTTTATTTATTATTATTTATTTATTTATTATATAAGCGCAGGGTTCTAAGATGCAGAGCCTCTTTTGGTCTGCTCCAAAGCCATAAGCCTCCGGGAAAGCCTCCCACATGAAATCATGTCATGTATAAATGATAAAATGTTCACATGCCTGACCAAACAATGACTTTTAAACAAACAATCTTGTACACATGAACCTGACTTGTAAGAATGCAGCAACATGAGCTGCAAATATGTTCATAGTGCATGGATGTGGTGACTGAACGGGGTTATAGTTTGATTATTGATTGATTATCACTGCATTAATATACATAGTATTTTATTATTGGCATGTGCCCCATTTATGACATCAGCTTGTCCAGAGACTGCAGGTAGAAATGACCAGTTTCGCTCTAACCTGCACAAACATAATATGGCCTTTGTGTGCAGGTCACTTTTATATGAATTGTCTCTGATAAATAAAGTTAAGGAACTAAATAAAACTCCACCCCATACCGAGGTCCAAATTAACTGCTAAACTGGACAAACACATTGACTTTATTAATAACTCATATTCACTCAATAACGTAAATAAAGAAGTTGGTTAAAATAGTCCAGGAATCTCTAACAGGACACGTCTGGACAAAAATAACCGAAAACTTTGCAAAGAAGTTTTGCAATTGAATTAACTTATAGCGACTTGTGTTGTCTGGCTCAGGGTGGTCAGGATACAGAGGAAAACCACGGTACTTTTCAGCTAAAGCTTATGAAAAACTGGAGTAGCCCAGCAGCTAATCCGCCATCTTTGTTAGCCGCTGCTGCCTGTGATCTCCTCCCTGAACAGTCTTTGATACAGCCCGGTGCCTATGGGTCAATGCATGGATCTATAAGAACAGCTTTAACGAGTGTTGAGGTTGTGAAATGAACAGTGAGACTCACCTTTGTTAGAGGCTTTCCAGGTGGACAGAACAGCTGAAGAGCCGTGTTTATGGCAGTGTCTATGACGGCCCTAGTGGCACTGTAAGCCGCGGCATCCATATCACCTCCGCACTTGTCCAAAGGCATCAAAACTACCAGTATAATGTGTTTTCAGTGTGTGAGAAGGAGTTTGCCTGGCGTCAGACACCTGCGTGTGCGTGTGCGTGAGCGGGGGGCGGGGCTGGCCTCAAGGTGGCATCTCCCTGCATTCGAATCAAAGGCGTAACGAGCACAGTCTATAATAACGGGACACCAAAAAAATGAAATAAATAATATATCTCCTGTAAGTAAGAAAACAGCAAACACTAAACTGTCAAGAGATGTTTCCTTGAGCTGGAAACTGATCATAAAGAAAAAAATCTAATTAGGATTTAAACATTTTGTAATAAACATTGTATTATTGTATACCAGTCTAGGCTTTCAAATAATCCAGGTTAAACTTTTTCTATATTTATGGAATCCATACCCTACTCATTATTAAAAGTGGTGCAGAACAGTACAGCAACGTGACTTTATTAGAAACATAAGGCACAGAACTGAACCATAGACTACAGTCTATGACTTAAACACAGTGGCCCTCATTACCAAAGCTGTGCTGGGTCAGTGCAGAGAAAAGTTAAAACCCCAAAAAAGCTGTGGCTCATTATATTGCTCAAATAAAACTCAAATAAAATTTTGTTACAGCTGACATTTCCGGGGGTTGTACTTCATATTTCCAGAAGCCACTCCTGAGCATGTTTACACTGTGTGAAATTATGCTGCATTCATGTGATCTCAGAACCGCTGATACAACTTTATTTATCAGACCTAAAAATATCAGATCTATCACAGCTCTGAAAAGACCTGTTTAACAGCCAGTAGTAACATACGTTAATACAATGATTATTAGTTATCTATTAGTTGTTTCATTGGAAAAATATGTAGAAACGCTTATTGTGGTTACAGGACAGTTTCTGTGAGGAGATAGTTGTTTCAACTTTCCCACATTAGTTTCCCATTTAAATTCCAACTTGAGTCCCTTTTCCGGAACTTGGATCTTTAGTATTCCCGAGATCACATAAAAGCAGCATCCACCTTGTCCGTTGACAAGGCAGAGTCAGTTTTGTCATGATAAAGTTTGATAGAAGAGGACCTTCATCATGAGCCGTGGCAGCTATGTTTCTTGAGCTGTCGGGAGTCTGAAAAGCCTCGTCCACAGGTGGGACAGGAGTACAGCTTCTGTCCTGTGTGCAGCTGCATGTGGGCCTTCAGCTGGTTGGACTGGTGGAACTTCTTCTCGCAGTACATGCACTGAAAGGGCTTATCTCCGCTGTGGATGCGCATGTGTCTGTAGAAGTTGCCGTCGGTACGGAAGGCTTTGCCGCACTGGTCACACTTGTAGGGCTTCTCTCCTGTGTGGATGCGCTCATGCTGCTTCAGGCTGCTGGCCTGGAAGAACCTGTTTCCACACACGTCGCACACAAAGGGCTTGTCGCCTGTGTGGCTGCGCTGGTGGTAGCTAAACGAGTACTTGTTGTGGAAGGACTTGTCACACACTTCACAGGTGAACTCCTTGTTCTCACTGTGGCCCTTCTCGTGCAATTTGAGGGACCAGGCGGCCGAGAAGCCTCGCAGGCAGATTTTACAGCTGAAAGGCTTGTCCACAGCTCTGTTTCTCCGGCGCAGCCCAGGACCCTGCTGCCCATCTGACTCCTCGCGGTTAGCATGTACAAACTTTTGGTGCGCCCGCAGCCTGCAGTTGAACAGGAAGGTCTTTCCACACAGGTCGCACATGAAGGGCTTGCTAGCGCCATGGATGAGCATGTGCGACTTGAGCTTGTTGTTGTCAGAGAAACTTTTGCCACAATCCTGACAGCTGAAGGGCTTTTCACCTGTGTGGATACGGATGTGTCTCTTCAGGTTGTTGTTGAGGCTAAAGCGAGCTCCACAGATGTGGCACGTAAAAGGCTTTTCTCCAGTGTGCACCACACTGTGGCGCTTTAAGGCAGTGCCAGTGCGATAGGAGCGGTTACAAACAGAGCAGACGAATGGGCTAATGCCTGTGTGCTTTCTGCGATGTACTGTCAGGGAGTGGGCGTACTTGAAGCTCTCTTCACACTCAGAGCACTTGTACTTCTTGGTGTTGGTGTGGACCATCTGGTGGAATCGGAGGGTGTCTTTACTCTTGAACTCTTTGCCGCAGGTTGCACAGCTGTAGGGCCGGTCCTCCGAGTGGACCACCATGTGGCAGCGTAGCTGCACAGAGCTCTTGCACGTCTTATCACAGAGTGAACACTGAAAGGTCAGAGCCTCTTTCTGGTGACGCACTCGATGGTTCTCCAGGGACTGCTCCAGCCTGAAACTGCGCCCACACTGGTCACAGGTGAAGGCTTTGGGGGGATTCTGCTGGTGGCGGGCCATGTGGTTGTGCAGGGATAGCTCCTTCCTGAAAGCCCTCTTACAGTGTGGGCAGGGAAAGGGCAATGGCTCCTTCTCCTCATGACTCTGGGCATGTTTCTCCAGAGCTGCCTCGTCAGTAAAAGTGCGCTCACACTGCTCACAGGGAAAGGCTTTGAAGTGCACCTTCATATGCTTGTTCAGGTCTCCTTTCCAGTGAAAGCCCATGTTACAAAAGTCACAGAAGTATCGCTTCAAAGGCTTCAAGGTTCTGCCTGAGACTCGACTGGCCAGCACCTCCACAGGGCCCGTGTCCTCCTCCTCCTCACCAGCACCTAAAACAGACCACAGTTTGTACTCAAGGAGGGGATTCTTACCAATGCTTTCCATATACAGTGAGGAAAATAAGTATTTGAACACCCTGCTATTTTGCAAGTTCTCCCACTTAGAAATAATGGAGGGATCTGAAATTTTCATCGTAGGTGCATGTCCACTGTGAGAGACATCATCTAAAAAGAAAAATCCAGAAATCACAATTTATGATATTTTTATTATTTATTTGTATGATACAGCTGCAAATAAGTATTTGAACACCTGTCTATCAGCTAGAATTCTGACCCTCAAAGACCTGTTAGTCCACCTTTAAAAAGCCCACCTCCACTCCATTTATTATCCTAAATCAGATGCAACTGTTTGAGGTTGTTAGCTGCATAAAGACAACTGTCCACCCCATACAATCAGTAAGACTCCAACTACTAACATGGCCAAGACCAAAGAGCTGTCCAAAGACACCAGAGACAAAATTGTACACCTCCACAAGGCTGGAAAGGGCTACGGGGAAATTGCCAAGCAGCTTGGTGAAAAAAGGTCCACTGTTGGAGCAATCATTAGAAAATGGAAGAAGCTAAACATGACTGTCAATCTCCCTCAAACTGGGGCTCCACCCAAGATCTCACCTCATGGGGTCTCAATGATCCTAAGAAAGGTGAGGTGTTTTTCTGCACATGGGACAGGGCGGCTGCACTGTATTAAGGAGAGGATGACCGGGGCCATGTATTGCGAGATTTTGGGGAACGACCTCCTTCCTTCAGTTAGAGCATTGAAGATGGGTCGAGGCTGGGTCTTCCAACATGACAATGACCTGAAGCACACAGCCAGGATAACCAAGGAGTGGCTCTGTAAGAAGCACATCAAGGGTCTGGCACGGCCTAGCCAGTCTCCAGACCTAAACCCAATAGAAAATCTTTGGAGGGAGCACAAACTCCATGTTTCTCAGCGACAGCCCAGAAACCTGACTGATCTAGAGAAGATCTGTGTAGAGGAGTGGGCCAAAATCGCTCCTGCAGTGTGTGCAAACCTGGTGGAAAAACTACAGGAAACGTTTGACCTCTGTAATTTCAAACAAAGGCTACTGTAACAAATATTAACATTTATTTTCTCAGGTGTTCAAATACTTATTTGCAGCTGTATCATACAAATAAATAGTTAAAAAAATCATACATTGTGATTTCTGGATTTTTTTTTTCAGATTATGTCTCTCACAGTGGACATGCACCTACGATGAAAATTTCAGACCCCTCAATGATTTCTAAGTGGGAGAACTTACAAAATAGCAGGGTTTTCAAATACTTATTTTCCTCACTGTACAATAGTCATACTAACATTTATATCTTTTTGAATTGGGTCCTCTCTTCCTTTTTGATCTCTCAGCAGCTGAGCCATCAAGTACATTCTGTAAAAAAATAAAAAAATAAACAATAACAAAAAATTAAATAAAACAAAACAATACAATTCAACACAATACATTTATTAATATTTCAGCACAGACAAACCAGATCATATGAGTCAAAAGTTTATATAAATATAAATGGACATATACTATATAATATATAAATTGACATAGCTAACGTGCTAGTCGCCATATTCCAAATAGGAGGATCGCATGTGGCTCTTCCAGCTCCTTCTGACTCTGGCTCCCATTGACTTACATTGGAATATTGTGACCCCTCTCTCTATAAGCCTTATCATTTTGGTCTTAAAATGTTTGTATTCACCCGCTCTACATGATCCTGGTGTTTTTCTTTGTTTGTTTGTTTGTTTGCTTTTTACTATTTTGTCTGTCAAAAAACTTTTATTCCTATTATAGAGCCTGGCTCCAAATTTGCTCTTGTAACTGCTCCTCCTGCAACAAGAGCTTCATTTAAGTGGAGCTGAACGCTGTGGGTGATGTCACACTTACTTAGTCCGCTTCTTTATACAGTCTACGGTTTAGCTGAGTTATTTAACTTTTACATCATATATTTGATGTCTTCTGTGTGCGCATACAATGTAGAAAGTAGTAAACATGAAGATTAAAACACTGAAGGACAGGGTGTGTCCAGACTTCTGACTGGTACCTATCTTTAGCCAATTCCTCCCAAGTTATGAGTTTGTGTGCTCATGGTCATTTTCCAAATCAGATTTTTGACTAGGTATTGACACTAAAAAAGTCGCATTCACAGGGCAGAAACGAACCTTTCCTGAATGTCTTTAGAATGATCTTGAGCTGTATCAGTACAAGAGCACATAGACTAGTATACACCCAGGGACCACTATGGAACCTACATGGACCACTGAGGGATTATACACATATAAGACCACATGGAAATAGAAAATACTATTAAGTATTAAAGTACTATTGTGTTGCTGTGTGCACTATGCTGGAATTACATTAAATTATTGTCTAAATCAGTGTTTCCCAAAATTTGTTTTCTGGGGACCCATATTTTAAAAGTCACAAATCTTCACGAACCAAGTCAATAAACATTATTTGCAAATCACAAAATAATGGTTTATTTGACCATTACTGAACATTAATGAGGATATGTTACTGAGTGATTGTGTCTCTCTGAACAATTACTATTACTCACATTTTAAACCAAGTAAGTGGCGTATTAAATTTAGCCCATTTCTTTTTCTTTTCAACATTCAATTGAACCAGCAGTCATTAGAAAATCAATCAGTCAATTAGAAAAAGATTTGAAATTATACAAAACATGTTTTTGCATTTCAACATATCTAATGAGATAGGTGGGCCTGTCTGCGTTTTTGTAACATGTTCGATTCCGTGGTGCAGAAGGAGAGCACAGCAGCAGATCAGTGACACAACCTTTATTTTGCAGACCTACATGCAGATCATGACAAGGCGACCCCCAAAAAAATCTGCGATGCACCTGAGGGCTGTGACCCTATCTTTGGGAAACAATGGCCTAAATAAATAATGTTTTTTAATTCATGGTAATAGGATCTGTACTGAGTATTGAGTCTATTCCTTAGTATCAAAAAAGAGTTTGAAATTTCAGTATTGTGACAACACTACATTACACTGCAACACATTTTGACTCAAACCCGACCCGTGTGGCTGAGAGTGTGCTGCACTCACTGGGCTGTCTGGGCTGTGGGGGGCCTCCAGAACCAGCGGCTCTGGATCAGTGGATACGAACAGCACAGGAGCCTCTGGAAAGACAGGGACACATGTTTAAATGAATGAACATGCAACATTTTAAAGGAACACAATGTAATTTTTCTGGTGGGTCCACTTGTCTCCATGAAGATGTTATTGCTTTGCTTCTCACGGAATGTTACAGTGAGTCTGGCCTTTACTCAATCACAGGCAGTGATGTAACAATATAACAACCAAAATATCATGATATCTTATTGTCAAGGGTCTCACAACAATATTGGGGGCGGTTGCAATCTACTGACTTACAAGTTGCTTTGCTTAAATGCATTGTTTTATAGTAGCAAGAGCTAGTAAACATAGGGAACTACACTGACCATGATTCATTTCTGTGCTGTTTTTTTAAACTTTAATTTGTGTTATTATGATTCTCAAGTCTTGTGAAGGAATTGTAAAAACAAAAAGTAACCTATCTACAATTCTATTAGCCTCACCAAAGGATCGGAATAAATATCGTACCGTGAGATTTGGATATCGTTACATTCCCAATCACAAGTGCCTTCACTGCCAAACTGCCCATTTAAAAAGCACACATTCTTGCTGTGAGAGGGGTAGTAGTAACTTTCCAGACCAGGAAAAGCAACAACATTCCCATTATGAAAAGCAGGAGGCGAACCTTCCACAAGAAAAGTTCCTTAGTGATCCTTTATAGTGAGTCGTGTTAAAGAGCGGTACACTGAGACTACACTCACCCAGCAGAAAGCCGTCCTGTAGAAGCACGTTCTCGGCATTTTCACCCAAGCTCTGGAGCATCGTCTCCGGGTTTCCCTCATCATCTCCCCGGTGTCCCGCTTTAGGCCTCCGCTGCAGCGCCCCCTCCAGCTGCTGCACACGGGCCCGCAGAGACTCCACCTCCCCCAGCAGCTCGGTGTACACGGCGTGGATGTCCAGCACCAGAGAGCTCTGGATGCTCCGAAAGCTCTGCGCGTGGGCCTCTTCCATGTCCGGCAGCGGCCCCTCACGTCCCCAGGCCTGCCGGCACGCCAGCATCGTGGCCTGGACGGCGGCTTCCACCAATGTCCCCACCGCAGTCACAAACTTCTGCTCCATGTTCTGCTCCATGTCCTGAGAGGTTTTGTGGACGAAGCGCGGCCGTCCGTAGCTCACACGCGCATTTGGAGATGCAGCACACCGCAGGCCTCGCTCACACTCAACATGTGATAGAACTGAAGTGAAAAGGGACAGGTTTACACCGCAGAATCGTTATTATAATATACCCATGGATCGTTCGGGATTAGCGAATTTACCAACAAAGTTGTGCTTCCGCGTCTGATTGAGCCCGCAGTCACCTCTAAACCGGACACGGAGCAGCCCTCTTCGCGTGGTTTCGCCCCCTATCGCCGCGGAGTGTGCTTTGTGTTTTGAAAATATGAATCTCTTCACTCCCTGTAGGAACAGGCTGAATAACACTCAGCATCTGTCTAGGGACTACAGATGAAAAATAGCCCTCTGTCATATTTACATTGAACTAACTCTGTCATATTGAACTGCTGATACATATGCACACAGAAACATGCAAGCCCCTGAAATTAATCAACAACTAACTAATTAACTTCCATGAACACATAAGCCTAGTGAAGTCTGAGCACTGATAACTGGCATTATAATGCCTTTTAACAATTGTACAGCTGTACAATACAGGTACAGATCCCTTCAAGTCCCCTCAATACTTTACATTTATGTGTGTGTTTTTTACGAAAGAGCATAGTAGTCAGTGAAAAAAAAAAAAAAATTGGAGGGGGGAGGGGGGATTATCTCGTAATTACGAGATAGTTTATTTTGTTTTTACGACATTTTTTTTTAATGCCAGTGAAGGTAAAAACTACGAAAGAGCATTGTAGTCAGTGAAAAAAAAAAAATCTTTAGGGGGGAGGGGAGGGGGATTATCTCGTAATTACGAGATACTATCTCGTGTGTGTGTGTGTATATATATATATATATATATATATATATATATATATATATATATATATATATATATATATTAGGGGTGTCAAATTAGCGCGTTAATTGCGATTAATTAATTACAGTCATATTTAGCGTGTTATGTTTTTTAATCACGTTAATCTAATTTTTAATCTCTAACTTTACTGTTTCTGTATGTGAGTTGCTTTATTATAAAATCTGTTTTTATGTGTTGTTGTCCCAACAACACATAAAAACACACACACAAAAAACACTTTTACAATTTTTTTAAATTTCGGTAATTCCACTCATTGCCGGAAACCCACACAAAACGCGCGCAGTAAGAGCGATGTAAACGTCATGATCACGTTGGCGGCGTCAGTCGCACAATGGAGGAGGTCGAAGAGCCAGTAGAACAGAGGCAGCAGTGCACAGGTAAAAACACATTCGTATCTTGGAAATTATTCTCCCGACGTGAAATATAAAAGAAAATAACAAATATAAAATCGCCTACAACTTAAATGTCACTGGTGAAAACAACCTGCATAGACTCATGTCTGCACTACTGTCCTATAGTGACCTGCCACATGAGGGGACACACACACAAACACACACACACAAACACAAACACACACAAACACACACAAATACAAACACACACAAACACACACCTTCATCATCGTCATTAACCTGAGAACGCGCGGACCACGTTTCCGTTACTGCGCGGACACTGCTGTCCTCCCGTGCGCCGCGTACGTTTTCTCGCGTACGCTGTGTAAACCGCGCTTCCTCCTGTGCGCCTCTAAACCAGAACTAACCCCAAGACTAAAACCGGGACTAACCTAGTCGAGGACTAAACCAGGACTAAACCAGGTCTAAACCAGGTCTAAACCAGGACTAAACCAGAACTAAAACCAGGTCTAAACCAGGTCTAAACCAGGACTAAACCAGAACTAAAACCAGAACTAAAACCAGGTCTAAACCACGTCTAAACCAGGACTAAACCAGGACTAAACCAGAACTAAAACCAGGTCTAAACCAGGTCTAAACCAGGACTAAACCAGAACTAAAACCAGAACTAAAACCAGGTCTAAAATCAGGACTAACCCATTCCAGGACTAAACTAGGACTAAAGTAGGACTAAACCAGAACTAAAACCAGGACTAAAACCAGTGATCTCATATATAAAGCATTTCTCTATCAATAATATTTTTAATATGGTTAAGGAAAGACTGGACTTTTTATTGTCTTTAAGTAGACAAAAGTTATTATGTTCAGATTTCCTCGTCTTTGCTACTTTACAGCAAACAGTTTCTTATTCATGGAGACTTGGGCTCAACAACCAATTTGAAGAGAACAAACAAGAACAACATTTGCAGGATGTGGTTGCTACATTCATGTAGTTTTAAAAAGCATGACAATATCAAGTAATCCAAAGTATTCAAATTACTCACTTTAAGTAATTAAATGGATTAAGTTACAAACTACATTTTGGGATATGTAATCTGTAATCTGTAGGGGAATACATTTTAAAAGTAACCTTCCCAACACTGCAGATTAGTAATAGTAATAATAATGATGATACTGTGGAATGTAAGTGACTGCATCTGTTAAAGTTTGTTAAACAATAAATGACTTTATAAAGTCACTTTTTTTGTTCTATATCAGTCTTTTGATCTGCCACAATAATGTAATAAAGAATTTAAATGAAAATACCTCAAATTGAAGGCTTTTCTCAGCAATTTTTAGGTGAGATTAAAAAGAGATTAATTAGATTAATTAATTACAGATCATAATTAATTAATCTCTCAATTTTTTTAATCGCATGACAGCACTTATATATATATATATATATACACACACACACACTTATATACTGTATAGGCTAGTGTCTTTTATGGTTTGGGTTCCAGATAAGTCTTCTGCACCCTCATTTCAAAATCTGCTTTTAACTGCTTTAAATGCATTTTATGAGGGCCACCTGTAGGCCTATTCACACTTCTCCACAGAGTAATCCCAGGAAATGGACAGTGCACAGAGCAAAAGCCAAAGGTATTTATTGGTTTGATGGCTGATGTAGGAACAGAACAGGAGGAGCTTCGAGTCTCTGCGTATCCAAGGACCTGTGCCTTGTGTCCTCTTTGCTCTGATTATGTCCAACATGCAAATCATTAATTGCATTGATCTGGCATTCACACCTAGCTGAGATGCATTACATTTGTTACAAAAATTATACAAAATTGTCAAAGAAAAGGTCTTTTCTGTTGGGAACCCTGGCCATAGCCACTAGCTGCTTTCCCACTGCCCAGAAGATGGCTCTAGCATGGTTTACACAGCTCTGTTTTACGTACTTTGAATTTGGGATGTGGTGATTCCTCAATTAATTAATAATCACTAATGGTGATTATTCAGCTCAGTATAACTGGGGCCGTGAGATGAACACCATTTTAGAGGTGTTACCAGCTCTATTTGAAATGTGGTTAAGAGTGGAATTGACGTGCTTAGTCCAGATTTTGACTACCAATTTTAATTCTGTCTTTTGACCAAAAAAGTTTTTAGCCCCAAGTCAAAATACCAAAAATCTGAGAAAGCAGAGCTGTGCAGTGCTGACGGGGCCAGTGGAAATGGTCTGTAATACACGTCATTAATAAAGAAATCAAAAAAGGTGCATTTGAAAGATGTGTGTAGTGTGGACATAAGGCAGACTGGGCTTTAGAATGAAGACATTTTGGTCAGAGCTTCATTCCATAGAAAAATAGGTGGAGAGCATTGGGGGATGACCTCCTCATTGGGTGCAGGTGAAGAGAAACTGGACGACTGCACAGGTACACATGCGCTCATGGGGATGAGGGTGCGGCAAAGGACTGGGAAGGGGGAGGGTTGGGGGCGTGTTTGGAAGACAGGGGCAGGGCCATTTCTAGCCAAAACCAGATTGTACACATGGGCCACCAGAACTGAGCACATCTAAGTGTGTCTGTTTATTTTCATCATATATTTAGGTTGCATTCACACCCAGGACTAAACTCTGAACCAAACCTAGACATGACCTTACAAAGATGAGTGAGTGTGAAACCATATCCTATCGCCATTATTCGGGGGTGTGTGATTGACAGGCAGCTTAACCAATCAGGGTCTGGTAAAAATAAACATGGCGGCTTACATTAAAAGAGGAGTGAGAAAAAACATGGATTTCTGTAGAAAAATCAATGGAAGCACAGAATTCTTATTTATATCAGGTAAAAGAAGTGATTTTGTTCTGAATAGGGATGCACCAATATCTGTGCCAATACAGAAAAATATGATGGAATATTGTCTGTCTCCTGCCTTTGAGAGACACATGCTACAAATTAGTGGCTGTGGTTGGACTGTCCATGTTGGGAGGCAGGTTTGTCACGATTCCAGATCCTTCTAGCTTTGAAGAGAATGTAGAAGGGACTGGCTAAAGCAGGACTAGAGCACAATCAAACCAAAGTCTACATCAAAACTAAACTAGCATCAAACCAGAACATTTCATCCATTGCAGTTCGCTTTTAGGTACAAGCAAAGAAATTCACATAAATCATCATGGCAATCTCTTTCAGTTGGTTGGTCAGTTCAGGTGAATGGAGCCCCCCCCAAACAACATCTTGTATAGTTCCCCACAAACTAGAAGCAGCCCTGCTATTTTTAACAGTCAGTTCACAGCAAATGTTTACACCCTTCTGAAGATGCTGAAGGTCCTGCTGGAACATGGCTTTGGGAAGGAACATGTGGACTTGTGCTTTTTACTAAAGGCGAGTGGATTCTGAAATGTCACTAACCAATTACATGCACAGCTAATCCTCCAAGCTAAGGTACTCACAACCAAGATCGGTCCAAGGACAGAATTCCCAACGGGACAAAACCGTAGTTCCTACAGACACATTTGTAAATCTCTGTCACAGACTATGGCTTCAGTCTTCAAAATAAAGTTATTTCTTAAGAAAACAACAAAAATTGTATAGAAAGGCAAGTGAGATATTCTAAGATGAGTGAGATGTTCTAGGAAGAGTGTGATGTTCTAAGGAAATGAAGGAGTACAGTGAGATGTTCTGAGGAAGTGACGGAGGAGCATTTTTGCGAAGTTCCGTGAGAAGTACACATGGTTCCCTCTTGTAAATTAAAAATTCAATTTAAAAAGAAACATGGAGAGTCAATATAAAACTACTGTACTTTTAGGATGACTGACTAACTGACATTAAGAGGGAGTATTCAGAGACAGCTGATATGTTCTGTGGAATGGAGATGCTTTGCACACATACAAAGGAGGGATATCTGAGGTTAGAAATGCCAAACTAGAAGCCCAGAGGAAGACCCAAGACTAAAGAAAAGATTAGCATGTGCTTCTGAAAGATGAACTTCTGTGGGACTTGATTCAAGTCAAGTTAAGTCAAGATGTGTCCTTTTATCTGCTCAAAATGCATTATGGTCAGGCTCCGGACCAAGCCAGGAGTCTACCTCCAAGTGTCTTTCAAGTGTCTTCCAGGTGTCCTCAGGTGTCCAACTCCAACAAAATAAAGACATGAGACATCTTCATATTCAGAGACACAGATGGACTCAGACAGACACTGCTCATTTCACACAAAACAAACAGAAAACATTAGGGCTACGCTTGGTTTACTCAACAGTGCTGGAGAGCTCTCTGGAGCTGTATTCTTCTGCTTCCCCACTGTCCTCCGCTGTCCTATGCAGTCCATCCTGGACAGAGGAGGCTCTACAGTAGCAACAGAATTTTCTCTGCTCACTTCTTCTTGCTTGATTTTTCAGAGCGTTTTGAGTCAGATTTTACAGTTTTCTCAGAGCGCTCAACTCTGTCTTTTTCTTTCTCAGGTCCCCGATCAGGTCCCCGATCGGGGCCCCGGTCAGACCCCCGGTCTGGACCCCTGTCAGAGCGGTTGTCGGCCTTACTGCCTTCCCGCCGCGTGCCCTCGTCTGTGGATGAGGTAGTGGGTTGAGGCTGGCCCCATTTGCCAATTTCCTCATGCTCCGAGATACTGGTGGAGATACTGCCCACCCAGGCCTTCAGGTCGTCCTACCGTTGAACAGAAGAGTGGTGAAAATCAACTATGCACTGTGTTTTAAGATGACTGTGAAAAATGTCTCACCTCATCTTTTGCATGAAATAGGTACTCACTGCCGTCTTTTGTCCTGTAACACACCAAAGACATGACTGTAATGACTTTACAGCAGCAGAATTCCACTTAAATTAAATTAGCTTAAATTATGTAATAAATGAGCATAGCATATGTGCATTATTCCTCTCCTAAAAGCTTGTGGGCCTGTGTCTCACTTGAGTGTGAAAACGTTCTTCTTCTTCTTGTAGCCGTTGGTGACATCACATTGGCAGTGGCCCAGGCTAAGGGCAGCCTCGTTGTTGTAAGGCGTGCCAGTGCTCTTGGCATCCTTGAAGAAGCCCAGCTCGCCTTTATTGAGCACGCAGTACAGGTTCACCCAGGACCTGCTGTGAGAGGAGAGACGGCGGGGTCAGGGGCGGGGCTACCTGTGAGACAACACTCACCTGAGCCTAGCAGATAGGTGCCATGGGCCGCGGCCATAACACTGGAACACCACGACACATACACGGACAGAGACAGAGACAGGCAGGGACAGACGGGGAAAGACAGAGAGGACAGGGACACCACACTTACCTTAAAGAGGAGCCAAGGGACAGCCCGCAGTGTGCACAGGAGAGGACACAACACAGCACACAATTGGTTAAGTCCCATTTGAACAAATCCTCAGGACAGTGCATGCAACCTTGACAAATCATTCACACATGGGCATCACTGAGTCCTCCCACTCCCTCATACACTTATTTATTACCTCCACCAAGGAGGTTATGTTTTTGCCGGCGTTTGTCTGTTTGTTTGTTTGTTTGTCTGTTAGCAACATAACTCAAAAAGTTATGGACCGATTTTGATGAAATTTTCAGGATTTGTTGGAAATGTGAAAAGGAAGAACTGATTTCATTTTGGGGGTGATCCGGAAGAAATCCTGGATTCTGGATCACTTTGAAATTTTAGTTAACATTGTGGTAAATGGGGCCAAACATTTTGTTTCTCAATATCTCGGTTAATTACTGACCAAACCCCATGAAATTTGACTCAGGGATGGACAATGGGATCCTCTTTCATATTCCAAAGGCTGATCCGGATCTGATCCAGAAGACTGATTTTATCGCAATTTATATAAAAAATGGGGGTAGTCCTTGTCGGAGGTCTGCGCTCTCTGAGTGCTTTTCTAGTTTATTTATTTATTTGATTGATTGGGACAGTACATCTTAAAGAACAGACATGACACCCCACCCTGCTATTAGAGACAAAGACATAACCCCATTCATGCTCATCTAAATCTGCAATTGCAATTCAACTGATAGCTATTCACACCTAAACCCCATCCCTGACTCCAGCCTTAACCCCAGTCCTGATCCGACCCCAGCAGGAGCACTAAATGACACCCAGGAAACATGCAGTGGGCTGGGACTCCACAGGCGTATCCGGTCTGCAGCCATGTTCTGTCTAAGGGCTGAACATCATGAATGCGCTCATCATGTTGTGGCTATGTAAAGGCCAAATGTTCTGCTGACGCCTGTTTCTGGATACCTATGCACTGGTCTGATAAATTCAAAAAATTTTATTTCGCTACAATTGTCCAAGAAGGTCACACCAATAGACTTTCCATATGGTGATATCTTTATGTTATTGGTACCAGAATGCTATTGATATTGTAGCACATTGAACTGAGACATGGGCAGACAGAATGCTTTACTGTGGAGGAGGAGCGGTGCTGACAGAGGAACAGCCAGGCCAATACACAGTAATGTTACCTTTTGTCCCCTAAGTCATGTCCATTCCGTCATGTCCCCTCAGTTAGGCCCGCACAGTGGTGCTGACTTAGTCATGACTCCTTACTCATGTCCACTCTCTCATGTCCACTGAGGCATGTCCACTCAATCATGTACCCTCAGTTATGTCCCCTTAATCATGTCCACTTTGTCATGTCCACTCAGTCACATTCACATTCACCATGTCCACTCACAGTCCTGTCAACTCAGTCCTGTACCTGAGCCACATTGCACTGTGCTCACTCATTCAGAGGAGCAGATGAGCCAGGTTCATGAGCAGACTATAGCCCCAGATCAGGCTTTAGCGCTGGGCTGGGTAAGAGCTCTACAGGGTAGCTTGTCTGGCTCACCATTAGGCTTTGGCTCACCAGTCCAACATGCAGCTGCTGCACATGCTGTTTTAGGCCTACATCAGAGAAGGGGTCTCTTATCCAGGCTTTGGCCATACTGTTAGTATTCCCAATATATCTATCTGACAATAAAATACACTATACATGCTACTGAATCCAATCCTATTATTCAAATTGTATTTTCAAATAAAAAGCTGTACATCATTTTGTATACTAAATATGAAATAACCCTAAAGTTCCTATGTCCATGAACAGTCCTATACGTCTGTGTAAAAGCATAACATTAGGACCATGTAGTGGTAAAAGACACTGGATATCTCAAGTTGCACAATCAATGCAATACAATAGAAAGATAGAGATGGTGTAAGGGAAGAAGCTACTCTATGCGAGGGACAAAACAATTCTGATAACAGTTTTGATATTGATGACTGTTAGAGGATTTTTGAGCAAAATTAACAAGACAAAATATAAATGGTAAGATCAGTACTGGTTCACATGGAGCTGGACTCAGGGGTTCCAGACTGTACCAACTCCAGATCTGTGATCATTTGCTAATCCTAGATGATCATTTCACTGTTTTCATAGAAGCAGCGAGCATAGACAGGTGTGGTGCAATGTAAAGCAGCAGCACTGTGATGAGCTCCCAGATACCTGGGTCCACATCCCGGTGACCTGCACAGGTTTACACACCAGGGGGCAGTGATGGGCTTGCATCGCTCCATTCACAGCTCCAGGAGTAGCTTAGCATGCATCAGCAGCCTCCGCCCAGTGGGACTCAAATAGTACCATGTTAGGTGTTCAGAGTGGGTCCAACTGGCCACTCTGGTGAACATACTATTTGACTGGGTCTGTATCGCAGGCACATGGCCGTCTACATGCAGGACACCCACCTGTTAGTGCTCTTCTTCATGCTCTCAATGTCCAGCTTGCGGAACAAGAAACCCTCCTGATGGGCTGTGTGTGTGGGAGGCTGGGGTGTAGCTGGGCTCTGAGCCGGGGCAGACCTAGACCTCCTGCTGGGCTCCCCTCCCTCTTTGGGTCTGGGTCGGCGTCGAGGTTTAGGCCTGTCCCGAGCTCGCGGGCGTTCGGGGCGGGAAGACTTTTCCGGGAGACCATTGGGCAGGCGAGGCACCTCTCCCCGAGCCTAGGAACATCAAACACACGTGTGTTATCATCAACCTTACCGAACCAGCACCTCCAGTCTTAATACACAACACAGTTTCAGTTCTGACCTGAGCTGCTTCTCTCTCCTGGATCTGCTCTACTATCTCAGCCATGGTGGACCTCTTCTCCCTGAACAGAAAACAAAGCAGCTGTATTGGGGTGTGTGTGGTAGTGTTTGACCAGTACTATTTGGCACACTGACCCTCCAGCTGAACGGCGGTCAGAGTGCTCCCTATCTGGCTCACTAGACTCCTGACGCTCCGGCTTGTGCCGGTCTCTCTCTCTGCGCCGGGCCTCATGGCCTCCTGGGCCCTCGTGTTCACTGGACGTCTGCCTCTCCAGAGTGCGCCTGCGTTCCTGCTCTCTCCACACCTCCTGCGGCAGCTCGTCTCTGCGGGCCTGGATCAGCTGCTCACTGGAAAGGGGGCGCTCCATCTTGTGTTCTTTGTGGTAGGCCTGGGGCTGGGCATGGCCTGGGACTTCTGTTCGGGACCCTCGGGGCCCTCTAGTGGGTTCACTGTGCAGCCTTTCTCGACAGGGGTCTTGTAGCACCACTTCAGCCATGATGTTGACGTCTCTATCTGGACCCGACTCCCTCTCGCGCCCTCTCTCACGAGACTTCTCCAGGCGACTGGCCACCAGCAGTGGGGTCACAACATCGTCCAGGTGCTTGATCTTGGGCTGCCGTAGGTACTGTGACTTGGGCTCTGGTTCCTCAGGAGCTTGCCCACTCTGGAGAGGGCTCAAAGTTTTTGAAGCCTTGCTTCTGACAGCACTCGCGCCTTCCCGTGCCTGATTGGCTGACACCAGCATGGCGGCAGTGGCAATGGAAGCAATAGATGATAGAGTTGGTTGGCCCACTCCAGCAGCCACGCCCACCACAGCCCCACTCTGCTGCGGGTCAGAGGTGCCGCGATAACAGTTCATCACAGGACTGTAGTTAGGGGCCAAAGAGGAGAGGCGGCGCCCTGCGGAAGAAGGGGGGGAGCTGGGCTCCGTCTGCTCATAGATGGTCTGTCTCATGACAGGAGACACAGGGGGTTGACCTGGAGGGTCCTGGGGCTCCAGGAAGACCTTTCGGCCTAGCAAGGGCGTGGGGGGGAGCTTCCCCTGCTCTGCCTTCAGTTTCTCTACCTGCACACACATCACAGAGAGAGAATGAAGCTTATGTTTAGCTCTGTGTAGAGGGAGCTGTGGGTGGGGCTTACAGAGGTGAGGCGGCGCAGAGAGCTAAAACGCTCCTCCCAACTAGCGGCTGCTTTACGGAAGGCCTCATGACGCCGGATCAGCTGCTCCACCTCGTCCACACTGGTGCCAAGCTCAGAGCTGTTCAGCAGGGGCTCCTGTGCAGTGAGCCAAGCCTCTGCCACCACTGCTTCCTGGGCAAACTGGTGCACCTCCAACACTGTGAGATGACACCTGTCTATTAGAACCATAACACTGCAGCAGGTTTGAGAGAAGGAGGATTACTCACACTGCTGTAGCACCTCCCAATGTTTGTCCCACTTCTCTGAGAGCTCATGCTGCTTAGAGAGCACCTTGTCCAGTTTCTCCTTGATCTGAAGATATCACATGTTAAGAACTGCATCCATACCAAAGGTGTAATGAACAGTGGTCAGATCTCACCTCTGGGGCTGCAGGATTGCGGGCGGCCAGCAGGGTTTTCCCCATTTCCACACACTCTACCATGCTGTTTCTACGTGCCTCCACCTCACTCTTTAAACTCTGGTGATAGTTCATGAGGACCTCCACAGAGGACACATCCCTGCAGGTACACAGTGTTCAGCTCACATACATGCAGGGGTCACAGTAAGGCAAGGCTCAAAGCAGAGCAGATGGAGTGTGTGTGTGTACCTGGGCTTTTCTCCGGTGCCGATCTGGCAAATGATGGAGTCCATCCACATGAGCTGGTCCCTTACCAGGCTGAAGAAGCGCAGTTTGTCTGCCTCTGTGGTGATGTGTACACGGCACTCCTCACAGCAGCTCAGCAGCTCCTTCCAGCACATCATTACTTCATGCTCCCGACACGCGATGGCCTCGGCTTTCTCCCCTGCATACACAGCCCGGAGCTGTGCCGCACTCTCCTGCACATGCCGAACCTGCCAGATGGGTCGTTATTCTCATACATATGCTTATAAAACACAGTTAGGAGTTATGTTCCTGATCAGCTGAGCCACACTACTGGAGCTGAGCTTTTCAGAATAATGCTTTTTGGTGACTGCCCCCCTTAGGGGATGTGTGCATGTTTACCTGTGGGACCAGGTTCTGTATGTCCTGTTCAAATGTGTGTGTATGTATGTGTTTGAGTGTGTGCGTGCATGTGTGCCTGTGCAACCAGGTTCTGTATGTCCTGTTTAAATGCACGTACCACACTGAGTGGTAGTTGTAGTAGCAGTGGGGGGTCAAGATGGCGCCGGTGTGCTTGGTACGCCACTTGACTCTCCTGTATCTACTTTATTTGGCTCTAATTTTAACAACTTTCACAAGGACCATTGACTCACTGCTGGTTTATGATCGCCAGGACCTACTAAAAATAAAAGATTTTGTAGATTCAAGGTGATGGTGTAATCTCACTCCTGTAATGTTTGATGTTAGTGTAAATGAGTGCAATAAAACAGGGGCTCCTGTGCGCTATAGTCGAGTTTTCAAGCCCAGTTGTGTGGCTCTTTTCTCATCTCTTTTTGACACTATTGTTCAGTCAAACAGTGAGTCTACAGGCGTTTTAAACATTGAACAGTTGACATCGCGTTTTTTTATCCACTTGTACCAATGTGTTGGATGCCATTGCCCAACAAAGAGCTGTGCGTCCCAGGTCAAAGTTGGAGCCTTGGCTCAATGATAAAAGACAGGCTCCAGGTGTCTTATCAGTTTCTTTGCAATTGCTGGCGAAATTATCAAAAAAATTGTTAATGCAGAACAAAATACTTATCAGAAATAGTTTCTCAAAATCTTAATAAGCCCTGGGTGCTTTTTAAAACAATAGATTCTGTATTGAATCCTTTCCAATCCACCATTTTAGAATCTTCCTGGGAGGCTTGAGAGAGATTTTTTTTAACTACTTTAGTAAGAAAGTGGCTGCCATTAGGGCCAGAATTTCAATCTGTTTTCCTAATCTGTCAATAGCCATGTACTGCACATCTGATTTACAACAGTTTGAACCAGTTTCCTTACCCTTTCTAACAAATATTGCCACTAAACTCAAACACTCATCTAGTTTTACAGATCCTGTCCCCCAATGCTTCCTCAAAGACGTCGGGTCAACTGTTGGCCCTTGTCTCCAGCAAATTGTAAATGGCAGCCTCATCTCAGAGACAGTGCCCAGTTTTTGTAAGCAAGCTGTGGTTGAAACACTAAAAAAAACTGTCTTGACACTAGTGTCCTTTCAAATTACTGACTCATCTCAAAGCTTCCTTTTTTGTCCAAGATACTTGAAAAGAGTGTTTTAGTTCAATTGCAGTAATTTTTAAATGCAGAGAATATATATGAGTCAGCACTTTAAAAGGTTTTAAATGCCATTTTAGTGCTTTTAGGCTTGACTGCTGCTTTTGACACAGTGGACCATGCAACTCTTTTAAATCATCTTGAAAACTGTGTCAGGGGATCTGCCTTGGACTGGTTCAGGTCCTACTTGTCAGGGAGGTCTTTCTGTGTTAAACTGGGGCTTCATTCTCGTGCCTGTGCTGTTTGCACTTTATATTCTCCCCCGGAGCCAAATTTTCCAAAAGCATAGGATATCTTACCATTTTTATGCAGATGACTGTCAAATTTACATGCCACTCAGAAAAAATGGCAGCAGCACCTTGACACCCCTCCTGCAGTGCTTGAGTGACGTCAAGGCTTGGTTGACACATAACATTTTATTGCATTTATTTATTTATGTATTATTTTTTTTATCTATTTTATTTTTTTAGTACTGCTTTTATGTATTGATTTTATTATTTTTGTTCATTGATTTTATTATTATTTTATTTATTGATTTATTGCTTTATTGACTGATTAGTTTCCCCATGGTTGAAACATAATTCTACAGATTTTTTTAAGTAAACATGACATTGCGTGAGATGTGAAGCACTTTGGAAACTGTCTTGCTTATAAAATGTGCTATACAAATAAAGTTGGATTGGATTGGATGTGTGTGTGTGTGCATGTGTGTGTGTGTGCGTGCGTGTGCATGTGTGTACCTGTGTGACCAGGTGCTGTATGTCCTGTTCAAATGTGTGTGTTTGTATGTGTGTTAAAGTTTGCGTGTGTGTGTACATATGTGTGTGTACCTGTGTGACCAGGTGCTGTATGTCCTGCTCAAACGTGTGCAGCAGTCTCTGCAGGGTGCTACTGTTGGTGCCCTGTCGTGCCTGGACCTCTGGAAGCCGCCGGTGTTTATCTGAGATCTGGTTTAGAACCTACACAATAAGGGGGCAAAGTGAGCAGGTCAGTAAAAAACAAATCCCTTCAAGTATATCATCAAAATCTGTCATGCACATAGGATCTTTCCCAGGTAAATAAAAAAGCATGGAAACCCAGTATGCATGTTTGAGTGTGCAGGTGTGTGTGTGTGTTTGACCTCTCTGCAGTCGGAGAAGAACTTGTGCAGCTGGTGTGAGGCAGACAGCATCTGAGCACGTGTCTCCATCAGCTCCAGCAGGTCGGCCCAGGCCTCATTCACCGCATCCTTCCACTCTGCGATGGTGGCTGCCTCCGCGTGCCCATAGTCGATCAGCTCGTCCACCATCTGGTTCACAGCAGACACGCGCTCCAGCCCAATACTGCCCGTCTCGGAGGCAAAGGCAGTGAACTTCTCCTGTAACACCTGCTCAAAGAGAATAAGCTTTCAGAGTGATGGCACACTTTGGTTAACATGAACATGCATGGAAGAGATGCTAATGCAAATGGTGTGTGTCTGGGTGGTGCGTGTGGCAGTGGTTGTTATTTTGCCTGGCTATAAGTTTGATCAAGACTAGAGGTGCCAGATATATATCATGATGTGTCAAATTATTGTCATAAACAGTCTGCACATAATCATATCTCACAGTGACGTGCTCGTAGTCCTGGCCCAGCTCCGGGGAACTGGCCACCACCTCCCTCTGAGCGATCCACTGCTCCAACTCATCCACCTCACGGTTGAGCTGGTAGAGCCAGTACTGCTGCTCCAGGCGGCTCTTCCTCTCCTCCACCAGGTCCTTCAGAGACACGTAAAGACGGTCCACCTGCGCCTGCCGCTTACTGATGCGCTCACTGCACCAAGAGCACAACATGTCAGGGGCCATACTGAGGATGTAAAGCTTTTAAAGTCAGACTTTTTTTAATATTGAAAACATGTATTTGGAATACTTTTCAAAATGAAAATATACTTGCATCTGTTACTTGAGATTTGCTTCACTTTGACTGCAGTAAATACACAGAATGTTAATAGTAATATGAGGTGTATTGCTGCGCACCAGTCCGGGTGTCCCATCTCCAGCAGCTGCCTGCACTGCTGGGACAGCAGGCCGATGGTCTCGGCGTAGTCCTCGATGGTCTGCTCCAGGACCAGATGCTTCTTGAGCAGCTGCAGGGTGCTAGGCTCATCCTGGGCACAGGGCACAGTCACATGTGTGTGGACATGTTTATGTCAGCTCTGTGTGAGCACATGTGTGTATGGACATGTTTGTACAAGCTGTGTGAGCAGTGGAGCACCTTGCCCTTTTCCTCATTCATCATGTGCAGCTCCTGTTCGCTGAGCCAGGCCTCCACCTCGGCTGTGTCGAAGTAGTACTGCTGTGCCTGGTACATGGCGTCCAGCACCAGCTGCCTGCGTTCCGTCTCTGCCCACAGCAGAGACCAGAGCTGGGACAGCTGCTCCAGGCCGGCCCTGGCGCTGTCTGCCTGGGGGCTCCGTAGAGAGGCAATGACTGCTGCCCGCTCCAACACATCGTCCACTCTGCCACGGTGGCCCTCCAGCTCCCTCTGTAGGGTCTGCACAAACATGACATGTTAAATAAAGCTATACACAGGCGGCCTACAGGGATCTGTGTGCAGCACAGCACCTGATTCTTCTTCATGAGCTGTTGCACTGCCTGCAGACTCCCTCCGTGCTCCTGAGACATGGCCAGAGGGAGGCGCTCTTGTACCCACAGCTGCAGCACACACATCAGACACATCAAGAGACATATGAAGAGAGAACAGTACTCATGAGCATCACTGTCACAGTATCACTGTCATGAGCATCACTGTCACATGAGCATCACTGTCCCCAGTCTGACTAATGTTCCAGTATGTATGGCACCTCTCACTTTTCAAACTAAAAATACTGTAAAAATACAGTATGTTTTCCCAGCCTCACGAGGGGGCGCACATGTATAAATGAGCTCTGAATATCAACCAAAATTCAACCAAACTGTTTTGATTTTCATTTTAAGGATATGTATAGGACAACAGCAGAGGAGAGAAGATATGTGATATGAGTTGTTTGAAGATTTGGAAATGAATCATTTCAATCAAAGTTTAATCAGCCTTTTATATATAATATATTGTTTTGTAGTAGTCTGGTGAGTGCACTTTGAGGCAGATACATAGAGATACGCAGCAGTGGCTGGTGGTATAATGTGGGTGCCTAGATCAAAATTATATATTATAAATATATGAATTTATGTATTATATATAGGCTATATAGTATTATAACGAATGCCAGAAACAGACATTTAGTCACTATTGGTTGAACTATATATTGAATTAATATACAGATATGTTCAAAATTGTTGGTACCCCTCTGGTAATGACAGAAAAATCAGCAATGGTCACTGAAATGACTTCAAACAAAGAAAAACAATAACACATACTTTTTTTTTTTTATAACCAATGAAAATCAGACACTGCTTTTGAATTATTGGTCAACAGAAAAAAAAACCCTAATGAAACTGGCCTGGACAAAAATGATGTTCCCCTAGAAAAGATTGTAAATATTTGGACAATAGGGCCATGTTAAATTTTGGTGTGTCTCTAATCTGCATCACAGGTTCTTCAAACTTGTCCTCAGTCAGTCTGTCTGTTTAAAGGGGGACATGTGTCATTGTGCTGTTTGGAGACATGATGGACACAACACTGAACATGGAGCAGAGAAAGAGAAGAAGAGAACTGTGTCAGGAGACTAGAAAGAAAATAATAGACAAGCAGGTTAAAGATAAAGACAATAAGACCATCTCCAAGCAGCTGATGTTCCTGTGATTACAGTTACACATGTTCTTCACAAGTTTAAGGTTCATAGGACTGAAGCCAACCTCCCTGGATGTGACAAAAGAGGAAGATTTATGACAAATTCAAGAGATAGATCATACAAATGGAACCAAAGAGCTCAAAACAACCTCCAAAGAAATTAAATGTGAACTTGAAGGGCAAAGTACATCAGTGTCAGATCACACCATCCATCTGTGTTTGAACCAAAGTGCAGTTCATGTGAGGACACCACTGCTGAGAGCAAATCATAAAAAAGTGAGACTGGAATTTGTCACAGTGCATATTAACAAGTCACAAAGCTTCTGGGAGAATGTCCTTTGGACAGATGAGGCAAAACTAAGCTCTTTGGCAAGACACATCAGCTCTATGTTCACAGACGCAAAAATGAAACACACCAAGAAAAGAACACTGTTCCTACTGTGAAACATGGAGGAGACTTGGTTTTGTTCTGGGGCTGTTTTGCTGCATCTGGCACAGGGTGTCTTGAATCTGTGCAGGGTACAACAAAATCTGAAAACTATCAAGGTATTTTGGACCGATATGTGTTGCCTAGTGTCAGAAAGCTTGGTCTCAGTTGTAGATCATGGGTCTTCCAACAGGATAATGACCCAAAACACACAACTAAAAACACACAAGAATGACTAAGAACAAAACACTGGACTGTTCTGGAGTGTTCTTCTGTGAGCCCAGATCTCAATCCTACTGAACATCTGTGAAAGGAGCTGAAACATGCTGTCTGGTGAAGGAACCCTTCAAACCTGAGACAACTAGAGCAGTTTGCTCATGAGAAATGGGTCAAAATACCTGTTGACCAGAGCAGAAGTCTCATTGACAGTTACAGAAATCATTTGTTTGCAGAGTTTGCATCAAAAGGTTGTGCAACAAAATATTAAGTTAAGGGAACCATCATTTTTGTTCAGGCCAGTTTCATTATTTTGTTTTTTCTAATAATTCTGTTGAACCACAGGTGAAAAACAATGTTTGAATTTTGTAGGACCATTTTCAGTATTTTTTTTTATTTATTATTGCTTTTATCAGTTTCAAGTTATTTCAGTGATGACTGTCGATTTTTCTTTCATTACCAGAAGAGTACCAACAATTTGAACACATGTGGAAATAATTTGCTCATATTACATCAGTCCCCTGTCCTACGCTTGCACTGTGATGCAATTGCTATCACAATTAGAACATAGCACACAAATGCAAAGTTTACGTAGCAACATTAGTACCAGTGGCAGCAGCATTGAGTGCCCCTCTGTGCTCTGCTGTGGGTCTGATTAGCGGTGTCTCTCCCTCACCTGTGTGTCTCCTGTGTGGAGGTTTAAGTGTAAGTAACTAGCCACCATTAGCCAGTGTGTGAATCAAAATTAGAACTGTAGGATATCACTCCAGCCAATGCACTCATTTCAGCTTAATGCTTCTTTTCTTACTTGGCAGATGGGTCTCCTGAAGAGAAGATATATTACTCCTTAAAAACTCTTCCTCGGACGCCCTTTGACTTGAAGTTGAACTCTCCATAACTGTACAGTACACAGCTCTGTAGTTATCCATTCATTAGCCTATAGCAGTAACATGGTGCCAGTGGAGAAGTGGGGATGGGTGGGAGAGCGGGTAGCTGAGTCACAATAGGTCGGGTGTGTGATCACTTAATCACTTGATTTCAGGTCACCCCCACCCTGCGCCCCCAAGAAATACTTCAGGGCTGCAATGTAAAGTAATGGGCAGGTGCAAAGTAATGACATCACATTTTCTCAAACTTCAGGTTCTTCCATAGACCTCCCAGACCCAGCTCACTCAATGGGGAAACACATGAACCAAATAAAGTGATGTAAGTATATTTAACATGATATAAATATGTCTATGCAGATACATGTTCAATTTTAAACAAAATATTAAGTAGCCTAATACAAAATAAAATTTTTTTATTTAGGTAAAGTTAGGGAGTGCCGCACACCTCCTTTTTAGTCGACAGAACATAATATTTTTTCTTCTTTAATTTCTTTAGTTGACTACAGCATTATGTCACTGTGCTGCATAAAGGACTTTGTGAAGTCAGAATGAAACTCACAATCTCATCCTCCAGGTCACGGCCCACTTGATGCAGTTCTTTGGAGGCCAGTAGAAGACGGCGTCTCTCCTTGAGTGGCTGGATGAGGCGCACCATGCGGGCCTCCACAGCCGCCTGCCGCTGCTCCACGCTGCCTTTGGTGTGGCCCTGCTCGGGGAGGGAGCACGTCTGGCTCTGCAGCTGACCGGCCTCCAGGCACCACTGCTCCACCTGGCTCTCCATGCCCTGCCATGGGACACATGACCAGGGGACAGGACCAGAGCATGCAGTTAGGATACAGATACAGGCAGAATATACATTATCAAACTTTTTTTTTTCTTTTAAAGCTGTCCTAAAAATACGGTTTAAATCTGCATAAATGTCCAAACTACAGGAAGGCCTGCTGATTCCAATCCCAAACACTTTTAGGTAAAATTGTAAAATCTTGTTTCTTGAAAGTCATACATTATGGTACACAAAATGGATTATTGTGAGTTTTAAGCTCATTTTGTTATCTCATCAAAACAGACCTGGAACTGTGTTTTGTTCCATTCACACATTTGAGTAACCCTGGTTATAAGTCTGTCTACATCTGTCTTTGTGTTGTGATGTCATAAAATGAAGTCATGTCACCTTTTACCTTTAAGTAGAGAAAGGCAATTCCAAGGCTGAAATCATCGAAATGTTTCTAGTGAGTCATTTTGTCATGTGGTATTATCACATGACATCACACATGAGTGTTTTGTTTGAGAAAATAGCCTAAATATGCAGCAACAACATAGATCTGAAAATAGCATAATGTAAGCCCTTTAAAGGTTGAAAATGAGTGATGCTTGATACTAGAAGAGTGGAGCATCATTTAAAGTTTTCACAAAGAAAAAAGCATACTACATTTCCTGTGTGTGGTTTGATTTGTTTTATAATACTGTGACACAATTGCACGATGAGCATTATAACAGTGAAATGTGTGATATGTGAGAAACCGTGAGCACATGGTCCTGGCCTGAGAGCAGGCAGTGCACAGTACTGTACCCTGGTCAGCAGGGGGCAGTGCACCAAAGCCGTGCTAAAGAAGCAAAAGCAGCATGCTGTGGAGCAGAGTCGAGGAGCCCTCTGCCTTCACTGCGAGCGTGGGATGGGTGGACATGAGTGCAGATGACTTTCTAAGAAGCATCAAAACAAAGAAAAATGAAACAGAAACATCCCACAAATGAGCTCAAACACTGGGAACAAAATCAGAGCAAAAATAAACATCACTTCAAACATGAAAATACAGTGAAATGGTGATAGTGTACGGCAGCCCAGCAGGACAAATGTTGAAGAGCACATTCAGAGGGTTCTGTTTACATTGTGCAAGGTTATGGACAACCCTGTAACTGTTACTGAATAAAGCCATATGCTAAAAGTGTCTTTGAACAGGCTTGGGATTGAGTAATATCGTTTTTATAGTCATCAGCCAGAATCTGTAGCACCCTGTCAGGGGCATCTGTGAGGAAGACCCTGTGAGGAACACCCTGCCAGGCGTACCCTGTAAAGAGCGTCCTGTCAGGAGCACTGTGGACTGGCCATGTACCTGCAGCTTCTTGAGCTGCTTGTTGACGCTGGTCAGGTCCTGTCCCTGGTCCACGTAGGCCAGCTGCTCCTCCAGCTGTCCCAGACGATGGTCCAGGCTCTCGTAGCTCTGCACCAGGAGCTCGGCCTTGTTGGCCTCAAACAGCTGCCTGGCCCGGGCCTGGGTGGTGCTCTCCAGCTCCTGCCAGCACTCCCTCATCTCCTCCAGCTTTCTCTGCACGCCTGCGCTCAGCTCCGGCTTCTCCTGCATCAGCTGTTGGCCCTCCTGCACATAAGCACACAGCAACAATCATAAGCCTCAGTAATTCCCATGTTCTGTTCATGTTCCATTTCTAAAAGAGAGAGATGTGCTTGGTGCGTTTGTGGAGGGAAAACTCTCTTAAAACCACATTCAGCAAAAGTTTCATTTCTCACCTTGTTCCTCTGTTGTGATGCTACGACCAATCAGTCAACCCCCCCTTCCCCCCTGTGCACGCACACACATGCATACACGTGCATACATGCGCACACGCGCGCACACACACGCATGTACACGCATGTACACACACAGTTACACTGATTTTCATAGACTGTTGTCATGTGCTCATTGAATATGTTGGGACCCACCTCCACACCTGCTCCCCCAGCTCTTCAGACTCCCCCACCCCTCACACTCCTCAGACAATCAGAGCTTATCCTTTTGATGACACAACTTTGATGACTGTTCTGCACCAATAAAAATATGTCAGCAACATTTAATTATGGTTGTGTATGCATTTACATAAGAACCCAACCCAATACAAACTCTAAGCACCTGCACATGGTGTTATTTTTGTGACCAGTTTAAGTGACTCCTCCTCAGAGTTAATGCAGTGCAAGTCAGGTCCTGACTGACAGGAGGAGAGCTATCGATGGACTCAGTGTCAGTGCTGAGTTAGAGCTCAGCGTCAGCCCAGGCCAGATCAGCCCAGGCGGGCCAGCACGGTGAACAACACACTCACAACACTGGAAGCATGGAGAGGTGACCTTCACACATGAGTGTAGCACACAGGGCCATGCTGAGCTATGATTGGAGGTTGCCCGGTAACCGACATCGCTGTGGGGCCCAGTTAAGCCCCTCCTCTTTACCACACTTCTCCAGCAGTTTTCTCACAGGCTCCCATAGAGAGACACTCTCCTGAGCCAGAGGAGGCGCTCTCTGCTCAGCTGATGTGCAGGAAGTGGACTATAGATTTAGGGACTTTAGGGCAGTGGATAATTCTGTTTGGCTGATACTGCTATCAAAATAGTCCACCCTAAGGAGATCATGATTAGATATGTCTAAATTCTAAAGAAATAACTGTCTTTCAATATGAACATAAACAAGACTTTTAATCAGCCAATGACCACAATGTCGAGTGTAACCTATATGTGTCTCATCTCCCTGCAGCTTTCAGGTTGCCAATGCTCCCTAGCACATTTAGTCAAGTAAAAGCATGCATTCTCAAAACTGTATGTACAAAATCATGTTTTATCATTAAAGGTTCTAAATTTTCTCTTGTGAGCTTTTAGCCATATTGTTACCTTCTCAAAAACATACACAGAGTTTTTTGTGTTTGCGTGTTTTGTTTCATTCACACATGTTTGAGTAACTCTTTATTATTAGTGTGTCTACATCACCAAAGCTCAAAATGCTCTGTTCCACCTTGAGTTTACAGCTCCTTTTATCTTCAGTTCAGTAGAGATGAGCAATTCCACAACTGAAATGATCCAAATGATTCTAGTGAATGTGTGTTGAGTTTAAAAACACACCATATTACAACACAAGGTGGGATTGTTTTCTGTAAATATATATAAATATGCAGGGTTTGCGTATTAAACTGTTATACAAAAAAGTCATGGTATGTTTGTGATGAGGAAACAATAATACAGTTATAACATTGATCAGAAAATAGTGTAATATAGGCCTTTTAAGGTTCACCCAACTCCATTTTAGGGCACTCACACCCTGTCCTCATCTATAGTGTCCCTCTGCCCCCTGTCCATGAGTTCTCTGTCCCCTGTGTGAACTCACCCTCTCAATCTTGTCCAGCCACTCTCGGTTCTGGGCAAGCTCCGCCATGAAGGCCTGCTGCTTCAGCCATTTCTTATGCAGTTTCTGGGTCTCGTCTCTGCTGCTGTCCCTCGCCATCAGCATCTTCTCACACACCCAGTCTCCCAGCTGCAGAGAGACAAGAGACATGAGACCCACCCATTACCCCAGCAAGAGACAAGAAACACAAAGACATCAGCATTATCACACACCCAAACCCCAAATTGTAAAGAAACACAGGCATGGACATCAGTGGAGGCTGATTCTGAAATCAAAGAACCGGCCTTGTCCAACTGAAACCGACCTATCAAAACGCAGTAAACCCAGGAACTAAGGCTACGTTCAGACTGCAGGGCTTAATGCTCAATTCCGATTTTTTTGTGAAATCCGATGTTTTTGCGAGGTCGTTCACATTTCCAATTAAATGCGACTTGTCTGTGACTTCAGTGTGAACGGTAAACTGCCCGAAAGTGTCCCGCATGCGCACTGGAGGACACGAAGACGTCAACCCCATGCGTCAACCGCAGCGAGCGTGTTCTGTGTTTACGGAAGTTGTCCAAATATGGTCGCGAGCATTGAGCACCTGGCGATTTTACAGTTCCGGTTTCCGCCTGCTTCAGCGCAGAATAGTGACGTTTGTCGCTTGTTAATGACGTATAGGTCGGATGGATGCGCTTTGGCCGTTCAGACTAAAGTCGCATGTCAAAAGATCGGATATGTATCGGATTCAGGACCACATATCCAAGTGGCCTGGGTCGCATTTGAAAAATTCGGATCTGTGCCGTTCAGACTGTCATTAAAAGATTGGATACAGGTCACATAGAAGCCAAAAAATCGGATTTGGGTCACTTCAGGCTGCAGTCTGAACACAGCCCAAGACTGAGGTGTTGTGATTTAAATTTCAAAGGTCCCAATAACACACGGAAAAGCTGATTAGTACTGGGATACCTGCTGCATGTAACAGCATAATCTGATTTACATTAGGAGCAGACTAGGAGAGGCATTCAACTGCACGAGGTAAAAACAGGAAACGTCAGAGGTGTTTTGACATAACTCACAAGTTTTAAACCAGCAGAGATGAAAAAATACAGTCACTTCACCCAGCACGTTTCGTTTTGGTCGACACTATGTTAAAATGAAAGTAAAACTGGAGCTTCAGTGTTTATTTGTTCTGCAGACAGCAAATCACAAGTAACACGTAACACAAGTTCCTCATGACTGAAACTCAAAAGTCAACAGTTTGATTATGTATATATCAGCAGCACAGTTTCACTGCTAATGCTAAATTACGAGACACCAATGAACATCTCATAGCCCGTGTTTGCACCTATTTGGTTCCTTGACCTGCTGTAGACTGGCTGATTTTTGATGTGATCTTGTTTGAAATACATTTTCTTTCATTACTGATTTCCTAAATATAAACAGTGCAGTCTTTAATCAATTTGCTTATCCAAACCTTATTCTACGTGCTCCAAACAATATGATTTTACTGACAGAGCCTCTCTCCACGAAAAAAGATCTAAGATAATCATTGACCATTAGAAATGACTGGATCTTGATTTGATGAAAATTTAACAAACTGCACAGTCCTCCTTAGTGCAAAGTGTGGTAAGTGCCCAGTGTAGGTAGACAGTGTCTAAAATTCTCAGGCCCAACCCCTCACCTGCCCCTCAGAATCACTCTCCTTGGTGGTTCATTACACAATGATTTTAAAGGAGCACTAGGCAACTTTTCCTGTGGGAGGATCCATCACCTGCTTGTCTCCATGGTGATATTCAATTCCAGTGTCGACATTCAAATTTACCTGTCCACCAAATCCATAACGCCAGCCACACACTCCACACTCACACACTATATCTCTGAAATAAAATTCTGGCTCCAATCAAACTACCTCCAACTCAACTGCGACTAAACAGAAATAATCATCAGCCCCAAAACACTCACCAAAACCAGCAATAACCTCACCCTCTCCCTCTCCCAACTCCTTTATCTTGGCATCATCTTTGATCACACCCTTTCCTATGAACACCACAGTGAACACATCACCAAAACTGTGTTCTATCACCTCTGGAACATCGCTCACCTTCGCCCTTCTCTCTCCCCTCAGTCTGGTGAAACCCTCATCCACACCTTTGTCATCTCCCGCCTTGATGACTGCAATAGCTGCTCTATGGTTCAGCCTCCAAACTCTTCAACAGACTCCAGTACATCCAGAACTCTGCTGCACACCTCCTCACCTGCACCTCCTCCCGTGAACACATCACCCCTATCCTCAGAGATGTTCACTTTCTCCCCGTCCCTCTGCACATCCAATTCAAGGTCCTCAAAATCGTGTACAAGTCCCTCCATAACCTGGCCCCCACCTACCTCTCTGAGCTGCTCCACCACCACACCCCCACCTGTGCCCTCCGATCAGATGACGCCAACCTCCTGTAAACTCAAAACCTGGGAGGACAGGGCCTTCTCCACTGCTGCTGCCCCCACCCTCTGGAACTGCCCAAACACATCAGAGACTCATCCACACTCATTATCTTCAAAAAAGCCCTAAAAACTCACCTGTTCCAAACTGCCTTTAAATAACTGCATCTCCTGTTTATCTGTTCTTTCATTTGTGTTTGTGTCTGTCCTTCTCCATGGAGACAAGCAGGTGATGCTACCAGGTCAGGTCACAGGTCTGTATCTGTATAGATGCAGTTCAAGTGCAAGTGTTTTAGCAATAAAAACACCTACCTGAGTAATGCTTGATGGAAATGTTTATAGATTTATAAAGATGATGTCATGTCCGGGCTAACTTCACATATGATTTCTAATTTTGTATTTTTTTTTTTTTGTAATTTGGCAACAGTGCTTGCCTGCCTTGAACCCAGAAGTGACATTGCACTTAATAACTATTGTCATAATGTGGAACATTCAGTGCAAAGCAATGACATCTCCATGGGGACTGAGACACTGTAAGACAGTCTAACATGTCCAACATGTCCAATCACCACCATATTTCATAACACTTCACTGGTTTGATAAAGCTCCCAAGTATCCAGGAGATATGTTTGATGGAGCAAACAAGCCACATGTAGCAGCAGCATGACCCTCAAACACAGCTCTGCTCCTTCTCTACCTCCACCCACACACCCACTGCACCCAACTGGACCAAACCATGCAACCAAACTGGACAAAACCATGCTAAACCACGCAAGAGTAGCACACCAAACCAAACACCACAGCCCCAGAATCGTCCGCACTGATGCCACAGAATCCAGGTCACATGTTTGCGCAGTGCACTAGCATTTTACCTGCACCTGCTCCCCGATGGAAGCTAGCGGTGTTCACCAAGATACAAAGGACAACATGGCTTCTTCTGGCAGCTGAGGGCTGCAGCAGACTCCCTCGTTCTTCCTGCTCACATGACCAAAGAGGAGATCCAGACAACGCGGTGAAGAACGCAGGAAAAAAACATCCCGATTCATGTGAGGAAGCCTGCTTTCATGGGGTAACAGAAGGAAGCAGATCAGACTGAGCCTGCGCCGGTCCACCCTCTCTCCTCTCCTGTGTCTGCGCACTCCTCCTCTCCCTCTCTCTATCCTCTTCCTCCCTCCTCTCGGGCTGGGCAAGGGGAGGAGCTGGAGCAATGAAAGCAGAACAGCACAAAGATGTTCTGGCCCCTCCCACTAGCCTCCGCACGCGCACACAAGGTCCTGCTCAAGAGCACGTGAGCAGAGCACTGGGGGTTGGGGTCTGATAGTGGGGGGTTGGGGAACAGGCTAATACATAATGATGCTAGAACTGGGGAGTAGAGGGAATGGTGTCTGCAGTGAAGGAGGTATCATATTGACAAATCAATTAAAGATACATTTTTTTTTACCAGTTTCATTTAAAATTCTCTTATGGCATTTGTGTTGAATTCACACAGTGGCGATCTTTGGTACTACAGCCACACAATTCCAGTACTAATGTGTTATATTTCCCCACACACAGATCATTATTGATTATTATTATTATATAAGGAGTAATATGAAGATCTAAAATGTAAAGCTCACACACACATGTGAATAATTATAGCAGAACACAGCATTTCAGGCCTTCACCACCCCGTGCCAGCACAAAGATCCTGACTCTTGTCCCCACTTTGCGACCTCCTACATTGTGAACATCCCTGCATCGTAAATGCTCCTGCACCGTGAATGCTCCTTGATTATGGCCGGCTTTACATCGCAACTGTGTGGAATACATGTACCGAACAATTTTATTTTAATTTTTTTATTCCAGTTAACCAAAATCCATGCATTTCTATGACAAATGTTAGACGTTGCCATCGTAAAAAAATGCAAACAGCAGTAAGCCTAACTCATCCCCTCCCCCCAAAATTAGCATCTATACAGTATGTTACAACTCCATTCAATTCAATGTGACCATTTGTGACATTGTCACATTGTGCTCCATCACAAGTAAGCTCCCTGTGTAGTCCATAACAAACAGATCTTGTATGAATTCTTTTTAAATGCAATTTTAAGAGGGCGCTAGAGAGCCATTTTGTCTTGATTTGCATATCATTACATTCGCCTGCACAAACACTCCATCAGCTTTTTCCAAACAAAAAATGTGTCTAAAAGAAATTATTGCTACTGTCAGTGGCAACTGTCATACATATAAATTCATGTTTTATAATATTCATATCGACATATAGTAAAATATTTAAAAAGCAATATAGCATAAATAAGCTATTTTTTTCTGTAAGTTCATGTTAATTCATTTCATTTTATTTTGGTTTAATTTCTTCCACTTCCAATTACATATTGTTTCGAGGGGAAGTTTTTACGGGTGCACTTTCTTAATTGAGAGACACACGAGGAACTGCACTCTGACCTCTGAGCCAAAAGGGCGTTTTTTGTTTAAGTTGAAAGTTTTCAAAAGAACAAGAGTTTATTCCCTTTGAGTGGATGTGGCCAATGAGGTAAATTTTGTGTTATTTTATTGTGTGATTACTTTTCTGACTGTGTTTTCTATCTGAGGGTTAATTTTAAGTTTAGTTTTTTTTTCTTTTCTATAGTTCTGACAGCATGCGTCGGTATTAAGGTTCATTTACATGTGAAGACATATGAAAGACTCCTGTCTGAATAAATGCTTGTTAAAACCAAAGAACAATATTGAGCCTTGTTTAAACTCCAGGGGAGTAACAGAAATATTGTTTTTGATATTTTCCAAATTGCAAACCTGTTGAAAATTCACCATGACCACACCCAAATTCACATTAAAAAGTGTGTTAATCTTTAATCGCATGAGTCTGGTGTATTTTGGCAAAATTTTAAGTGTTTGAGAAGAGAACTGTGTGAGGAGACATCCAAAGTACGACGGTGTGTGCTTCTGTCATTCACGGGTTTGATCCAATATGGTCAACTTCCTGTTGAGGTTATGGTGAGTTCAAAATATATATTTTTTCTGACATTTTATTTTATTGGCGAGTTTCA